>NW_023270865.1:1822763-1996670 GCF_011800145.1 Mirounga leonina | reverse complement strand
TTACATTACATTACATTACATTACATTACATTACATTACATTACATTACATATGTCAGCCTATCAGTTGTCAAGTGAGGTGACTACGCTCAAGACTATTTTTAAACAGTTTAAAACTCCTTTAATGTTTCACAAATGCGACCAGACCAGGGGCTAGCCTGGTATGCAGTGATGGTTCTGGATTAAGCCCCAGTATGATTATGGATTTTGGGGTAGGGATCTAGAAAACACATGCTAGCACTGGGAAACAAACCAGAGAGTTCTCCTCCAATGGAAGAGAACCAGCACTCTGACAAGCCCACCTGCCATCTTTCTCCATGGCTGTTCCTGCATCTGGGAAACCCCACTTGCCTCTCTGAAATGTGAATAATCATATTGACCCTCCCAGACTTCATTAAGCCTCATGCTATGCTATGAAGTTATTTTTAAATACTTTAAAACTCTGTTAATGTTCCAATAATGGTATCTTTTATTATAACTGAAGAAAAAGATGCATTCCGGGTTTATGTAATTAAATGACAGCATGTTTTGGAATATTTGGAGCAAAATGTTTAATGTGTTAAGCACTCTCATGCAAGAGTTAATGAAAAAGTTTTTATTTTTTAAATGAAAGCTTCCTTTCCGTGTGCTATGCATTCCCATCCCCAAGGAGAATGGCCTACTTAGAAAAAGCTATTTAATTCAAATAAAGAAAGGATATGCTGTTGCCAGTGAGAGCAAATAAAGATGGAATAAGGTATATTACCAAGGAAATGTTTGCATAACACACTGAAATTAATATACCATGTGCAGCAGTTGACACAGTTCATTCTAGAACAGATAAATCATTCATAGGAAAAACAAACACCAACTAAAAAGAAATAGATCACCAGTTGAGCCATATACATCATAACCTGTTGACACAACATGAATTTTCTGCTGAATCAGGTACTTAATCTGCTAAATCAAAGTGAACACCCACTGAGCCGGGCATGTCACCCAGTTAGGCCCATCACCATGCACACGTTCATGCAGCCTTTTTGAATTTCTAGCAAATTAGGAATACACAATAGAGCCGAGCTCATGTTTACTGAGCCACGGTCATTACGAAGTGAAAGTGCTGGCTGGTAAAATGTGTATATCAACTATGACTCCCCTTTAACTCAGTTCACATGGTCTTTCTAAAAACTCTTGAGTAAGGGCAGGCGAACATTAAGGTGGTCCCGTGTGCTGCGTCCTGGTGGGTCCCTGTGAGTGTGGGCAGGACCTGTGACTTGTTTCTAACCAGCAGAACACGGTGGGGGGTGTCCCTCACCACAGCACTGCTCTGCACAAGACTCCAATATGCTGGCAGCCTCACTCCGGAGACTTTGGCTCCCTGTCGCTGTCTTGGAAGAAGCAAGCTGCTGCAAATCCTTGTTCTAAATTATACTTTAGATTTAATTTGTGGAGGTATGACCGGCTGATGATGTGGAGAGGCTGATGCCATTAAAAGAAAACTCTCATTACTCAGAGTCTCTGAGGGGAGAGGGCAGGCCATGTTATACCCCACAGGGCCACAGAGAGCTCAGGGGTGGAAGGAGGCAGGCTCAGGCCAGAGCCCTCCTTGGGGTCTCCCAACCAAGAAATGAACAGCTTAGGCTAATGTGAGTACTTTCGGTGTGGCTTGTGCTGTCACCTGGTGTTTTCCTTTGCTGGGTAGCTGGCCCTGGTTGACTTAGGACAGGGAAACACTAGCTTGGTGCATGAGAGTGTCATGTGAGGAGGCAGCTGGGGCTACAGGCCCGGGATTGGTTGGTTTGCAAATGAAAGTGTGCTTCTGGGCAAGTTATAATCTCTAGGAATCAAAACTGGGAGAGGCAGTCCCTGCCCAGGCCTGGAAGCGCTCCAGAGTATCAAGAATATAGAAAATATAGTTACAGGGGCAGTTGGGTGGCTCAGTCAGTTAAACGTTTGACTCGGTTTCAGCTCAGGTCGTGAACTCAGGGTCATGAGTTCGAGCCCCATGTCAAGCTCTGTGCTCAATGCAGAGTCCACTGGAGAGTCTCCCTCACTCTCCCTCTGACCCACCTGCTTGTGCTCTCTTTCTCTCTCAAATAAATAAATAAATAAATAAATAAATAAATAAATAAATAAATCCAAAAAAAAAGAAAAGAAATAAAATATAGTTAACATGGTTGGCCCTGTGCTGAATGGATGCCCAGTGGACAAACATATTTTAAGAAAACACAAGATAATCCCGTAGCTTCAAGGAAATGAATTGTACCAACAGGCTGGGGAGTTTGGAAGCAGATCTTCCCCAGTCGAGCCTCTGATGGGAACCCATCCTGGGTGAAACATTGGTGGGGGACCCTGAGCACAGGACCCCACTAAGTCATGCCCTGACTCCTGATCCCCAGAAACTGAGGGATAATAAACATGTTATTTAAAGCCACTGAGTTTATGGTGATTTGTTTAGCAGCAACACAAAAGTGAATCACTGATCAAAATAACCACAGGACAGAAATTGTCCTGAAATATTTACGTTAAGGATATTAAAAGATTTGAACTTTCTTGTTATTGATGGCATGGGGTAATCTAGTTCAGAAACCCAGAGAGTAAATATTTTCAAGTGTTTTAAACATGGATGCACTAGAGATGAAGAACGTCAAGACCAAGGCTTGGTCTGGGACTGGACTGGTCAGACTAGGAAGGG
Source organism: Mirounga leonina (assembly GCF_011800145.1). Classification (NCBI taxonomy): domain Eukaryota; kingdom Metazoa; phylum Chordata; class Mammalia; order Carnivora; family Phocidae; genus Mirounga; species Mirounga leonina. Next base: position 1,993,997 of record NW_023270865.1, on the reverse strand, counting down.
CTGCCAGCCAGGTGCAGACATCCCCCACAGCAGGGGCAGGCGAAGAGGTCAGTCCCAGCAAATGCGGTGAGGAGTCAAGGTGATCGCTCTGCAGGCAGCCTGCAGGCCCAGAGGACGCGGACCTTGACCAGTCTCACTGCACTTCAGAGGTAGACTCAAGTCCTGGGGACAACCCGTGAAGTCTGCAACAGAGAGCCAGACACGAGAATCCACACTGAGACCTGCACATTAGGGAAGGACTCAGAATAACAAGAACTCAGTTACAGAAACTGAGGTACAAGTTTGGGAAGAATGGAGGCTCTGCCTTTGTGAGCAACTTTCTTCTCTTTGCCTCAGTGTTCAGCTCTGTGAAGTGGGGCTAGGCATCTCCTCTCTGTGAGGTGAGGTATCTGCCGTCACCCTCCCTTAAGACACTAAAGACCTGGGGCGCCTGGGTGGCTCAGTTGGTTGGGTGGCTGCCTTCGGCTCGGGTCATTATCCTGGAGTCCCTGGATCGAGTCCCGCATCGGGCTCCCTGCTCGGTGGGGAGTCTGCTTCTCCCTCTGACCCTAACCCCTCTCATGTGCTCTCTCTCATTCTCTCTCTCTCAAATAAATATATAAAATCTTTAAAAAAAAAAAAAAGACACTAAAGACCTGGAAGACAGCAATATGTTAGTGTGGGGTTGATCCATTCAGCAGGGGAGGGTCTTGAAGAGCAAATGTCTTGATAAGCCTTGATAAGTAAGCTATTTTAATCAGTAATGGTCTTATCTTTCGGGAGCAAGTATTTCCTAGAATAAACAGCTGAGTGATTTATGTCTGGTCCCAGTATTCCTGCAGAAAAAGGAAGAGGTGTAGCTCCTGGAGGGAAGAGCATGTTCTCAAAGGATTAAATCAAATGATGTGAAACAAACTCTGAACTTAATTCCTGGTACACAGTAGGTGCTCAATAAATGTAGTTGTCCACATCATTAGCAACAAGGCTGACTTGGTGTGGCTCACTGTGGCCGTAAGTCTAGTGGACCTTTTGATTTGCTGCACTAGGGAGGGTTTGTGGCTAAGTCTGGGGAGTGCAGGAGGGGCTGAAATGCCATCATCAAGACCACGTGTCCATAAATAAAGAATTCTGGCTTCACTTCTACAAATGGAATAGATTTCTTAGTTCTCATCATAATTATTGTGTCTTCTGCCCCCAGAGATAAGAGTTAGCATGTTGTGTGTTCATCAAAACTTACAAACGCCCAAGCCCTTTCCTGAGGGGGCGAGGCTCCGTTCTCGACTCTCCGGGAGCTCCCCTCCCTGCAGCCTGCATGCCTCCTGCAGCCAGCCCCAGGGGTGTTGGCCCTCAGCTGCTGTGCTTCTCAGCTTGGAAATGACGGACATCATCCAACAAGAATGCAAGCAGAACCCTCAGGCCAGCGGGTTCCCCTCCAAAAAGGAATGGCATTTGTATAGCAGAGATCAGCTTTTTATGTGGATCATGCTTAACAAAATAATAGTTGAGATGCACTTAGGGCATCTCATCAACAAAGAATCACTTCAGTGACATATATAATTGATTTATGTAATGTCTTCTAAAGGTAGGCAAGACATGTTACAATAGACCAGGTCATTAAACACATATAGCAGGATATAAATCTAGGGCAAGTGAGTGTGTGGGTGAGTGTGTCTGAGTGCACGTGGGTCTACATAGCAGCCTTTATCCTGAAAAAGACCCCGGGGAATTCCTGCAGGTACGGATGCATGAATATTTTAGACATTCTATAGACCAGCCAACATTTGTTGAGCCAGGTGCTATATATAACCTTTATATGCCATTTATATTAGTAGCAAGTTCCCACAAACTTAGTATCTTAAAGTAACGCACATTACCTCTCCCCACAAGTCTGCAGGTCAGAGATCCACTTGGGCTCAGCGGTTTCTCTGCTTGAGGTTGTACAGGCCGGGACGTGGCTGCCAGGCAATGTTGGCCCTACAGAGTCCATTCTTCTGCCCTCCGGGCATTGGCAGCGGCCAGTTCTTGTGCTTCTAGAGCTGAAGTCCCTGTTCCTCCCAGTCGTCAGGGGGAGCCACCCTCAGCACCTGCTCCTCACCGGCATTTCTTGTCCAGGTCCTCTTCTTTAGGTCTAACAGTGCATCAGACCCACGTTGGGCTTCGGCCCCCTCACTTCCCCTTCTGCCACATCTCCGTGACACCAGCCAGAGAAAGTTCTCAGCTTTAGGGGCTTGTAATGGGTTGAATTGTGTCCCATCTTCAACAGAAGTTGTTGAACCTCAGTACCTGCGGATGGGACCTTATGTGGAAATAGGGCTTTTGCAGTTGATCGAGTTAAGATGATGTCATAGGGTGGGCTCTGATTCAATATGATGAGAGTCCTTACAAGAAGAGGGCATTGGGACGCAGAGACAGACACACACAAGCAGAAAGCCATGTGAACATGAAGGCAGAGATTGGCGTGGGGCCTCTACAAGCGGAAGAATGCCAAGGATGGCCAGCAGCCACCAGAAGCTGGATTGAAGCCTTCAAGAGGGGTTCCCCCAGAGCCTCAGAGGATCCAGACTGTGGACCCCTTCATCTCGGACTTAAAGCCTCCAGGGCTGTGAGAGGATGTTTCTGTTGTTAAAGCCACCCAGGTGGTTGTGCTTTGTTATGGCAGCTTTAGGGCCTAGATTGGGCCCCCCTGAACAATCGAGGATAATCCCCTTTTTCATTAAAATTTCCAGTTTGATGAGTCACCCACAAACTATTTCATCATGTGTTCCCTTCTCCCAAGTCTCCTGTTCCTAGAAAAAATCTCAACATCCCAGCTTATTCCAAGCCTCCAGAACTTCCCACCAGCAGCATTTATGAGCCTATCATGTTTTCTGCTCTCATTATAGGTCACTGGAATTAGGACGCTCAAGGCTTACCATCACATAGGACCAACTGCATTCCATCCTCAATAAGGTACATCTCTAGAAACACAGCCGAGCACCATTACCAACCATGTTTCCAGTATAACATGACATTGTTGTTGTTGTTTTTAATGAATTTATGATTTAAAATAGTTTGTTTGTGGCACACCTGGGTGGCTCCACTGGTTAAGCATCCGGCTCTTGGTTTTGGCTCAGGTCATGATATCAGGGTCCCAGGATCCAGCCCCATGTCAGGATCCCCACTCAACGGGAGTCCTCTTGTCTTTCTCTCCCTCTCTCTCTGCCCCTCCTGCTGCTTGCTCTCTCTCTCTCTCTCTCAAATAAATAAATAAATAAATAAATAAATAAATAAATAAATAAATAAATAGTTTCTTTTCAATGACATGATCAGATATTCCACATACACTAAAGGGTATGTATTTTGCTCACAGGATCCGGTCAATTTTGATTTGGTCAGTGTCTGGGTTCCTAGTGACGATTTCTCTCAGTGCCACCCCATGTATGCAAAGAGGTGACAGTACCAGCCTCCTCCTCCTCCCCCTCCAGGATGCTCTGTGCTGAGTGTGTCTCTGTGGCTCTTTTTCAAGTTTTTGGAACAGTCGCTGCATAAATGCTGAGCTCTGTATTATGATGAGTTAATTCAATTTCTTGGAAATGCCAAAGTTCTTCATTATGTTGGCAGGTCTTTATTCCTAGATTAGCTAGATCTACCACAAGTGGATTTATCCCCCTAATTGCTGCCGTGTAGGTGGAACACCATCAAGGGGCTGCGATGTTCCATCCTTGCTCTGAGACGCTCTCTCCACAGTAAGTCGCTTGCTGTCTGCTGTGTGTTAGCCTCTTCGCATGTGAAGAGAGGAGAATATGACTCACAGGATGTTAGTAAAGGAGTTTCTAACGTGAAGCTTGCTCACAGCATGGCTTGCTGCCTCCGGTTCTGGGAGGTTTACGTTTGAAAACGAGGTGACCTTCTGCACCTGGACAAGGAGGCTGACGGCAGCTGAGCTGTGGCCGAACCCCAAACATTGGGCAGGTGCTTCAGGAGATGGTCTGGCAATCCAGAGCCTCTTTGGAAGGCGTGGACTAGGGTTCTGGTGTAGAACCCCACCCACATTACAGCCAGGGCCACACCTGGATGTTTAGTCGGAGAAGGGAGTCTGAGAAGGCTGATGCTGACCACCTTCAACCGCTCACACTTGTGCTTCTTGCCCCTCATGTGGGACAGTTTCCTTTATACTGAGCTAAAATCAAATACCCAAAGCTATTCAAATTGGGCTGAGCTGCCTCATGGCATCACTGGAGAGCCTGGAGGACCCTTCTTGCAAAATCAGGTGTGAATGGTTGAAATTCAACCTGGGGTCTAAGGCTTTTCTAGCTAGTGTTAACCAAACTGAGTTTGTCCCGTATCTATGGATACTTCAGTTGCTCAGATATGTACTGTTAGAACTAGTTTAGGACTAAGTAGCTACGTGATGGGTTCACCTCAACATAAAGGACAGTCTCTCTTCCAAACTGTCCAATCCTGCCTGGACAAGAAGACCACGCGTGTAGTAAGAGAGCCCACCCGTGAGCACATGGTATGGCTAATGCTACCCTACCCTCCTGATGAGAGCAGGCCTACGCAGCAGTCCTTCAGAAGACATCTCCTGACCGTGAAGATGCGGTCTGAAGATTGACTTCATGGAATATTGGTTTCTATACTTAGGCAACAGCAATGACTTCAATTAACTTATTTGGAGTATCCTAACTTGTATCTCAGTATAATTTTTGAACCATAATATCATGGTATAAGTGGGTAAGATAGTCAGACTAGGTCTTTGCTTTATTTAAGTAGAATGACAAGGGTATGTTTTAGAGCAGGAAGAATTAGGCTATAGACAGGGACTGCTTTGCCAGTGCAGCCCTGAGCGTCTGATACACTTCCCTGGTATAAGGAGGGTTTAGGTAGCAACTTTTCACAGCAGGGCCTCTGGATAATGACTCTTGTGTAGGGACATCTTCAATAGAAAACACAGAAAATAGGTATGCTATGAAAAGTAACATCGCTCATTATGTTTTCAGATAGAAATGCTCACCAACTTACTTGTCATCCCAAGAAAAACCAGAATACCTTTCACAACCGTGGAAAGCTCTCCTGAAATAAGGACACTCTCATTACATAAGCATGCTGTGTTTTATGGACTAACTGCAACAAGAGAACCCCACCCAGGCACTCAGAGACTGTCTTGCTCAGGAAGCAAATGCTTGTCTTTAGGGGGTGGGCATGGATGTTCTTCCCAGGACATCCAAAGCTGGTGAATCCTGGCACTGGATGATTTCTCACTGTGGAAGATGATGCCAAGGCATTGAGTTTCCAGAGAAGAAGCCAGTGTTCTGGGGAGCATCATGTTCTCCACCTGTGGCTACATAATGGAGACATGCTGGGGGTATCTTCCATCTCATGTCAGGGACTACTGCTCTGCTTATGGCTGTGAGGGATGAAGACGACCCTCCTGGAAGACTCTTGGGTTCATGGCTCACCTGCCTATTTTCACTGGTGCCTCCATGCTGCTCTTGTGTTGAGCATTTATGTCCCCCTCAAAGTGGCTTTTTGCACTATTACTTTGCTTTGCTGCAGTTTGAATGTAATATAACCAGAAGCCTAAAAAGATTTTTAAATTGGTGAAGAATGTTGGGCAAAAAGAGGAAATCATGTGTACACTTACTCTTATTATATTTTATGTGCAAACTGTATGCACTTACTTTGAAATTGTCGCTTACTATTTATGTAAGCTTGCTCTTATTGTTCAACTGTTTTTTTCTCCTCTTCGTGAAAGTTGTTTTGATCTTTTGGGTTAAGCTGGGACACATCACCATTTATCTCACTGAAATTAATAAAAACTTTTTTTTTTTTAATCTATTGCTTCTTCTCTTAAGGGCAGAATTTCCAGAAATAAGCTGAAGTTGTTAAGTGAGAGGTAAGTATATGAATTAAGATGTTTCACACCCTCTAATTTATTTTACCTCTTGGCCCTTTTCCCCATTAGAAATAATCATGGAGGGTGAGGCATTTCAAGCTTACACTTCAGGGAAGGGATAATGAAGTTGTGGTTTTTGAGTTCCAAAGTAAGATTCATGCCAGAGATAATGATTGTGAGAGATAAAGCTCTCCACATTGTTGGATTTCAGCCTCAATTCTCAATAATTTGGTTGGGTTGGGGTTACCCTCCTGCCCTAGCCAGCAGACCCGGGAGAAACGATGATGAATCGGTTTGGTCCTCACTAGACTGGAAAGTCCTGGCCAAGAAGGATGCGGGGGGTCCCTGAACATCCCCCTATTGCGGGGGTAGAGGGGGAGGATGGAAGCCCCAGGTGGGACACTGGACACTGAGTGGAGGCCAGCTGGAGGTGAGATGTTCAGAGTTGTCCCTGTCTCTGAAGCAGAAGGCAGGCTTGGGGGACACAGGAGTATGCCTTGTAAGGGAGCCAGGATTCAGAACTGGTGATCACCAGGTGCTTCCCTGATGCCATGATACTCAGAGGCCTTAGGACTGTGATCCTTCACCCAGACAAAGAGGGCAGGAAGGAAATACATAACTGAATTGAAGGGGTCTTCCCTGAGTTGAATAGTCATCCATTCCCCTTATGAAGTTAAGTGGAACCTCGAGGTGGAAACTGATCTGATTTTGTGGTAGACAAAGGGGAATTCCCACAGCGACCACGGCTTGCAGTCCTGGGACCTTAAGCCCTTGTGAACCAGGAAGTGTCCTTGTGCCATCAGAAGCTGGCCACCAGACTAGGGCTGGCCATCATGGAGCTCACCAGGGATGTGCCAACCGGGCGGTCTGGCCCCCAAGCCTCCCCTCTTCCCGAGAGCCCACCAAAGAGGAGTTCAGTCTGGGGGTGGGTTTTTCATCTTCACCAACAACAAAAGGAGGAATTTACTCAACAAATTATTAAAGCACGTAAGATCAGAGGGAGTTTATGAAGCACTTAGTAAAATAAATAGCGTATTTTAATTTAGAAATATTAATTCATTCACCTCAATTCGTATATTCTTAATCATTCTTACATATTTATTAAAACAAAGTCCCCAAGAAACACTTTCTTTTATGAACTAAGCAACAGTAAGTTTTCACCAAATGTTCTCTAATTCAGATTTCATGACAATGCACATTGTCTTAGCCTTATTATGATAAAGTAGTGAGGCTTCATGTTTACATATGCACATAAATATTAAGTAAATTTCAACTTAAATTCACATAAGCTATTACATTCACATGCGGCCCCCTTTAAATTCATTAATTGTATTGGATGTTATTAGATAATCACTTTTGATGAAATGTGTGAAATGATTTCTTTGAGCATCAAACCTTCTATGCAAACATCATGCAAAAGGTACTGAGCAGGAACCAACCGCCATCATAAACCCGTTCCTGACGTCTGTCAGAGTAAATGCATTTTTCTCTTCCTGGATGATTGACTTTGAGGAAATCTGGTGAGGTCATTCAATCTTGGCTGTCATTTGAGCCATTCCTTTCTTCAATGTGCTGAAGAGTTTATTTAAATGATTCATTTGGTGGATTAGAAGTAATAAGCATCTCACACCTCTTAATAATTTGCATAAATATCTTGGCTCTACCTCAGCAGACACACCTGTTCAAGACTTTACCTGAGCCAATCAGCATGATTCGCTGCATCTCCTGCCAGGCATGGTGCTTCCCAGCACACCCAAGGTACCCCAGCATGCATCCTCTCTTCCGTGCTGAAATGAAAACCTGTGGATAAACACATCGGGTGAAGCTGATGACACTCGTGGGGGTGAAGAATGGACCTGCCTTCAGCTAAGGTCATGATCCCAGAGTCCTGGGATCGAGTCCCACATCAGGCTCTCTGCTCTGAGGGGAGTCTGCCTCACCCTCTGCCCCTCCTCCCACTGGTTCTCTCAATCTCTCTCTCTCTCTCCCTCTCAAATAAATAAATAAAATCTTTTAAAAAATGTATGTACTTTCTTGAGCCTTTGAGAGGTCAGTTCGGTTTTACATTTACATTTTTGTTTTACTGTCTGTTGTTAACTCAGTGTCTGTTGACATTAATTCATTTTTTTTTCCCACAAAAGCAAGGTCTCCTCGGATCCACTTTAAAATTGTCCTGTCTTCCAAATACATATATTATAGTTGCTTCCTGACATCAGAGCACTCACCTCCAACACCTGCGCCAGACTGTCCCACCAGCATCATCTACATCGTAAACACATCAGTATGAAATGTGAAAGATTCTCCCCAGGGCAGCTCTCACTTTAAGAAGACACCATTATTAAGTATTTGTTGGGTTTAAAGCACAGTGAAATTATTCCTTCAGTTATAGTTAAAAAATAAATGGATATATTTATCCAGACCTTGAGTGGAATCTGGATCTCTCTTGTGAGGATTAGGAAGGTTTAAGTAACTCCTGACCCCAACATGCTTATCATCCTCTTTCCTATACTTCTCACTATCTCAAATCCCAGGATTCCGTTAATTCCCAGGGAAGGGTTCTGCCTCTGGGCACTATAGAATGTATAGTGAGGGGAGTGGGGGATAAACAGCAAAGAAGGAGGAAAACCAAAAAGAATTTGGGAGCGATTAAAAAGAGAGCTCTACTGGAAGAACCCACATGTTCCAACACTCCCCACCATCCTGTCCTGCTCTGAGATTTGGGGGATGTTTGTCACCACACCTGAACTTAGCACAACCTGACTGGTACATCTTCCTAAAACAAAATGTGACCAAACCATCCCCCTACCTGAAAACTGCCAGCTATCCCCAGACAAGGTAGCAAGTCAAATCCTATGACCTCCCCAACCTGCCTGGCACCACACACCTTTAACTTACCTGGATCAGTCCTTACACAGTCCTATGATCTTATTTCATGACCTGGTGCACATTTGCACTAGGATCTCTGAGATGGACCGGGAGTGACATTGCTGGGTGAGCCCCTTAACACCGTGAGGCTCGGCCAAGTTGTCTTGAGTGGTTTTATGCATGTATACTCTCAGCTGAGAAGCATGGAGATTTTCATTTCTGCACATCCTGGCCTACACATAGCATCAGACTTCTCCTGGAGAAATGTCACAGCATGTTAAATATAGGTGGCAGGGAAGTGGACATTTATTGTATTTTTCTCCGTATTCTCTGCAAGCTTGGGACAGCTCACCTTTCCCATATATATCAGAGACACAGACTTCATCACACGCACCTGCATATAAATACATCATGCTGGTTCATCCTTTGGCATTTTACACACCTTCCCCTGCTCTCTACCTGTCAAACTACTGTTCATTCTTTACAGTCAGGTCAAAAGCGCCTCCACTGTAACGACTTGGGGAAATTTCCACCCCAGTTATCTGTCCTCCACTCCTGTGTCCTACGTCTGGATTGTTACCTGGAGTCTGTGGCATCCTGAGAACACATTTCTCTGCCTGTATCCTTCACTAGATAGGGGGTCCTTCAAGGGGAGGGGACAGAAAGTGACGATGTGCACAGAGTTGGCTTCTGGATGTTCATGGGGAAGGAGAAGGAAGTCAGCAGAGGGATGCAAAGGCACACAGATATAATGAAATAATTACCATAATTGAGTTGATTAACACATCCATCACCTCACTTAGTTACGGGTGTATGTGTGTGTGTGTGTGTGTGTGTGTGTGTTGAGAACACTTAATTCACTCTCTTAACAAATTTCAAGTATACAACAATCTTATTAACTACAGCCGCCACACTGCCCATTCAATCCTGAGCGCTCACTCATCTCACGCCAAGAAGATTGTACCCTTGGCCCACCCCTTCCCAGTTCCCCCCACCATCAGCCCCTGGGAAGCCCCACTCTACTCCGGCTTCTGGGTTCAACTTCTTAAGATCCCAAGCATAAGTAAGATCATACAGTGTTTGTCTTGGTCTGTCTGCCTTATTTCACTTAGCACGATGTCCCCTATGTTCATCCACGCTGCTGTGAAGGACATGATTTCCCTTTTCAGGGCTGAGTGATGACCTGCGTATCTTATGTGCACTTTGTTTTGCTCTTGGGACAGTAGAAGGACTACGTAGGGAAGAATCGGACCACAGAAAGAAACATCATTAAAAACAGTTATGAGAGGCTAATAGGGCCCATCTTCCCCTTCCCATTACAGAAAGTCCCCAGTAAAACAGAGGTGAAGCAGGTCAGCTTCTAGCGCAGGAACAGTAGTAGCCAAAATTTGCTGAGTGTGCACTCTGCGCCAGATACCGTAGGGAGCAGTCCATGTGCATTATTGTGTTTAGACTTCGCAGCAATTCCGGGCAAAGGATGTTATTATGGTCCCCATTTAGGGACTTAGGACAAGGAGGAACAAAGACTTTGAGTAATTTGGCCAGAGTCGGTTCTCTCTGTGGGGCCCAGACAGCCGATTTCTCAAATTTGCATTGTTCCATGTCTGTGCTCCGCCCCTGGACGTGGGTGTCCAGGGCGAAGGACAGCCGACTGGCGTGACTCTCAGCACACCGTCGGCAGGACACCACAACTGAGGAATGCCGCAGGGACACACGCTCACACTCGCACACCGGCACACACCCCGGCACGATGCTGGGGCACGAGCGCCTACACGGATGTTTTTGCGTACACACGGACGAAGCTGTCCTTGCCACAGTGCTTCCCACCGTTTGGGGCACCAGCATCCAGGCTGACACGACTCCTCTGACCACCGGGATTTCAAGCAAGCCCAGACTTCAGGGACATTGCGGAGGGTCATGCGTCCTTTTGCTGCGACTCCGAGGGAAGCGGGGCAGATGCACTCATGTCGGGGCCAGACGAGCGGGATCAGAGTGGGTGGGATGAGCCGCACGGGAGGGCCGTGAAGGGCTCTGCCTTCGGGGGTCAGAGCAGCAGAAGTTCCTGCAAGAAGCAGGCAGCACCCTCCCGGGAGGGAGGCTGAGCTGACAAACGGGATGGGAGCTGATCCATTTCTGACCTTGTGCCGAGAGGAAACATCTGTGGGCCCCTGGTAGTCAAGCCCAGGGATGAGCACAGTCAGCAGATCGGACGGGTTTCATACCTAAGTAGTTCACTTGTATTTAAAAAACAAAACCCCGCTCAACGTGTTTACATTTTCAGGTCAGTGTGACAGAAGTGTGAGAGAGACGCCTAGTGCTTCTACTGTTCGGAAGCCCCGGAAGACTCTGACCAGGCTCCCAGGAACGCTGGGCTTTTGATTTGGGGGCACTTTCTCAGATGAAAAAGGACATCATCGTGTCTCACAACCACATGAGCTGGCGAGGCTTTAGCCTGGCCCTGAGTGCTTAGAATACAAGCCTCAGATGAGCTAAGGAGAAAACTGGTGGCTTTGATGCCTTGGTGACAGAGAGGCACCCATAACTCCGTGCCGCTCCTTTGAAGGCAGCTCTCTGTCTCCCTCCTTTTGATGGATGTGTCCTCACTGGGTGACTGGGCCGAAAGACCTGCCCCTAACCTGCTCCCGACCCCCAGGAACCACAGACGTGGCCACAGACCACGTTCTCAGTTATCTGCTTAGGTGTGGTGATGGAGGGTGTCTGATTTTAAAAGGTGAACTTCCAAAATAAAAGCACAGGCCTGCTTGCAGCATACTGACAGCCCACCAGAAGAGAAGCCGTGTCCTTGGCCGTGGATCGCCAAGAAGCCACATCTTGGCTCTTTGCTGATGGAGTGCCTCCATATTTATGCTATTGAGCCATTTTCTCAGATTTCAGTTAAAATGAATACATCATGTCAAAATTATAAGAAAGGACCTAGGAATATAATCTACAGAGTAATCCTTTTATAATTTCCATATTTTAAGATGTATTTTCCTACATGTGAGTAAAGTTCAGTATATGGGAAGAGCTTGCTGACTCCACCACTCTCCTTACTCCAGTCGATCCCGTCTGCCTGCACATGGCTTCCCCAACTCGGCTCCCCTGTGCTTGCACAACCTACTTGCAGACGTCCTTCTCCTCTGCCATGGCCCCCACGAAGGCCTGCCTCGCCCCTCCCTGCCCTTCTCTGCAGAGCTGGCCCAGGCTCAGGGCTCCCATGGATTTCAATAGAAGCTCCAGGCTCGGGGAACTCAGCCAGGACAAAGGCAATACAGAGTCAGACTCAAGATTTCTTAGTTCCAGAAAATTTGCTTCACTCAGATCAAATGCCTCTGGAATGCTAAGTTAAATACAGCCATTCAGTAACTGGGTTTAATTTGAGACTGGTGTAGCAAGCAAGTTGCACCAAGCACCAACCACCACCTCTTTTGCAAACCAGGGCATCATATTAATGGAATACAAGATTATCTGTTAAAGATCTGATCAGAGCCTTTAGACACACAAACATGAGCCTTGAGGTCAGTAGGAGCTGTGTGCGTGTGCATGTGTGTGTGTGTGTGTGTTGGAGTCAGGGGAGGGGACAGGCACATGATAGGAAAGTTTACAGAGAGAACATTCAAAAGGGTGGAAGAATTAAATCAGTATTTCTTTTAATGTATCCCCAGTCACCCCGATCTGGCTGAAAGTGCATCGTCAAATATTTAAAAAGAAAATAATGAATCTTACATTCTAGCTTCATGGAGTAAAGAGGATTAAAATAGCTGAGCGGACAAAAAGGAGCAAGCACAAAAAGGCAAAACTCCTAATTAGTTAATACAAAACATGCTGAATCCAATTATGAGAATCCTGCAGTTCGGATTCGGTATTCTTTCTGAACAGACGAGAACAAATATGTCTTTAAATCAATACTGCATAACTGAGTATTCAAGCTTTATCCAACCATTTCATAGGTTTGAAAGGGGGCATTAAAAAGAACCCACCAGGAAAAGTGCTGACCCCGACTTCGGGTGGAGGTCTGCTGTTATAATTTTCTCAAACCCCCAAGAGACTGATAAAGAAATCTGAGTAGTTCATTAGCATAAGACTGGCTAAAATCTATTGATTTTTAACTCCATAAAATATTCTGTTTTCATTAGGATCTGCTGAGTTATATCTATTACTGTTCGGGGCGTCTGCACCCTGGTTAACCGTGAGTCCCCACTGTAATGAGAACACACCTTGAAGAAAACAGGGAGAACTTGACTTTGCTGCCAGCTCTTGTCACAATATTGTGGGAATCTGCCTTCTGAATTCTTGCTTAGTATTTTTAGAAAGTAGCAGACCATTTAATCCTCAATAATTAGACTTTCCCCAAAAGGACAAACTCATTTCTAGAACTGCCAATTCAACCCAACCCTTCAACTGAGACACTCAGTGTTTCACTGTAATATTTTACACAACTTAGTAGAAATGAGACAAAAGTAAGATAAAAATGTCAAAGCTGTCTTTAAATCTCAGAAGGCTGGTCTAAATTTAGAAAATGCAGTTATACGCAGAAAAGTAGCCACAAAATATGTATTTGGCCAACTCCGTTGACAGTATTCAGATGGTGAAAGACCAGAACCAGGGGAAGGAGTCTGTTCCCGAGACTGAGCAGGACTGACTTCTGACCTTTAGACCAAGGGGTCAGGTGTGAAATATCCACCGACACTCGACTCTCTGTACGTCATTATGCTGGGGTGAACCATGGGGGTGCAACTCACCATGTCCTGTGCTTTCTACTTTCACATCACTACTGTTTCGAGGCTCAAGGGTCAGTCTCTACGCACACATGAATTGGTGCACACACACTCAGACTCACGTTCAGACAGAAAATAATGAATCACACTCAACAATGGTTTGTGCAGAAAGATGGACAACATGGTCCTTTAAAATGTGGTAACTTGAGGCCTGGGGGTAGGCATGCCTTCTCTAGGGAGGCCCTGATCCTGGTCCCCTGTGTCCACCAGCCTTTGTACGCATTTGCCCACCTGCCCCCTCAAGAACCACACCATGGCTGTAGCATCCTTTCCAAAGCTCCTGTGACCCAGGGACAAAATCTCTCCCACAGCAAGCTCCCCAGGCCTTGGGGACATTCCGTGCCGCAGAGATTTCATGGCCTAGGTGTTTGGAAAGCATACTGCAACCCATCCTCATCTTGGAGAACGAGACTACTGCTCATCGACAGAGTAAAGGTACCCAGCAGTCTGGCAGCTAGGACATCAGTTAACCTGGGTCTGACGCAGGTTTCCCAAGCTTATTCTGTTCAAGAGTCCCGTGTGGCCCTAGCATTATTGTCCTCCATGCTTGGGTCATCCATGTGCCATTCACTGCCATGGAAGGTTTGACAAGGTGAGCGGGGCCTGTGGCTGGCCTCTGTCCTGACCAGTCGGTGTCCAGGCTTCTCTGGCTGTGAAGTATGCCTGGGTCCACCCCTGGGAGTGTGAGTGCTATGTGCACCCAATTCTGCATAGTGGTTGCTGGCGAGTTCTCATGGGCCTGGCTGCCTTTCTCCCTCCATGGAAGAGGCTTCCTTAGTGTCTGTCCTTCTACCTGCCTCAGATGCCAGTTGGATCCACCTCGTACTTGACGTGGTCACTAAGGATGGGACCATCAGGAGAATCGGGGACAACAGTGCCTGTAAAAGAGATTTGCAAACTCTAAGTTCTCCCCAAAATCCTAGTTATTAGTAAGAATAATAAAAACACAAAGACAATTATAAATGTTCAAGATGCTATAGAGGGAAAATGTGGAAGGAGTCATAGCCCCAAACAACGAACCTGATCCTTGGACAGCTGTGCTGAATTTTCATGGGTTCCAGCAGCCCTCCCAAGAGCTTAGAAGGCAGTTTGAAGGCACCTCATTTCTGATAGGTCTGACTTCCTTATGAAAGTGAAGCCCCTCTTACCACAGGAAGAATTGTCTGACTTGCTGCCCCTTCCAGGGCCCCACGGGACAGAGGTCCATCACTCTCCAGAGAAGATGAAACATTTCCTCTGGGCATGAGGGTGGGGTTTAGGATTCACTGGTGGGAAACACCATATTAATCAGGTGTTTTGCCTGGTTAGTGCACCATTGACCAAAGAATCCCAGCAAAGCTGCTATCAATTGTTGTTCATGCTCTTTGATTTCACATTATGTAGATTAGTATATACTTAATTTCCCTAGAGTTGAAAAGACTTATCTGAACAAGCTACAGCCATTCTAAGTAGGTTCCCACTTTACCATTTATATCCTAAAATAGGAATCAGGATTTCAGCATGTGACATCTGCTTCAGGGATGTTGATGCAGAGCCACGAGGCTACCCCTTTAACCTTTGGTAGGACCCCACTGATGTCAAAGAACCAATGAGGATTTCCACTACCTAAGCTGTGGACCATACAAAGATTCCATTAAGTTGCTCAGAATTTGTTAATGTCAGCGTGTAAACCCTGTGGTCCTATTCAGTCAAAGGCACATCAGATGACCAGAGTTTAGGTAAGGTCCCCTAAATTGCCATGTGTTGTTGCAGAGCCCCCTGTGTCAGGTAGATAGATCAAGAAATCAGAGCTGTGACTCCCCGAGGAACAGTAACCGGGATCAGTAGGAACTCACTTGCACCAGAAAGTTGTACCTGTCAGAAATTAGGACTCCTCAAAGGGCCTTCTAAGAAATGAGAAGGGCTCATTGAGTTTTCTGTGCCCTGGTCCAACTCCACGAGTTATGAAATGAGGTCTTGGTCATGGTCTATACTAGAGTTACCTAACATTAGATGCAGAGGTAAGGTGTTCCTTCTGAAAAATATGGAATATTCACTTAGCTTTCTCTACGTAAGAATAGACAAAAACTTGAATATAGAATTTGAGAGACTATCTTCTCTTCCAGCTCCATTGTTCGTAAACTGTATGGTCCAGGTTTCCTGCAGGAAATGAGAAATCATGAAGAAAAAGAATGTCCTGGTAGGATGATAGAAGGACAGAGAAAGCCCAGAAGGGGCAGAGAATTCCATGGGGAGGAAATCAAATGCTAAAACCAACAAGCAAAGTGTGGCAGAGTCTTGGGCAGTGGACAGAGAAGACCCAAGGCTGAGGAAAGCCAAGACCCAGGAAGTGGACAGAGCAGGTCCAAGAGGCACACAGTTCTCACAAAGAGGAGGACAACAGAACTGGGCTGGACAGAGCCTTCACCCGTGGCCAGTGTGCTTACCTGCAGGTGACTGGATTTGCAGGGTTGTAGGGTTAGCACTGGAAGTCCATGATCTGCGAACCCCTCACTACGGGCAGAGTAGTGTGACTGGCTGCTCATCCCACCCTTACTGAGGACTCTGCTTGAGCAGGAACCCCAGTGTTCATGCTTCCTCTGGGTTCACATGCCCACTGTAGTGATTACAGAAATTGCATGTGGCTTGCTGGGCTGTGGTGAACAGAGCCCCCCCAAATTCATGTCTGTCTGGAACTTAGGATGCGGCATTATTTAGAAATAGAGCCTGTATTGATATAACCTGTTACGATGAGGTTGTAGTGCATGAGGGTGGCCCTCATCCAATGACTATTGTCCTTATAAGAAGAGAAGAGACAGACACACAGGGAGAAGACAGCCATGATGTGTTGACGGAGGTAGAGACTGGAGTGATGCGTCCAAAAACCAAGGAGTGCCAAGGATGGCAACAGCCATCAGAAGGTGGAGGGAGGTGGAATTCTTCTCTAGAGTCTCCAGAGGGAGTGTGGCCCTGACAACATCTTCATTCCAAACTGCTAGGCTCCAGAACTGTGAGAGCATAAACTCTGGTTAAGTCACCCAGACTGAGTGAATTTGTTACAGCACCCACAGAAATTACAGTCACTATGACTTCTATGATCTGAATAAATGGCTCACGCATATCTTTGCAGTTCCTCTCAGTTGTGTGAAGTAAAACCAGCTCAGGCTTGAGATGGCAGACCCGTTTGGCTTGGGTGGACCAGGTGCATATAGAGGTCAACCCTGGTGCTCACGGCAAGATTCATCTTTCCGAGAGTGCTGAGTCAGATGAGCCCCGGCAAGCGCACCAGATCAAGGACATGTGGAAAGAGACACTGTCTTTTGGTCTACCCATAAGTTCATCCTATGTGAAGGCATCTCTAATGCATCCCAACTCAAGGGGGAGGGATGTCTAGAAGCTCCTGGGCATTACTGTGGGCATCCTGTTTGGCTGTGAGGATGGAAGGAATGCTCGGTGCTTTGCTTACACTTTCTATGTCTTCACAGGCCTCTGTCTGATACAAAATATGTGGTCAATGCTCATGGTGACATGAAGGATGGGCAATCTTTGCCCCTGACTTCTCTCCTGGTATCTGGTTGACTCCCGACTGACCACTATGAAGTCTGTAGAGTTCCCAGTGGTACTTCCCATTGTATCTGGTAAGAACCTGACTGAGAACAGTGAAGAACTTCTGCTTCTCACCTGGGACCCCTCTTTCCTGTCGGGGACAGAGTCTTGGCCTTGGATGACCATCAGTCAATGTTCTCCAGAGAGATAGGACCAACGGAGTATCTGTATCTATATTTGTATCTATATATATTAAATATCTCTATATATTCTCTATATAACCAGGAATAGATAGATCTAATAGTATATATCTATATCATTTTATTTAAAAAACAAGTTTATTTTTAATAATTGGCTCTCACGATTATGGCGTCAGCAAGTCTGAAGTCCATACAGTAAGCCTATGTTTACTTTTCTTTTGGGAGAATGTTGGTGCTATTATTGTGTTTCCTTATATGTAAATGATCCTGTTGTAAATTGATTTGCAACCATTTAATTTCTGTATATACACCACGTTTCTCCATTGGGCGATTATGGTTTTCCTGGACAGCTAGTACTACACAGGGCAGACAGGCCAGCAGGCTGAGAGGTCAGGAGGAGTGGACGCTACTGTCCTGACACAGAATTCCTTTTTCTCTGGACACCCTCAGTAACATCTGAGCAGGTGCTGCTACCTTACCCTGAGTCATGATGTCGTGAACTTTATGAAGGGGAGCCAGCCTTTTACGGGAAACTCTGGGACAATGACCCACCTATGAATACAGACCTGGACGTAACACCCACTTACTTCTTCTGGCCCTCTTGGGATTAGTCAGTTCAAAACCTGACTCTTCAAACCTTGGAAGGGTGACCACAGTGAGCTGCCCGGGGATAGCCTGTGTAAATAAAATGAAGCCATGCCCTCCAGGGAGGCTTTGTTGATTTAACGAAGGAGCTTTTTGAGTGTGTGCGTGATTGGTAAAAGTGCAACAGTGGAGCCTGGAAAAGCAGCAAGTACTAGAGAACCGCGTCCCGTTGTCTGGCAACCACGCGAGGCTCGGGGGACAGGGGCTCACGGGGCACGCAATCGTGAAGTGCGCCGCAGTTCCTCGCACGCGGCTCGCTTCAGACCTAGTAGCAAACTGGTACCTTATTTGCATAGCATCATGCTTGAGATACTCAGCCAACAGCTCCACGTTTCCTTTTATCTTCAGATGTCCACACCATGCCCTGTCCAGGCATTGGGAAGCCCCAGAGTGATTTGCTTTATCTGAGCAAACAGTGGTTTCCATTACGAACCCAGTTCAACTCTTCTGAAACCTTGGAAAAGGCACACAAAGTATATTTGGATGTTTATGACGTCTGTGAGCAGAACACAGGAACTCTGGTAACTGAGTAATTCTGAGTAGCTGCTGAAAATTTTTAACAGGCTACTCAGAGGAATAGTAATATAGATATGGGTGTAGGTAAGGTTTATCTATCCATCCATCCGTCTGTCTGTCTGTCTGTCTATCTACCCATCTATCTACCTATCTACCTCTCTATCTATCATCTATCTATCTATCTATCTATCTATCTATCTAATCTGTCTGTCTGTTTTTCTATTTACATACCTACCTATCTATCTGTCTGTCTATCTCCCTATCTCTCCATCTGTGTATATAAACACACACACACACACACACACACACACACCCCTACAGGTACACCTGTACCTACACATACACATATGAATGGTGTAGGTACAGGTAGAGATATGATACGGTTATTGATATGCACACAGAGAATGGGGAGAGAAAGACAGACATAAAATCAACAAAGCTTATTTTATAAATTAAACACACTACTATTCTGAATATTCTCAAACTTTTCATATGTTATTTTATTGAAATTAAATGTAAACATCAAATTTAGGAAGAAATGAAAGATTAGTACAGCTAAATAAACCTGTTTATTATTTTTATTATACAAGATGATAAGTTACTTAATTATGTGGGTCTGTTTTATCCATTTTTGGTCAATGTCTGGCTCACACACACACAAAAAGAAATAACAAAATCCCAGAGAAGTAAATGGCTATTCTTTCTGTTTTTATAGAAGTTCAATATCACCACTGTTAAGCTGATGTTTATGGTATAAAATATATTAATTGAAGGCACATATAAACAACAATGTTATTTTAACACAAATGTAACATGACTGGTTCTATGCTTATCAGAAGAGATAAGTTACATGTAAACCAAATGTGTGCATTGTTTATCACTTTGAAATTAAATTTTTGCTCGCTGAACGAGAACCAAACTATGCATTGTTGTGAGTAGCTTGTGGTGGATGGTGAGGTGTGTGGGTGTGCATGGGCTACAAGGGTCGCTGATGACACCATGGAGTGCTCTCTGCTCTCCAAAGTGATAGCCCACATCCTGCAATGGTCTTTTAGCGAACAACCTCGCTTGCTTCTCCTGTGTTTTGAAGGGACTGGCTTTTACGCTCAATACTCTTTAAAAAAAAGTCCTCCTTTTCATTTCAGTAAGCCGTACATGTTTTATCTTTTAATTGCCCAAAATGTTAACACAATTTTATTCTACATGAAACCAATATTCATTCTAGTGCAAACATTACCCAGGGATGTTTGGGGTAATCTATAACGCACAGGAGCGCAACTTCAAGGACGATTAGTACAAGTGTATTTGAAACCCAGCCATGGATGCTCATGGACCCCACTTCATTTTTCTTTGCATCTTGCCCTCAAGAATAATGATACTTACCCTTCAGTAGCACTGCATTGCCAGAAAATCTGATGCACTGATACTCAAGTCCTCTGTTCCAGGAATACTAATTTCCAAAGGTGGTACATTTGGCAGGATGGTCTTAAAGCCTGATACTATGTGGGTAAACATGAATCTTTGAAAAAAGCTCATTTAAACTCATTTTAAAAAGCAACACGTTAGCTCGCTCGCTCGCTCTCTCGCTTTTTTTTTTTTTTTTTTGTCTTCACTCCTTGCTTCATAAAAGCAATTCAGGCAAAATTCACTATGCCTTGGAGTGGCTGTCCCAGGGGCATCACTCCCAGGAGGCAAGGCAGAATTCAAAGCTACCTGGTAGCAAACGGGAGAACCATCCAGAATATTTCTTTGGCACATGTAGGTCAAGCTCTCAATTTTCTCGCCCCAAACCACTTATGTATAAACTAGCTGAGAAACCTTTGTCAAACCTGTATCATGCATACAAGATGCGCGCACCTACAGTCTCGTGTGGTGGAGCTGGACCCGCAAGGCTGTGTGGGGCACCCCCGCTTTCCCCTCCTCACAGCCTGGGCACCCGCGGGCGGGAAGGGCCGGTGCCGTGCTGTCTGGCTCCGAGTCCAAACGTCCTGCCTGCCCCGCTCGCCTTCACTTACACAGCCCTGCTGCGGGGGGCTGGGACACGGGAGCCACGAGGTGGCCTCAGCAAAGTGTCTCCTGTCTTCCTCACTGAGTTAGAAATTAAATGAAGGGCTCCTTGTTGCTGTGGTGGTTGTCTCAGAATTTAGTTTTTATCAGATAGCTCACGTTTGATTTAATAATAAGGCAATTAAGTAACAGATGAGATTTAAGCCAAAAACCTATTTTGGTTTAAAATGTATGGAAAGCAGACCCAAGTATGTCCCAGAGCCTTAGATGTTTCTGGTCTCCTTTGACAGCTCCCTGCAAGGGCGTAGCTGCCCTGCCCGCAGGGGTGGACGGGCGGGTCTGGAGCTCAGGTGGCGCCGGGTCAAGTCCCAGGAAACGTGGCCACGGAGGACTCAGCACCGAGTAACTGCCACGTGGAGCAGGTGTGTTTTCAGTGGTGGTGGTGATTTCCTGATTTAGGTCATAGCGCCCGCTGGTAAGCGTCTCACGCCATGGGGCGCAGGTAGCCGTCTTTTGCTTTAATTAACTGCCAGATTTCCATGTATTAAGAATCACTTGGGAACCAGCACAGTTAGTCTCAGTAAAGCAGCCTATGAAGCCGCGAGCTTGGAGCCCTTAGGGCCCCCCAGGGTCAGTGCGCACACAATGCGTTTGCGCACGATTCATTTCCACACGACTCGTGGGTGGTTCCACGTCCATGACTTTCATTAGCTATTAGAGATTTCCCAAAGAACAAAGGAAAAATGCACTTATTTAAAAACAGTATTCGGGCGCCTGGGTGGCTCAGTCGTTAAGTGTCTGCCTTCGGCTCAGGTCATGATCCCAGAGTCCTGGGATCGAGCCCCACATCGGGCTCCTTGCTCTGCGGGAAGCCTGCTTCTCCCTCTCCCACTCCCCCTGCTTGCGTTCCCTCTCTTGCTGTGTCCCTGTCAAATAAATAAAATCTTAAAAAATAAATAAAAATAAAAATAAAAAATAAAATTTAACTGGTGCCCTGGGGCACCTGGGTGGCTCAGTCGTTAAGCGTCTGCCTTCGGCTCAGGTCATGATCCCAGGGTCCTGGGATCGAGCCCCACATCGGGCTCCTTGCTCTGCGGGAAGCCTGCTTCTCCCTCTCCCACTCCCCCTGCTTGTGTTCCTGCTCTCACTATTCTGTCTGTCAAATAAATAAATAAAATCTTTAAAAAAATAAAAATAAAAACAGTATTCATTGTTGTGCTATCATATCATTTACTATTATTTTTAATGGAGTGAGATTCCTCTACCTCCCAGTTACCATCTGGGCCGTGGGCCCATGTCATTGAGTCTGAAATTAAAGACGGGATCTTCGTGACCTTTTCCTGTATCTGGAAGCACTTCACGATTTGAGCATTCTAGGAACGAGTTCGTCTTTACTCACTATGTCCAGCGCTGCCTGGAAAGCCTGAAAGGATTAGAATGCAAGAATGATGAGACCACCTGGAAGGATGAGAAACAACAAAATAAACGGCTTTTAATTTACCTCATCATCCTTTGGGCTTTTTGCGTCGTGCAAAGTATTGAACCACCTTCCCAGGGGATGTAAAAATGACCCAGGACACTTGAGAGATTTTCTGATTCTGCCCCAAGTGGTGAATAGAAAAGCAGTGACACAGGAGTCTGTTCCACAATCGTGAGACAGACCAGAGAGTGGGTCCGAAGCGCAGACCACAGCTCTCTGAGCTCACAGCTTGTGCAGACGCCCTGGATGCATTTTCTCGAGCTGAGAATCGGTCACGAGCCATGGCTGTCAGCGCACGAGGAGGAAAGGTGCCGCTTTCCCCAGGTCAGCCGTCCAGCGGAGAACCCCCATCCTGCGATCCGCAGGGACGAGACCCGCAGCTGCCGGGTCTGCAAAGTGGACACATGACAGACTCTGTCCAACTGTCCTGATGGTGTGGGGATGTTTGTCCCAAATTCATTTAACAGCGTTCTTAAGTAGGCAAAAGTAGGCATGCATACAAAATGATGGGAAGGAAATAGAGGATGCAGAAAAGAAAGGAAAAAAAAATCATCAGATTTATTCTTTCAATTAATGACCACAAAACAGAAGATCAAAATTACTTGCCTTTAGGGAGCAAAGAAGAGGGCTGTCTCACTCTATGAAAATGATGAGCTTTGGCTGTCTTAAGACCCTTTATCATAAAATACATGGTTTTAAACTTGACTCAAATAAAACTTACAATCCCTGTGACTTCCCTACATATACATGACAAAAGACTGTAGTAAAATTAGCAAATACTAGCGTATACTGATAATTTATCACTCTTAGTTTGTGGTTCTTAGAAACAGTACACACACCTAATATAAGTCGATTCCTTGGCTTAGTAGCTGCAGTGTGCAATGCTAAACATACAAAATACATGAACACTCATTCATATCTACAAGACCGCAGCGAAAGATTAGGTCTCAGTACTGACATTTAACTATCCTACATACAAGCAATTAGCATTACATCAGAATATGCCATCAAAGCAATTTTTATACTGAAATAAAATAAAAATAAAAACCATTATTTGTAAACTTTTATATGAAATGTAGAAATAAAAAATAAAATTCGTCGGGGCGCCTGGGTGGCTCAGTTGGTTAAGCGACTGCCTTCGGCTCAGGTCGTGATCCTGGAGTCCCGGGATCGAGTCCCGCATCGGGCTCCCTGCTCGGCAGGGAGCCTGCTTCTCCCTCTGACCCTCCTCCCTCTCATGCTCTCTGTCTCTCATTTTCTCTGTCTCAAATAAATAAATAAAATCTTTTAAAAAAATAAAATAAAATTTGTCTATTTACTATTCAGCACACATAGGGTTTTCATTTTTTGTTGTATATATTGAGAAAAAAAGTTCTTTTGTGTTGGGAAAAATAACACTTCGAAACATAATTAGTAGAAAAACCCACGAGTATAATGTTTTGTCCTTTCAATCCCAGCACAGATTTGGGAACATACCAAGGACGAAGTTACAGACGTCCATGGGTGAAATATAAAAGTGTATCTTAAAGAAATCTTTTCTTGTGATTGAAAATACTTACCATGGTAAATTATTTATAAGATGACTTAAAATATGAAGAAAGAAAACAAGGAAAGGGTCCATTGTGCCAAGATTGTAAAGGGTGGCTACTGTGCTTCTTGGGTGTATTAGGGTTCTCCAGAGAGACAATGAGATATAGATTCTGTATCTATCCTTATATAAAGAGGTTTATTACAGTAAATCAGCTCATATGATTACAGAGGAGTTCCAGGATCTTCAGCTGGAGGCCCAGGAGAGCCAGCGGGCTCGTTCTTGCCTAACCGAGAAGGGCTGAGAAGCAGGGTAGCCCACAGTGTGAGTTCCAGCCTGAGTCCAGGTCTGAAGGCAGGAGGAGACTGATGTCCCAGCTTGAAGACAGTCACACAGAGAGAATGTTCTTCCTCACTCAGCGTGTTGTTCTTTTCAGGTCTCCAACAATTGGAATAAGGTCCACCCACATTGTGGGGGCGATCCATGCTTCCTCAGTCTATTGATTTAAATGCTAACCTCATCTAGAAACCCCCTCACAGACACACTCAGAATAATGTTTAACCAAATATCTGGGCGACCCGTGGCCCCATGACCCAATCAAATTGACAAGTAAGACAGAGGATCTCACTAAGGGTCCATGGCATCTGGGAAAGGGAAGCCCAGGACCTGCTCAGTGGTTTCAGGACACTCTACCCCTACAATCACATGCACTAGAACAGGGGGTGTGTGGAACAGGCATGAGGAACGACAGTACATGACAGGCTCATTTAAATTTAACTTTATAGCCATACCCCATTGGCTGCATAGTTTAGCTGCCAACTTACACATGACTAAGGTTTAGGTGCATTTGGTCAAGGCAATGGAACTCACTTCATGGAGGACATAAATGAGTGTGGATGTGGCCAAGTTATTATAACAGAGCCCAGTCCCAAATAGGTACTCAATAAATATCTGTTCAGAAGGAGAGGCAAAATGGAAGCAAAGAGGGGAGAGGCGATTTCGGGAGGCAGGCAGGCAGGAGGGAAGGAGGGAAGCAGGGAGAAGGGAGGGACGCAGGAGAGAGAGAGGAAGATGAGGTGGCAGGTGGGCCATGGATGAGATAAACTTGCTTATTAGTTGCCTGGTAAAAGGAATACCCTTGAGTCTTTGGTCAGGAAAATGTAAAATTATTCAAAAGAATTATCCAGTAGGTATCCAGTGAATTGAGCACTCATTCTTGCAAGGGAGCTATAGGCTACAGACTGGGAGTAAGGACATCAGTTAGCATAGAGCAGACTTCTAAGAGGCCCTGTGGGAGATAAAGGCATTGGGTGCATCCCTGTCTTGTGCACAACACAATGTCACGTCCACTGCTTCCCTCAGAGAATGGAGGCCCATGCCTGAGCATGTGCATAGAGTCTGGGTGCTCCTGGGGTGCCATGAGGCTCCATAACCCCCTCTGCATTGTCCTCACTCAGATGTGGCCAATGAAGACAGTCCAACCCTGCCTTCCTCACTGTCCCCGACCTCTATTACAACAGCTCTGGGGCCTGGTCCCCGGACCCCTTGACCCCACTCCTACTCCTGGGCCAGGCTGTTGGCCCTCCTCATCATCTCCCTCCCAGTGTTTCCAACTTGTTCGCACGGCCCATGGCTCCTGCTGTCCTTCCATGTTCAAGTTTTGCTCACCATCTTCTGGCTTTCTATTACTCTGGAGAGACTTCCTCCCACCTGTCAACCCTTTTTACTTTGGTTTGGTAACAAGGCAAAGCCTCAGGTGTCACTTTGAGGACCCTCAACTGGGTCTTCCATTCCCAGGCCGCGGGGGCCGGAGGCTGTCTGGATGGGGCAGCGGGGGCTCCTGAGCTGCACACTCCCGTGGTGAGCTGTAGCTTCAGGAAAGCCGTCTGGGCATTGCGAGAGAGGCCCACGCAGCACCATGTCTGAGTCTAGAAGGTCTACTGGAGAATAACTAGGGTCACAACGTAAGGCCAGAGCTGAGACACACTTTCTGAGAATTAAATAAGCCCTTTCCCAGTGTGGCTCTTCCCCAGGCACCCCCGGGCTCAACCCCCTCCCCAGTGTGTGCTCATCTTCCTATGTTCCACAAAGTGTCCGAAAGTAAGACATCTTTGGATAATTTTTTATTGGGGGTCCCCAAATTGCCAAGGATTGGGAAACAGATTGAGTCGACTTATTCTTGAGCTCCAGCCACTGGCTCATGTGTGTCCTGATCACAGGTCTACTGGTTAAGCCCTGCTCTACTGTGTTCCCTGTAGACCAGGGTCCCCCACCCCTCCTGGTTCTTTGCACACAGTAGGCAAGCAACAAGAATGGGTTGAGTGGGGGAATTCACAACACTGAAATAAAACACTGTGCCTCAGCAAGTCCTCTGACAGGACCCCGAAGCTCAGGGAGCTTAAGGGAGAGGCCTGGACAACAGACGCAGCTGGGATTCAGGCTCTTTCTCCACCTGATCACCCTGCTGACTTGTTTCGAAGTGGGAAATGGATGTGTGCAGAAAGCCCACTTCCTTTTTTCAAAGTAATGGAATTTTATTTGGATTTTCTAGACTCTAAGGAGAATAAATGCATCTTTGATGACGGTGTATGGGCTGGAAAAGTAAGGTTCCTTAAACCCTGCTCCCCCTACCTCTCCTAATGGGTTTACCTCAAGTGAGTGCTCTTTTTTAAAAAGTTTTAAGAGTGCTATATATATATATATATATCTCAAATACATGGACATCAAAATGCTTTAATTTGATTGTGGAAACATGAACCTGCAAAAATAATTAATTAATCAATCAGTAAAGAAAACAAAAACATCTAGGTAAGTATTTAAAACTCCATACAGTGATGAATTTTGATAAATGGTATTGTCTCACATTTTCTATTGGCAAAAATACAATTCATTTTCTTGACTGCCACAGTCTGGTTTAAAAGTGTGCTGCGCCTTTAATTCTCATCTCCAAGGATAAATAGTGTCCCCCTAAAATCCCAGCTCAAGTGGAACATCCGAATGGGATCCTATCTGGAAATATGGTGTTTGCAGATGCGGTCAGTTGAGTCATCCTGGAGTAGGTGAGGCCTAAATCCAGTGACTAGCGTCCCTGTAAGAAGGTCGTGCGAGAACGTGGGGACGTAGAGACCCGGAAGGAGGCCACGTGAAGGCAGAGGCAGAGAATCAAGCCATGTGACCACAAGTCAGGAACACCAGCACCCACCGGCAACTGGAAGAGGCAGGAAGGATCCTCCCCTAGCGCCTCCGGAGGGAGCTCGGCTCTGGGACAACCAGATGTTGGACTGGGGGCTCTAGGCTGAGAGAGTAAACCCCAGTGTGTGGTCCTTTGTTCCCGTGGCCCCAGGGACCTGACCCAGCTCCTCCTACGCAGGGCCAGGCCCTCAGCAGCAGGCTCCTTTGTAGGGGAGTTCTGGGGGGCCGGCGGAGCTCACACGATTGTGCAGGGTGCGTGCAGAATCGCACAACTTTTTAGCAGACCCCTTGAACAGGTGGGCTACCAGGGAGAAGAGCGGACACATGGATTGTTTCAGGAGGATATCCCTCAGGACATGAGAAGAGCCGTGGCAGCTCAGAGCCACTGTGGGGGACCCAGTCCAAAGTTGGGGGGCACTCAGCCGCAGGGGAGCAAAAGAGCCCAGCCAGGAATGAGCCCAGGGCCGGGGCCCTCCTGTGCCTTCTGTGCTGTGGGCAGCCGAGCCCGGGGTGTGGGGCCAGGCCGCAGGCTTCCCACCACAGCCGGGCCTCTACTGCCCACCTGCAGAGTAAGGGCGATAGAGACCCTCCCCAACACGGCACTGCTATGCCGAGTCAGTGGGGTCAGACCCCAGGGGTCTGACGGGCATGGGGCATGTGGGGCGCAAGTAGCTGCCGAAGTCTGTTTGTGATGACCCCACCCCACAGTCAGATGGAACTGTGCACACAGAGACCCGCTGGACGGATGGGCTGGGGGCTGTTTGATGCCCAGCACTGAGTTCATTTGCAAGTTCAATTACCAGACTTGGGGACTTAAAAAGAAAAGGTTTCTGTAGACAGGGCTGGTTGGACCAAGTCTTTTTTGTGTTTTCATTTTCTTTTTAACCTAAGTCGTAGGGAGGGCTGAGCTCCATCTTCCTCTCTGTACTTCCCCTAGGGCTGTAATTTGCTTAATGCTGTTAGTACGGACCTGAAATAGCTGGAGGGAACGGCTTAGGAGGCTAGGCCCCCAACTCTGTACGTCAAGAGCAGGGTCCCCGGGCGGCCGGGCAAAACCTGCTGGGTCACTGTGGCCTCAGGGTGTGCACCTCTTCCAGAACAGCCCATGCAGACAGCAGCCCTGAGTCACACGGGGCCTCCTGGAGCCAGGACACCCTGCAGTCAGCAGTGCAGTGGCCAAAGCTCTGCAGAGCCTGCAGAAGGTTCCAGAAGAAGCTGGGAACGTGCTGGGCAAACACATGAGCATTTTAACCAGGCTTTGTTTTGTCTGACATGTTTGTAAGAAGCCAAGTGTCTAAAACACACAAGTGCACAGAATCTTAGCAAAGACACAACTTCTCCTTCCTTGGGCATCCCTCTTGGCTTTGGCCACCATATTACACACACAACACGCGTCTTCTAGTTTAACTTACTTCATCTTTTCACCAGAGCGGAGAAGACTGTCTTCCAGGGCAGCGCAGGGACAATCCCAGGGCTTCATTATCTACTGGAAAAAATGCAGAGGCCGCTGCAGTACTCGTTCTTTTTATACTCATGTTCAGGATTAGAAACAACCTATAGGCTAACTGGGCTTGTTGAGTATTTTATTAGATGCAGCTGTTTTGCATGAGTTGCTTAATTAGACTCCTGGCTAACCAATAGTCACATAATAATGGGTTGTGTTATGATGGAGTTACTCTGTAGAACAAAATTAATATTTTTATCTCATATTCTAAAGACCACATTTTTAAGCCAAAGTATTAAAACACTTTACACAGCCTTTCCCACAGATGATATTTTTAAAATTTGTTATACTAAGCTTACAAATATTAGGTGCATTATTTTTAAATAAGTAAAATAAGAGGTACTGGATGGGAAAATTTTGATCAGAAGAGGGATCATAGCATGGTGGGGGTGGGGAGACTCGGAACCGGGGAGGAAGTCTAATCGAGCAGGAGGTCTGACTGGGGAGATATTCCATCCTTTACTCTGGTCAGATTCTCTAGTGTTTCCGTTCTGTTTGCATAATCCTCATTGTTGGCTAGATGGACCATCAGAGCCATCAACTCTCTTCTGTTGAACCTGTCTTTATTTAAAGCTGTGATGTTTTGTTTATCATGGAATTTTCTGATGATGATTTTTGCTGTTTAAAAATACTGCACCGAAATATTAATTATCTCAGTGATGGAGTGTGTTGGTACCTCCTTAATTCTGAGTGAAGTGCGGAGCCGGCAGGAAGGCCACGTGCTTGCCTGGCTCAGGACTGGTCAGGCCGCTAGCTTGGCTGGTGCAGAGCTCGGGTTCAAGACTGGAATCCAGACACCTCCTCACTGGCGAGGCAGCTCGGACCAAGGATGTTGAAAAGAATACTTTGCATTAATTTCCTTCCAATTTATACTCTCCGTCCAACATCCTTAAAATATTCTTTCCGAATTCTAAAAGACAAATCAATAAAAAAGGAATTATTCAAATCTGTGATATTTAGATAGTTTTACAATTATAAACCTTAGAGAAATGACAAAGTTCAGTGTATGGAAAAATACGTGATTGAATCCATTGTTTCAATAACAATTCTCACATTAATTATATTTTTATTGTTCTTTACTGACATCCATCTATCTAAATGGGAATTAAAATTGTCTGCTTTTAAAGTCCTTGAAAGACAGCACATAAAATGACAATATGTCATCGATCTACAGAAATTGTTAACTTTATAAATAACTGAAGCTCTCCCTTGAAAGGACAGAAATAAGAAATTTTAGTGATATTCATTTATTCCATATTCTCTATATTCATTCATTTATTATTAAATGTTTCTTGAGTGGTTACCATGCACCAGCAACTGTACTAAGGGTCTGCAGAAAAAGCCATAAATTCTACCTTCATGGGGCTTACAGCTTTGCAGCCATACACTATTCTGTATGGTGGAGCTCTGAATGTTTTTAGCAGCATTTCCTAAATGTTTACTCAGACAACATAGAGTAAAAATATTTTATATTAATAGATGTCTCTTCAAAATAGGCATTAAATATGTTACACACACACACATGCACACAAACCCACGCTTGCACTGGTGGGGGAAAGTGCTAAAATGTAGAAAATAGGCATTTTGAAATATACTCATCAACAAATAACTCCCAAGAACATTAGGAAAAGAAGAAAGTAAATGATAGAAACACTGGGTCTCAGGGTGGCTGGTCTTATGAAATCTTCCTATTTCTAGTCCATTTATTTCTGTCTCTTTGATTATATTGCTAGAGCAGAGACCAAATTTAAATGACTGATAATGAGCTAGATTCACTCCGTTTGTCATCTATAAACGTATTACTGAGGTACATTATCTAATACTTCAGTGGGGCTAAAAAAAAAATAAACATAACAGGATCCTTCATTTGTTTCTATAGTGTTATGAAGTTTTTATTACTTGGGGAGAATGTTATCTAATGCAAGGGAGGAAAATAAAGTTGGGGGCACTCCCTTCCATGAGGGAGGCACACATTAACGGAGAAGGACCAGCATCATGGTTTCTAAGGGGAAAATTTACTATTAGAAGAAAAATATTCTGTAGCTCCCAGCATTCAACTAACTGAAATAAGATTTCACTATTTAAGCCATAAAACACTGGACATTTAGGCTCTCCATGAATAAACTGGAATCGCTTAATGAGATTTAAAACTTCAATAAGTAAAAATTGCCCCTTTCTTTATAGCCCAGTTTCCTCATCTATCAAGTTCTGGATCAGCACTAGATGCTTTCTAAAATCTTGCCCAGTGCAAAAAAAATCCATACTTTAATACTTCTTAGTAGACAAAAGACAATTAAACCATTTTACTCATAAAAAAAAAACTTTATCATAGTGTTTGTAGAATATAATTTAAGGCACTCTATATTTTCAAGAAAATATTCCCTCCACAAAAGAAGTGCATTTGTACTGTGTTCTTTATGATTCCAAAGTAGGCTCTTCTGATAACTTGTTTTCAAGAACAAAAGCAGTGCTCCACACCATGAACCACTGAGGATGGTTTGTAAGTACCTTCTCAACAGTGAGTGAACACAAGTTTGATGAGATCCCTAAAAAACAAAATCAATTTTGTAGTTGTTTTCAGCCCACATCTGACAAAATACTTGTTCAGGAATTTTATTGCTTATTTTAAAAACTACTTTGATGCTTTGGCCTTGAATGGAATAATCTGGGGTAGCTATTCAGCCCTTTTTCCTTCCTCTCACATAAAATAAATGTATTTTTATTTTTTGCAGATAAAAACAAAGCATAAGAAGTAAAAATTAACTGCTCTTAAACATATTTAAACCAATCAGGCAATTCAGTTGGCATTTTTAATATTTCCTAGGCTTATTTGTTAATCTGAGAACTGGGACCAGCATGAGGTGAGTAAGGCACTAATCTTCGATACAAAATTTAAGAAGGGACTGAAGACTGTAAGCAAGATAAATCATATCACAGTGCAATATTAAAAAAAAAAAAAAATCACAAAAAAAAAATCCATGATGAACAAAGCATCACTTTAGATAGAGACAAGATCAGTGGAGGCATATTGTGTCTCAGTGAAGGGTTCCGGAAATTGACCAGAAACACTAGATACTGTGACTGAAGTGTGAGAGAGAGGGTTGGAATATGTGTCAAGTCAGACCCTCCCATTGGGGTCGACTTCCCCTTCGAGGGAAGATGCAAGGAATCTGAAGCCTGAGCAATAAAGTGACAAAGTATCATACTTAAGCTAGCCGGTTTTCTGGTAAGATGGACCTCCCAGAATGTAGGCAGGAGATCATGCCTTGTTGGAGAAGGTTTGGTGCTTGGCATCCATGCAGAGCCTCGTGCTGCACTGGGGAACACAGGCCTGGCTCTCCTGCTCGCCCCACACTGATGCTCCACATTCTTGGTCATGCTTGCAGGTCCGCTCATCATTCTGTTCTTCTGTGGGAACTGAACATAACAACACCAAGAAAGAAAACAGAAGAGCAAAGGAAGGGGAGGAAAGTCAGGCAGGGGACTGCCTTGCAAACTGGTTTTAAGCCACTACTAAAGGATCCAAATGTAAAGTTCCTGAGGAATAAACTGAACACAGCTCTCTGGGAATCAGTGGTTTTCTTGTGACCTTGAAGTTCTATAAACAAAGACTAAGTGATAATTGACAGGCTATGCCACTGTTTTCTTTACTCTAGGAGGGAGTTACTAGGCCTATTTTTGGTAGTTCCTTCTCAAGATAAGAATAAGGGTAAGGTCGTGTTTGTGGTATCTTTAATCTCATGGTCCCTGTTGAGTACATTCCTGAAAGACATCCTTGGATTTGAATCCTCATAGAGGCTTCACGTATGAAAAATTGGATGATATGGATCTGTAGCCAAGATTTCATAACCCTGTTATAACACAGAATCATAGCAGTATCGAAATATTTACTCAAAAATTACAGAGAAGGCACAGCATCAGGTGACTAGGAGAAGCACAGCACAGGGGATGTTAGATAGGTACACGGCACAGAATGGATGGTAACTGCCTTGGAAACTGGCTTGAGACTGGCCTTTTCTTCCTCCTCCCTGTAATGAAAGTGCTGAAAAGGAAAAGAATTTTTGCCTTAATATTCTGGGGCAGACAGACAGCTCTTAGGAGTACATGAGTGAGAAAGGCACAGAAATTTGAATTCATGAAACTTCCTCCTGGTAATATTTTCCACTGCTTCTGGGTGACTATGCTTAAATGGTGAAAGTGAAGCCTGTGTGTGTTTGTATATCTGGTCTTAACAATGTTAGGCCTGTGAGGTTTTTGTTTTCTTCTGTTTTTTCACTTCTATCTCCTTTAGAAATAATAATAATAGCAACAAAAATGTGTTTGAAAAAATTAATTTACTACTTTTTCACAGAGTCTACAATCTTTTATATTGTAATATACCATTTTCTGACCCTTTTGAGTTGAGCAGCTACTTCAAGGTCTTCATACCTATAGAAACATTACTCTGTTCCATCAAATAACTTAGTACTTCATAAAAGTGTTGTCTAGTGGTCGGTCAGATGCACTGCCATCCTATGCATTCTGAATCATTTCAATGATAAGAAAGGAGATGAACATTAACAATCCGAGGAGAAGGTTTTGTACTGGTTTCTGAAAGTAACTTCAGTTAAAAAGTCATAATCCCTGCAAGAAAGAAGTCATTGTAATGACAAGAAAGGACTTACCCATATGGCCTCAAATGAACCATATTTATAAGAAAAGTCAGGTGCTTCTATGCTGAGGAGAAAGCATGCTCGCAGTGACATGCTGACAGAGCTCAGAGTGCATAATGACCAAAAAATTAGACATAATGACCCCAAATTAGACAAGTACTTGGTTATGAAGGGAAATGAGTGGAGAGTAAATGCTAAGAATCCTCGCTTTTAGACTGTAGGCAATTGGATGTTTTACCAAAAGGAGCATCATTATTAGATTTTGGTATGGAAATTCAACTCTAGAGGCAGACTAAATTTCATCCAAAGGACAATGAAAAGATTATTCTAATAATCTGGTTAACATGGTGGAACTATGACCTGAGGCTGTCAGAGTATAGAGGAAGAGATAGGGCTCAAAACTTCATGATGGATCGCATATAGGCTTTGAAGGAAATTGCAAGATAGAGATGAGTACAGTGTTTTCTACTGTGGTTGCCTGGAGGCTATCACTAAAAGAAAAGGAATGCAACTGAATCTAGATCATACAAGATGAAATGTTAAATAACTGGCTTATTATAGTGGAGAACAGGGAACACATTAACTCTGTGGATAATGTCGTCTTTCCAGAAAAAAGAAAAAGAAACTAATAAAAATTACTAGAATGTATCATAAAATTTGGTAAGGTGGCTAGATATAAGCTAAATATACTCTCCTCTATACCTTCAATAATTAGTTAGAAATAAAAATGGAAACAAATTATTTCATTTTTCTAAATGAACAAGAACTATAAAACACTTGGGTAAAAGATGAATAAGAAAGATAAAAGATGTGTACCATAATTTTATTGAAGAATATAAAACAGGTCAGGTAGACATTTCTCCGCAAATGTCATTTTCCTGAGTAGGAAATCTTAAAATCATAAAATAAATTTATTTTTTTCCCAAATAACATGCACATGTGATGCAATTTTAATCAGTTTATTTTGAACTGAGTAAAATGACTTAAAAGGCCAGGTATGAGGCAGAGACAATCCTGCTCACCAAAATTCCACATGCTTATCAGCATATCACAATCTGCTCTATTATTATTTGAGACCACATGAAAAATCTGGCCAACAGAGTTCTTAAGAGTGAGTGTTTTTTTTTCTATTAACTTTTCTTTTGTGAAGACAAATTTAGAAGCTTCATTTTGGAATGGTGGTTCCACAAGTTGGAGGACTTGGATCCAATTGGAGTCATCAAGTGGAGAAGAACTGCATTAACCCATTCCCACATGGGATTTTAATGAGTCATACCTGTGTTGAGTTAAGTATTAAAACTTCAGGATTATTTGTTTGCTGTTTGCCTAGCCTAATCTGACTGAAACAATATGGGAAAGTAAATATTTTAAAATGGATGGTAGAATTTTATCTTTTTTTTTTTTTTTTAGGATTATTTATTTTTGACAGAGAGAGAGAGAGAGAGAGAGCACGAGCAGGGGGAAGGGCAGAGAGAGAGGGAGAAGTAGACTCCCCGCCAAGCAGGGAACCCGATATGGGGCTCCATCCCAGGATCCTGGGATCATGACCTGAGTTGAAGGCATACGCTTAACTGAAAGAGCTACCCAGTCATCTGGTAGAATTTTAAATATGGGAATAATGAGTAGACACTTGTCTTAACCTATTTTCAAATTTGCATAAGGTCATTCTCGTGAAAAGGAATATGACACCAGGATGAGAGAACATATTAGGAAGTGTGTGTGGAAAGTGCATACAGAAACAATGTGCATACAGAAACAATGTATGACAAAAGTGACATTTCAATTCAGGAGCATGATATAGGGATACTTAATAAATGGTTTAAACATAACTAGCTATTCATTTAGAGGAAAACAAAACTCAATCCCTACTTATGTCATATATTAAATAAAATCTTTAAAAATTTTTTTAAAAATGCATAGATAATTTGAGAACACTTTGGGAGATATTTGTGTTATTAAAAAACAAAGATCCAGAAATGAAAGACAGATCTATCTGATCAGTTTTTAAAAATGGTGAAAGGTAATATAGTCAAAGACAATGTACTAGGAATATACTTACAACATATGCAAATGGCAAAGGATGAATATCAGGATTCCTCAGATTGATCAGAAAAAAAAACAAGATTTAATGGTGAGTCAGTTTACAGAAAAGGCAGTTCATATGACCAATATACATAAGATGCTGAACCCCACTGTTAGAGAAATGTGAATTAAGGCAACAGTAAGAAATTTTATTTAACCTCACCAATTCAGCAAAATTTTAAAAGTGCAATAATAAGCAGCATGAATGAGAGTACTTGGAAATACTCATTTTCACAAATTATTGCTAGGAATTTAAATTCTTACAGTCTACTGGAGAGTCATTTGTTAAATCAAGAAGTGCATAGTCTTTGTTCTAGCAGTCTTTCTTTGGGGAACATAAAATAGAGAAATATAAAAATCAGTAATATATAAGGATATCTAAACATTGTTCTGCGTATGGTATCAAAAAATCAAGATCATTAGGGATATCCATTAATATTCACTAGTGAGTAAATAAATTGTATCTACCCCTATTTTGAAATATTATACAGTGATTAACAAGAATGAGTTGTATAGCTATTGACTGGCAGAAATATCCATGATGCAGTATTGAGAAAACTAAATTATAGTGTAATGGGTTTGGTATGATCTTTTTTCTATGATTGCTAAATGACAACAAAATAACCCTCTCTGTATGTGCTATTGAATTTATACACCACTTGGCCATACCAAGGAAAGACAGCTATTATAATTATTAAGAGGTTAAGCTCTAAAACAAATTCATGGATAGAAGATGAGGAAAGATATTACCTTTAAAATCTGAGCATTTTTCCACTGGTAGTAATAAGTATATTGAGTTTTTTCTATTAATAAATAGGATTCAACAAGAAAAATCATTGGGGAGATGAAAAGTCCATCAGGTTTGAAGGGCTGGAGGCTGGGGGACAATGGATATCGGTCTCTTATTTGTCATCTTTAGAAATCATCAGGGAGGAGACCTAACGAGATAAATAGGCCAGTCTCTGAAAATCCAAGTGTGTTTCACTTAAAGCAGAAGAAACACACTCAAGGTAAACACCACCAAAATGCGGCACATATTGACAACACTGATATTCCACTTGGTGCTGAAATCATGTTTCTAGATTGGCTGTGGGACTCTGACAATTGGTAAATGGAAGCCGGATTATTGGTCACAAGAGTTTGTAACATTGGTCTAAGGGCACGGATGTCTTACCTAATGATTTCTTAGCAAAGCTGATCAAATATGTGTTCACCAAGAAATGCAGACAGCCTTGCAATGACAGAGAACATTCCGTTTCCTTGTGCAAACTCAAACACACAATAAATAGGAATAACAGTACTTTTTATGTAACTGAACACAATTAAACGGTATTACTAAGTTAAAGTCTAAAATACTAGCCACTGTGGCTATGTTGGTTATTGTGGTTTTTTTAGGTATATATGATACTTTGTCACTTAAAAGACTTCCAGTGAAGGAGCCAATACTACTAGAAAGGAATTGGAGAGTGCAATCTGGCTTCACTCTCACTAGCTATTTTATACTCTAAGCCTCAGTTACCTCATATGTAAAAACCTCCAGACTTTGTATGTGTTAGAAATAACAGCTGGAAAATTCCTAATACATGGTTGGTGCTCAGTTTGATGTTCTTTTTTGTAAAATGTGTTTTCTTGGTAATTATATATTTATTTTTTTCCTGGGAACACAATTAAATGAATGGGGATTATAAATTATTTTATATTGCTTTAGCTTTCAATAAAATAAGGAAAAACTGTTTATTTCTCATTTCAATTAGGTTATTAATATAAAAATATCTACATTAATATACTTGGAATTATTGAGTTGTTCCAAATACTACTTGTTTTAATATTAATAATGATGGTGATAATATCAACAATAATTTTGATATCATAAAAGAATTCTAGCTGCCAGATAGATACATCATACTGTCATTATCTATTAAACTTAATCACACCATGGAGAGAAGATATTGATATTTGGAATTATCACATCTTATAAAAGGCGGTAGAAGTTTGACTCCAAGAGAGGAAAAACAAAGCTATGGACCTTGCAGGGCAATGATCTAAAGAAAGGTATCAGGTTGAAGGAAGACTCGTGTGTTCTCTATAAACCCTACACAATATACTAAAGCAAAGAGTCATTGCGCATTGCCGTCCAGTGAAAAGATTTCTGAGATTATTTTTAGGAAATATTCACATGCTATGAAACTACAAATAATTTTTTACTGTTTTACTAATAATTCCATAAGTCTAAATATATGAATAAACTCGGAATATAACCATGGTAGTGCTGTTACATATCTGATTTGCTGCAATAGGCTGAGATCAAATTTATTTATGTTGTAAAATAGAAGAGCTACACCCTAGAAATGTTCATACACATATCAAGTGTCTTCTCACATACAGAGGAGGGTGAGTGTTAAACAGAGTGTTAATGAACTCAATTAGAACCGGGTGTGTCTGAGTCATGACCCCCCCCACCCCATCCCCCAACCTAGCAGGGGCATAAAACAAAGGGCTTCATGGCAGCTCAGTTTAAAACAAAGAAAGTTAAATCATATCTCCAGCTCTGTTTTACTTTCATAAGGAGTTTCAGGCATGTTTGGATTAACACCCATCCCTTGTTCCCGCTTAAAGCTCTTCTATGCATCGCAAGGATAGGAAGCTAAGACAACTGAGCCTTCTCAAAGATGTTTTTGACTGACACCTGCATGTCAGCAAGAATGTGTCAGAAGACTAGTTTGTGGGGAGGTTATTCTGTACTTTTCAAAAAACAATTTAATGTCAATGATGTTTGTGGAATGCTAGGCTAAAGACACGTATGCAGATTTTTGTTGGGTTTCGGTTTTGTTCTTGTTTTTTCATTTATTTCTGTAATGCTTTTCATTTATTATTATTATTATTATTATTATTATTATTATTATTATTATTATTTGGAGGAATCTCCATGACATGAGTTTAGTGTCAGGTAGAAAAAATAGATTTTGAAGTAGTTAATAAAGTTACTGGATCCTTAAAGACTTTTTTCTTGAGACATTTCACAGAACAGGCAAACCATGGGCACACTTTGGGTATCATGGTAGCTGCTGCTTAGTGCACATCCTAAAAAAGAAATGTCACAAGGGTAAAATGTCACCGATTTGTCTTCGCCCATTTAGAATTTGTTACAAATTCAGACTTGACCAAGGACCGTGTTGGCTGCTGCCTTATCCATGGAGAAAGGGTTTAGTAAGCAAATTAATAAAGTAAACCAGAGTTTTCCATACTGTGTTCTGAGATATTAATAGGTATTCCATGAAAAAGGATTTTATGGGCAAATAAGCTCAGGAAGCCCTACGTGCTGTCCATCCTGGAGCACAACACTGGCTCACCAATGGCTCCTGAAAACCCCAGGAAACTTACCAGCTTGGTTCGCTCGCGGGCTGCCAAGGAGGAGTTAATAATGGAGATGTCCCTGTACACTTCCCTTCTTTCCAGAAAAACAATCTACTGTAATTTGGGAAGTGCTGTTATAAATAAAGCCATGTGTCCTTTCTACAACCATGGTGTGAACTTTTGGAACCAACACAGGATGCACTAAAAGGAGGGAGGTTGGGGGAGACAAATGAGAAATCCGACTTCTTACCCTTGTTCTCCTACTTGTGTGGCTGTATCTTTCAGGGGAGATGGAGGGGGCACAAACCTCTCCTTGTAATCCAGGGTGGACACTCCCAGCCCTCCACTGCTGCCCTGCTCTCAAGGCCCCCAACTGCCTATAACTCCAGTCTGCACAGTGACAGCAGGTTCATGCATTAGCCACTTGCTCAGATATTTAAATATTAACCAGGTATCATTATGATCTTTTTACCAAAGGAAGCATCTTCTACCTAGAAATGTGTCATCAGCTTATGGTGTCCATTTATGAGAAAAGACAGCTTCAAGGAAGCTGGTTTATGACTCAGGTCTTTGCTTGCGCACATTGACCCCTTGCACATGTTTGTCACCTCTCACCAACCAGCCATGATGACGTTTTGGGTCCTGGTTCAGAATGTCTGAGGAGTGTCAAGAACAAAAAGATGCAATAACTCATGTCCAGGTTTCCTATAACATGTAAATAATAATAATTATAATAGTAATAAAGCCATCGATATTTAATTCGGTCCTTGCAAACTTTCTCTGGAGTGGGAGATGACTTTCTCTACTCAGTGATTTTTTGGAAGTCTATGTGATTCCCAGATTTTCACTTAGGTGCCATAGTAAAGCTCCAGCCATCGCTATTGTTTTCATCTCCCAATGAAAAGACTGGCAACCGACTGCCCTAAAGAAATTCACGTAGGTACTTCACACAAGTGATTCGGATCTACTCCTGGCCATGCAGATAGCTTGTACCGATGACCAGTTTGCTTGCAAATTAGCCACTTACGCTTTATGAATATACAGACATACAGCAGCTGTGGTTCTCAAAACCATGATTAGTATCAAAGCTACCAGCCCCAGCCTGCTCACCCAGGCTCTTTACAGTTTCAGCTGATTAACATCAACCTGTTTATCACCTTGCCATTTGTTTAATAACTCAGTCTGTGCAGTGGCCATGGATAAAGTGATCTTCATCGTAGAGATGAAAGAATTAATCAAGCGAAACAGTAAAGAATGATTTCAGAAATCTTTTGAGAGAGATAAATAACTCAAAGTACTGAATTATTGAATCTTTAGGGTATATTTATTTATCAGGCAGTCAAAATTTACCATTTTAAGGCTCATTCCATTTTTCTTTCATATTAGCTGGTTGTCTGCAAGGTGACATATAACCACCAAAACTGAATATGCAATCAACTTGTGACTTAATATGAGAAAACTTGATAAATCTATTCTATTATGTTTAAAAACAAACCTTCATAGTGTTAAGTCTGAAAAAGCTCAAATGATCTATAATGAAGAGGGAAATCCTGGCTCCATCCTGACCCAAGTATTCTAAATAGTTTTGTGATTGAATCACACCCCCTTGGAGGAAACATTTAGACTCTTTCGCTTCAAAGTCCCACTCAAAGGAAGGAATCCACTCTCCAGCATTCCTGAGATATGCCTCCCAGCCACTTATGAATATTGTATGCTAAAGACTCTACCGAGCAGACCATTGTTTAATTTGCCCCATGCCTAGTTCAGTAGAACTTGACTCTTTGGTGGATCCTAGATCAGTTGTCCAACATGACCAGAACTAT
Source organism: Mirounga leonina (assembly GCF_011800145.1). Lineage (NCBI taxonomy): Eukaryota > Metazoa > Chordata > Mammalia > Carnivora > Phocidae > Mirounga > Mirounga leonina. The sequence goes on along the minus strand of NW_023270865.1, from coordinate 1,953,992 downwards.
CCTGTAATGTCTCTTTCAAATGTATTTCACACACCTTTTAAGATCCCAGCCAAGTGTTCTACTCCTTGCTTTAAATTTCTCTAGTAACTTCAGCTATTTCTCATACATGTCATCGAAGATCTTTGCCATTTGCGAGATCCTCTTCTGGATATTCTCCTTTTCAGGCATCTTTTCTAAATGTTGCTTCTCAAACCAGATGTGCTACTCCAGATATAAAATGACCAGTGTAGAGCATAAAAGGAAAACAGTCCAGTAACTCACAGAATGAGTCTCACTTCTCTTTTTCTGGATTCTATGCTCGAAGCAAAGACCAACCTAAGGAGTAAGGCTAAATCCATGGCTCCAGATGAAAAGACGAGAGCTGTCTTTCAATGTGTACCTGTCACGTTAGTATGAATCACATGTTCAAGTTTCCCAGGAATAAAAGGAAACAAAACAGAAATAAAAGCCTCTCTTCCCTGGTCCAGTTGTGACATGTTTTTTGTTGTCTTTTTTTTTTTTTTTTTTAACCCAACCATTAATGCCCAAGTCAATAATGAAGAACCACAAAACAATGCTCCGTGTCATGGCAACACATTGGTCCTACCAACAGAATCTCTACTGATGAGTCAGGATAAACATTGTACCCGTATGCCTCAAAATAAAAAAGAAGAAGCGGCAAAACAACAAATTCTCTATCTTTTGAAAGCCTGGTTTGATACTTCATTCATTAATGAGTCAAGATGATGAAATTAAGGCTTAGGAATATGGGAATAACAGGTGTATTTCAAGGTGAAGGGGATACATTTACTATCCTTCATGTTCAACTGCTTGTGTCCACTCTTCCTAGCATCACTCTTTGGTGAGAGAAGGTACATACCCTTGAGTAATGGGTTGACCTTGCCTTCAAATGGTTGACTATCTGTAAGATCTTCCCACCCAAATTTCTGAGATTATATGATCCAGTTTTTACTGGGCTATTTCAAGAGACCATAATCAGGAAATTTTGAAAGTGATCAAACTTTTTTTTTATAAAAAACACCCTTCCTCCAAATTAATCTTCAGAACAACACAGAGTTCTGCCTTAAGAAAGACTTTGTTGACAGCTTGTTCTTGATTCGTTGGCACCTAACTCTCCAGCTATGCAAAACTAGGCATTTCATTGTTTATTACATGGAAAGAAAATGGGACTGGAGTAAATCCCAAATTCCTTCCTCCAAATCGCAGATTTTTTTGAGTTTCTATGAAACAAAGCGTTCTGTTTACCTCATGAATCACTAAAACATTTCCCATGTTTTTGCAGGTTGTGTGGAGCCGGCCAGATACCAAGTCACAAAATGCTCAACGCTACTTCCTTTCCAAGGGGTGTGGCTCTATTACCACCTTCTCCACAGACTCACTTCCGGAAAGGCCTCAACTTCCACGAAAATGTGGCTAAAGCTTGAGTCCCGTGGAAGCTTCAGCATACCAACGTGGTAAAAATGCCAATAAAGTGAGCAGTACATAACATTTCTCATCAAAAACAAATTTTCGTGCCTGAGACCTGCATCCAGACCTTTTCATTAAATGTCACTGGGGTGAAGGGGTTCTAACTGAAGAAAGAAAAAAAACTGAAACCACTCGGTGAAGGATTCAGAATCCACATCCTTTTCCTACCAAGAGAAAAGAGACGAGTTTACTAGTTTAGGTTATAAATATGAAAAATATATTCAAGTATTTTTCTTACAAATTTGAAGCTCAAACTTAACAAATATGGTCCTTGCATCCCTCCTTCATTTCTGAAAACGTATTTATGGGAAAGTCCCCTCTGTAGCGTACTCCGTGGACAAAAGGTTGCCATTGCCCCGATTGCTGTAAGACAAATGCTGTGACTCAGTGAGAGCACCACAGCGTGCCTCTGGGGCCACATTTTCACATTAAAAAGAAGGTTCGCGCATACACGTGCACACACGCGCACCAGCCCTGCCTTTCAGCCTCGTCTATGTAGACCCTTCTGCCTCCAACACTTACAGCCCCTCAGTCTGCCAGGCAAGCGAAACCCCCATCCACTCCCCAGTCAAGCAACTCCCCCATCTGACCAGGAGAGGCCAGGGGCCTTGCCCACTTACACTTGTCTGTCAGCTGGTTGACAGCATGGGAGGGGGCCTCCCCCACCTTTCCCTGCCCATCAGCTCTGCTGACAGGTGCAAGCAGGCAAGGGACTCCCCCCGCCACCCCATTCATGCCCATCAGCACATCTGATGGACATAGGCGGGTGGGGGAGTCCCCAGAGCCTCTCAGCAGAGAGGGCAGGCGCATTTCCACCCTGGGTGGGGCCTCAGTTGACGGGTGGGGGCAGGCATGGCTCCCAGCCGTTCCAGTGTCTGACAGGGAGATACCGTTCACCCACATTGATTCGCAGTCATGCCTCTGGCCGACCGTGGAGGACACTGCCTGGGCCACGATGGATGGCAATTCAGACAGGCATATGAAAGCAGAGTGGGGGCAGGGGACAGAGAAAGCGGGGAGCCAGGAGGGAAGAGGGGCCTTGGGGGTGGACAACTGGAAGGGTCACAGTAGAGCATCCAAGGAGAGGGAATAGGGCCAACATATTTCAGTCAGATTGATCACTGACCAAACACTTTGTAAAAAGAAAATCCTCATTGGATTTTCTACCGCAAGAGTTTTCCTTGGAGTATGGCCACAGCCAGGTTGCGGCCTGACTCTCCGTCCCCTTCAGCGGGCAGCGGACGTTGAAGAACACAATGGGTTTCTTTATATGTTTTTGTCAAATAGACTTAGCAAAGACATCTGAGAGGTTCAGGTGCACTGAAATAACTAAATGCCTGGTGAGTTCCCCCCAATCATTCAAGCAAGTATTTATTGAACACCTACTATGTGCCAGGCCCTGAATAATATATTGTCCCTCCATCCCTGAGCCCACACACCCCCTGCGGGCACTCTGTCCTCTTATGTAGACCCTGGACAGGCCAGCCAGAACGCCTCACAGTGGGCCACCAGGGTTGTCTTGCTGGCCCAGGTGTGAGTCTCTTTGATGACCTGTGTTTACGCTGTTATAATGCCACATGGAAATTTAATAGAATCATTCATAATGTAGGACATTAAACAAGAAATGTCATTATTTTATTAGTCTTAAAACCAGTGTTGTTGCTTGCATTATTCTGGGCTCGTAGCGCAGTTTTGACCACAGTCAAATGATTCAGAGACTGAAAAGATCTCCAAATACCAAGTTCCTAAAAGAAAACCAAAATAAAAACAATAAACAAATCGAACAAAAAGGTCATATTTTTATAAGATAAAGAACCCATTTATTTTAGTAAGCTTCCTCTCAGGGTCTAGCTTCAATCAACCTCAGATTGCATTTAAATGGGTGAGGAACTTTCAACACAGGTGCACAGTAAAGATGCTTTAACACACACAAATGCCTTGGGCTTTCAACCAACAGGACTATAACAGCTCTGCAACCGCATGTAGAGTCTACACCTCCAAGGTGGGATGTGGCGTCCCAGCCTTCTGCTCTAAGTCGGAACTTAGACTGTCACGTGTAGTCTGGCTGTGACATGCAGCAATTTTGCCTACTGGGAAATTTCCAAGCACTTTGGGTCTTTCCCGAATTCCAACACATCCTCACCAGAGACAAGGATCACTCAGGAGACGGTGGCAGCCTTGCGCGTGTGGCTCAGATGCTGCCAACCCCCTATCTGGGCCTTCTGAAGACCTGTGTGACATTCAGAAGAAGTAGATGCGGTTTGCAGACGGGCAGCCATGTAGAGTGAAGAAGGGCCCTACGAGTGACTAGGTGTAGCTTTGAGAAGATTCTGCCCCCAAATGGATCAGTCGAGCATAAAGACGTTAGAAACTATGGACTGAAGTTCACAATAGGAAAGCATCCTTAATGTTCCCTCCATACCTCTGAGAGTGAACAGGAAGCCAGAATTTTCAGCAGTTGAAGATACACATTTTCTTCCTTTTCTGTCATCATTGACCAAGCGAGACAGGGAGGAGCTCAGTGGAAGCAGAGCACACTTCCTCGGATCTCAGAGTCAGCCTGGAATGCTCTGCTGGAAAAGCTAAACCTTTGAATACATGCGTTCTTCTTTGAGGGATGAAAAACACTCTACGAGCCAGTTATCAAATATTTACATTTTTGGTCTAATTTATTTCATCAAACGTATTCAATCATATTGGCGTTCACTGAGTCAGATGGTAGTTTCATGAGATCCCTTGAGTTTACCCCACCCTTGAGGAACAGGAGCAGAGTCCTGCCCCGACATTTGAGATGAGCAAGTGAGGCTCAGAAGGAAGTTTCTGCACAAATGTGCATAGCTAGTAAACGGCAACAGGGAGAAAAGTCCAGGTCTCCTGTTTCTTGTTTATCTTTGGTAGATAAAATGTGGACAACAAGGCTGAGGGGTCATCCTGACTCTGGGCACCTCTGTGGGGGCTGAGCGGGATGAGGGTCCCCCATCAGACTGGGGTGGGGCACCGAACCCGAGTCTTCTGCTAAACGAGGTTATACTAAACAGTGTCTAGTAGACCAGGCAGTATATACTACTCAGAATTAGCTCCACATTACAAAACACTACAGCTACTTCTAAAAAAAGGAAGAGAGACAGAGACTTGACAGGGTCTATTTATTCCAAAAAGTCAACATGATGAAATTTCTGAATTCCTATTGGTGGATTTCTTAGATTTCTATTTAGGGTTGACAGTTGTAAGCTCTTTAGTATGCAGAATGAATTTTAGACGTCCTGGGTATGCCACCACCTAAAACTTTTGTTTTTTAAAATCATAATGAAACATTTTGATTCCGTCTGGTAAGACTGCTTTGGAAATGCGGAACATTTCTGAACCAAATCCAAATCGTCCTTGATCTTCAAATAACACAACCTATGAATGTATTTCTGCGTCTCTTGTGAGCCTCAGATTTTAGGCCATGCTCCTCCTGGACTCTTGAGCTTCTCAATTTACAACAGAATGGACTGATCTCCATGGAGCTGGCTGCCTTGCCCACATCAAAGCTCCGTTCCAATTCAACCCTGGCTGGGTTAAGCCTTTCATACCATAGTTAATAGGTGATTCTTGTAGAAAGGTAAAGGAAGCTTATAGTCATATGGTTTAAACGTCTCTAAACGAAAGCTGAAAGTAGATTCCTAAGAACTACCACAAATAACTCTCATGAAAACACTTGGCAGAAGACAGGGATCGATTCCCCGCTGTGAAAACTTTGAGTGAAGAATTACAAAATTATAGAGACCGTTGCATGTAAGAATCCCTACGCTCAGACACGAACCCAACTTATGAATAATGGACATGAGCCCAGTTCTTCCCACTCAGTGCATCTGAAAATAAAAGGTATTACCCAGGGTGCTTTCTGGAAACACACCTTTTTGTGGAATGGTCTTACTGTGTCACATTAGGGGTGTTCTGTTGTTGAAGAAGTTTGAGAAACAGGCACCATACAAAGTGGCTTATACTTACTTACTACAGGAATTTTCAACCTCAGAAGATCGGTCTGTGCTCTGAGTCTCTAAGAAATATTGCATGTTGCGCATCCCAGACTTATTTGGGCATGGATTCTGTGTGTCCCAGAATATCTCAGGATATGCTAGAGTTCCTGCCTCGATAAAAGGCTGGGTTTTGTTTTATTCCGGGTTTAACGGAACCAGACCAAAATGTCACGAGTTAAGAAGAGCGTGGCCTCTGGCTGGGCCACCACAAACACAAGGAAATCCAAAAGTCACTTACCAAATGTCTCATCCATACAGGGACTCACCTCATTTCTGAAGCCTTGCTGTCTCTTTGGAACAACGTGGTTATTAGAAGTCACTGGTAGGATGATCAGATTTACATGAGTTTAAGGTGGACGACAAACACCACTTTATATTTGGCCGTGTTTTGCCAAATTCCAATGTGCATCTGTAACAAAATAAGCCATTTGAGTTTTGGGTGAATGGGATTCTAGCAAGAAAGACACGAGCTCCAATATAAACATTTAAAAAAGGAATCAGGAATCTTCTTGGCCGTTCAGAAATTCCTACCGCAAGAGTTTTCCTTGGAGCGCGGCCACAGCCAGACTGTGGCCTGACTCTCTGTCCCCTTCAGCGGGCAATGCAGGCGCTGAGGGTCCTCCGAACTGGCCCCGGGCCCAAGACTGCTCACGATTAGCTTCATGTCTCCTGCTGTTCTCACTTTGCCTCCTGTGTCTGCTTTTCCCCCGCAGGCCCTGCAACTCTCCTTCAGCCGTCCAGTGTCAGAAGAGAGGCCTTCCCTGCCTCCCCGAGGCCTGGGCCCGGGACAAGGTGCCCTCCTGCTGCGGCCGTGGGTCACCTCCACACGCTGGGGGCGAGCAAGCCAGGAGCTCTGGCAGAGGTCCAGGTCGCAGGACAGGTTCAGCTCCCATTCCTCAGCCTTCCTCCTCCACCTCAGACGGGACCCTTTGCTTTTTCTGGGAGGCCCTGCGAGTGTCGCTCAGGAGAGGCAGAGGCGAGGGGGGCCCGGACCTCGGCATCCCGGCTGCCTCCCTCTTGACAGGCGGGAGGTTGGTGCTAAATGCTGCGGGCTCTCAGTCGTGGAACAGAGTCCCCTCTGACCTGGGCAACTGTCCAAAGCAGACTCAGCACGACGGCTTCCCTTGGACTCATGAGCCACCATCTCAGAGCCCCAGGACTCCCGCGCTTCGGGGGGACGAAGTGAGTCCTGAGCCCCCCGAGGGCTGGCCCTGCTCTCACTCCTGGACCACTGGGCGGCCGCGAGATTCTGCCCTGCTCTTCTGAGAGCACGTGTGCACCTCAGATGTTCATCTTCCGCACACTCTGCCCAGGCTCTTTTCCAGGAGCAGTAACAATGGTGCCAAGTGCCAGCTGCCCTGTTGGGATCCGGCGTTCGGGGTCCTCTCGGTTGCCTCTCTTGGGACGCCCAGGACACCAAAGCTTCAAGCAACGTGTGTTTCCGATTACGCTTCTTTCCTAGGCAGAAGAGCGTCTTCTGCTGGCATAGCACCCAGATCACGAGCGGGAGGGTTGTTCAAACCACCTGTGTGGGACCTTCTCGAGAGACGCAGTCCCTCCTGGAGGCGTGGGGCGGACTGCGCCTGCCGCGGAGCCCCAGGCGGACGCGGCTGGCAGATGGTGCCCCCTGCCCATCCAGGGACAGCCGCCACGCCTCAGTCCCGCTTCTGGGCCACCTGTGCGTCGCTCACGGCCCTCTCCATGGATTACTGAAAACTGACCGCTCCCACGGACGAAGTCTGGGAGAGTCAGACTGAAAAGCATCTGTGAAAGGTGTCCCGTGAGGAGGGATCTGTGAGGAGGTGACCAGGAGCCACTCGGGAAGCTGCCCGGACCAGACATGCCGCGGCCGGCTCGGAGCCCCAGGCTCTGCGCACAGGACGCGCCCCCAGGGCACAGCTTCTGCTGAGGCCCGTGACTGTCTGCGGCTTTGTCCCCGCCTGTCCCAGAGTGCCAGCTGCTTCTGAGGCCCCCTGACACATCCCTGTGACACATCCCCGTGACACGTCCCCCTGACATGTCCCCATGACACGTCCCATGACACATCCCCCTGACACGTCCCCTGACACGTCCCTGTGACACATCCCCCAGAGACGTCCCTGTGACACATCCCCCCGATACATACCCCGACGCGTCCACTGACACATCCCCCTGATACGTCCCTGTGACACATCCCCATGACACGTCCCTGTGACACGTCCCCTTGACATGTCCCGTGACACGTCCCCCAGAGATGTCCCCATGACACGTCCCCGTGACACGTCCCCATGACACATCCCGTGACATGTCCCCCAGAGATGTCCCCATGACACATCCCATGACACATCCCCCTGACCCATCCCCTGACACGTCCCCATCCCCATGACACATCCCCTGACACGTCACTGTGACACGTCACTGTGACACGTCCCCCTGACACGTCACATGACATGTTCCCTGACACGTCCCTGTCCCCGTGACACATCCCCTGACACATCCCTGTGACACGTCACTGTGACACGTCCCCCTGACACATCTCGTGACACGTCACGTGACACATCCCCTGACATGTCCCCATCCCTGTGACATATCCCCTGACACGTCCCTGTGACACGTCACTGTGACACGTCCCCCTGACACGTCTCATGACACATCACGTGACACGTCCCCTGACATGTCCCCCAGAGATGTCCCCGTGACACGTCCCTGTGACACGTCCCCATGACACGTCCCGTGACATGTCGTGTGACACGTCCCCTGACACGTCTCCGTGACACATTCCCTGACACGTCCCCCTGACACATCACATGACATGTCCCCTGACACATCCCCGTCCCCGTGACATATCCCCTGACACGTCCCTGTGACACATCACTGTGACACGTCCCCCTGACACGTCTCGTGACACATCACGTGACACATCCCCTGACACGTCCCCATCCCTGTGACACATCCCCTGACATGTCCCTGTGACACGTCCCTGTGATACATCCCCATGACAGTCCCGTGACACGTCCCCCAGAGATGTCCCCGTGACACGTCCCTGTGATACATCCCCATGACAGTCCCGTGACACGTCCCCCAGAGATGTCCCCGTGACACGTCCCTGTGATACATCCCCATGACACGTCCCGTGACACGTCCCCCTGACATGTCCCTGTGACCCGTCCCTGTGATACATCCCCATGACACGTCCCGTGACACGTCCCCCAGAGATGTCCCTGTGACACGTCCCTGTGACACGTCCCCTGACACATCACGTGACAGGTCCCCATCCCCGTGACACATCCCCTGACACGTCCCTGTGACATGTCACTGTGACACGTCCCCCTGACACGTCCCGTGACACGTCGCGTGACACGTCCCCTGACACGTCTCCGTGACACATTCCCTGACACGTCCCCGTGACATGTCCCCGTGACACATAGTGACCCGGAGGTTACCCAGTGGACCCCTTGCTTCAACAAAGTGGCATCGGAATCAGCATGCCCTTGTTGCGGGACCCCGGCCATCCTGACCCCCAGCAGGACTCGGGCCTGTCAAACCTCCGTGCCGCACGCTCCTAGAGGATGAAGGCTTGAAAGGCAGTATAGCTGTTTTATCAAAATTGCACCGAGGGGACAGGTCTGTGGACTCAAGCGCACTCAGATCTGAGAGCCTGTGAAAATGAGCCTATTTCTCCCTCCTGAGCCATTTTCGTCTCTGGGAAGTTTTCCTCTGTGAAGTGACCTGAGGCAAAGGCATCACAGGCGAACGCCAACCACGGGGTTTGAGCTTCGGGTCCCCTGCCCCACGGAAGCCCCAGGTTCTATAGGGCCCGGCGCCCATTGCCTCACTGAAATCCCACCTCATTAAACTGTCGAGATGCTCAGAGAAGCAAACACCTGAGCCAAACGCAGTCCTGTGCTGCAGGCCATGTAAATGGACCCAACCACGTTCCACTGCACCGTGCACTGCTATAGATTTCCAATATTCGGCAGAGCCTGAATAAATGAACCGAAGAGGAAAGAACAGCCTTCCACGTCCCACTGCTCGCCTTGTCTGATGGCCGGGGTCGGCCATATTATTTTCCTTCTTTAGCCCTCCTGAGACCCGCCATCCTTATACTCGGGGCAAACCAGGGCATCCCCCCAAAATAAACACACTTCCAGGAGGAAAAGGGATGTCGCCAACACTCTTCTACTTTATTTACTGAGCTGGGTTTTGACAACATTATTCTTTAGTCCTTGAGGAAGTAATACACTCTCACCCTTAAAATGCTGTAAGTAGTCGATAATGCATTATTACAGTAAGCCGTTCCCCTCCTAGCAATTATCCAATAACCCCTCATGAAAGACCGTGGCTTCCTAATCTGTTTATAATTATCATTTCAATGATCCCACACATTAATGTCTGACCTTCAGCAACTCTGACCTGATCTTAATTAGCTCTAATATCAAATCATCGCTACACAAGAAACTAGCCATGACCAAATGAATGAACCCCAGGTACAGTTAATTTCTGGAGCAATTATCTTTTCATGTAGGGAGATTTAAATGATTATCTGCACAATTTCACACAGTTTTATGTAATTCTGCGACATTATAAATTCTGTTTTAAATCATATTTCAAAGGCAGGGCTCCACAGTCTGGTTTTGTCTAGTGGTCTCAAGTCCTTGGTTACAACACCACACGCTCTCCCTGTGTGATGCAGGATGGTTTTCTGTCCTTATTTTCAATTATAAACAAGTAACAAAAACGTAGTTTACAAAGTGATACGTTACAGTTAAATGGATCACGGTATAGCTAGGCCATCTAGGAGCAAATGCCATCCAGGTTAAATCGTTAAAGTAAATATAACATTATGCAGAAATAATAAAAGTAACTGATAATATAGTACGTGTGTAAAAAGACCCGAAATCCCAAAGTGTGCGAATGTGCGTCGTGCGCTTACTAACCGCCCCAGACGGGAAAACACTGCGGCCTTAGCAGAGCTTTCGGGGTTGCCCATGCCGAACCTCATTCCAAACATGAGATCCACGTGGGTGTTTCTGTGTCAAGAAGCATCTAACTTTCTGAAGTTACCTGCACTACACTAGCTTCCCGGTGTTGGATTCACATTCACAGATGTCCAGCTGACTTTGGGCGGTAAATATACACACGCATTGGCAATATTGCAGAAACGTTTTGGGTGTAAACGAGGCCTTGAAAAGAGATGCAATCAGAAAATGTTTGGTTAGCATTGTCTCTGGCATCAAAACTCAGGGATTAATTGATCAAAATGCAGCATTTCAACAAAGAATATCCCGTCTCCTGCTCTTGACACAATTTGTCAGGCTTGCACAGAAAGCTTTCCTAGGCCAAGTTCTTGCAACACCTAACATTTCATCCCAGACACCAAAACATCTGTCCTGCAGCCATCCACCTCAGCAAGCAGCCCGATGACCGTGATTGATTTGAAAGTGATTTGGATGGAGGATGCGGCGTGCTCCTTAGAGATGTCACAGCGAGCTGCTGTAATAGATCACCCCAAGTCACCAGGAGGGGCATTCACTTCCTGACCACGTATCTCTGCTCTTCCTCAGAGTTATTATTTGCAGAAATGGAAAGAAGATGACCTACCTTTTATATCAAATAGCTTAACAGACACAGGGTAAGTGGGCAGTTTCTTCATAAATAACAGATTACTTGGCATGGTCTAAATTGATAAATATTTTAAATGTCGATGTCTGTAGGTCTGTTGAAATTAAAACATGTATCCAAAGACAAAAGGTGACTATAATTTGGATGGAGGATGCGGCGTGCTCCTTAGAGGTGTCACAGTGAGCTGCCATAATGGATCACCCCGAGTCACAGGAAGGGCATTCACTTAAAAATATATCCCCAGGTGCTAACACAACTTCAGAGCTTCACAGGAATGATGGAAGGAAACTGTTGGTGCCCCTGATTCATCATGCCTTGTCCACACAGTCGCCCTGGAGTCCAGGGCTGACAGCCCCAACTCCAGGACTCTGCCGGGGCCTGGGACCCCCACCCCTGAGGCCCCCCAGGGTGTAAGCCTAGTGGTGACCTTGGACAATGACCTTACCAGGACCTTCCCCCAGTGTTCCATTCTGAGACATCTGTCATCTTGGCAATGCTGTCTATAGCCCTTAAGATTAAAATGTTTTAAATACATAGAGATAGCAGTCAGTGCAAGGGATGAAATCATTAAATAATTTCAAATTTTTAAATGGTTCTCGTTTTGCACACCTGCCAATTTCAAGACAGCTGTAGAGATGATTGTGTCCTGAGTGTAAAGAATGACGCCCTACATATGAAGATCATTGAGCTCTCCTCTCCTTTCTCATCCTTTGGAAAAATGCTTGAGGTCTTCAATGCATACACCTCTTTTTTGCTGCTGAGTTGAAAGTTGACCGGCCTTTACGCCAGTCACTTCTCTCCTTCAAAGAAAACCCCTGGGCCTACACTCTCTCTTTTTTAATCATTGAAGCTCCTAGAGGTAACTACCCTGTTATATGTAGGGTTTGACGTCTGGTGTTAATTTATTACTTAACTATATGATTTAATAAAGCTTCTGTGATGGTGAAGCCCGTTGTTTCTAACAAGGAAGACCCCAGTCCCGCTCACTGAGTGTCTGTCAGACCTGGGAGGAAACCAGGCTCCTCACCCTCACAGCAGTCCTGTGCTGCATATCCACATGTATTTTAGGGGACAGGATGGTGTAAGGATTTGCTTTCAGTGTGGCTTCTCACCCCCCCACCTCGGCTGGCCCTACTGAATACAACCACCACCACCACAGCCCCCAAACCAACGGCAACCACAGTGATTTATGCATGTGTCCTGTAGGTGTTTCCTATGGGGAGCTTCTGCCCGGATTAAATGAATGATGCCCGTGAGGTGCTTTGCTCAATGTCGGGTACAGAGCGAGATGAGAGGGCATGAAGTTGGCCTGCATGAAGGGGCAGTGGACACTGGGGACAGGCAGTTCCTGCCCACGGAGAGTGAATAATGACAGTGTCACTGGGCCTTGGAACTGAGATCAGCTCTAACTAGGCATTGACTATTCCCATTAAAAAAAAATTTCCCCAAGGTCATGACCAGGACCATATACATTTGCCACACTGCCCCGAGCACTGGTAGGACCCTGGCTGCTGCAGAGTGAGAGGGTCCACTGGCGTTCAAGAAGAAACCATTTCTAATAGTGAGGAGACTCTCTCCATTTATCTGTTCTTGTTTTTATGTCTGTCTCCCTGAATTTGCACATTGAGCATTGCACAGTAACCTTCAGCAAAAAAATAGGTCTCTGTTTAGTAAAACAAACAGCAATTTTCTTTAAACCTTTTTGTTGTGGACTTAGTTGAATACACGCATCACTAACATGCACAAAACCTAAGGATGCAGCTCCATGACCTTCTAGGTTAGGAAATAGAATATTTCCAGACCCCAGGAGCCCATTCATTCTCCTCCAAATCATGATGTCCACCTTCCCCAACAGAGGTGCATACCATCTTCATTTCTAGTACTGAGATTTATGTTTGAAACTTCTCCAAACCTTGTATGAATGGGATGATTCTAGCTTCTTTTGTTCTGCTTACACTAAGGAGAGTCCATCATTTTGTTTTGTCCAGCTACAGTTGTCTCCATGTGACTGTTTGTTCTCTACCATTGTACAAATATATGAAACAATTGTATCCATTTACATCCCAACAGCAATGCAGGGAAGTAACCGTGTCTTCACATCTTCTCACTATTTAGTATTGTCTGGTGACTTTTTCCTTTAGATGTTACCCATTAAGGCACCTAGGTAATTATATTTCATTATGGTTTAATTTGTGTTTCCTGATGACCTGTGAGACTGTGTAACTTTTCTTTCTTTCGTTTCTTCTTTTTTTTTTTTTTTTGAGCATTTTGATATCCTTGTTGTGAATGGCCTGTTCAAGGTTTTTTGTCATTTTCTTTCTCCTATTGAGTTGTCTAGTTGAAAAAATACATTTGTAGAAGTTCTTTCTTTATTTTGGATGTGTTTGTCCATCATATATGTTAGAAACATCTCTGCCTACTCTGTAGCTTCTTTTTTAGGTCCTTAATAGTGATTCTGGTAAACAGAAATTCTTAATTTTAATAAAGCAAATTTATCAGTTTTTTCCCTCTTTTTGCTTTCTGTATTTTACATCCTACTTAAGAAATCTTATCTTACCTTGGGGTCTTGAAGATATTCTCTTATAGTTTCTTATAGAAGTTTAATTGTTTTGCCTCTTATTTTAGATAAAAAATTCATCTGAAATAGATTTTGTTTAGGTTGTGAAGTATGGGTTAAATTCTGATGTCTTATTCTGACACCATTTATTAAAAGACCACTATTGCCCACCAGTGCTCTTCAGCTTCTCCTGTGTCATAAATCAAGTGCTCAGTCCTCATTCTAGGTCTCTGTTCTGTTTCTCTTATCCATGTTTTGATAATACATATGGCCTTAATTATTGTCACTTTGAAATGAGTCTTGATATCTGGGCAAATGATTCCTCCCTCCCTGTCATTCTTTGAGATTGGTATTTTTATTTTAAGCCCTTTGAGTTTATATGTGAATCTTATAATAGTGAATTTTCTAATCACAAACACAGCACACTCATTGCTTATGTAGGTTTTCATTAATGCTCTGTTTCAGTGCACATATTTTGTTAGATTTATTTTTATATATTTAATAATTTTAAAAGTATTTTACTGATATATGTATATGAATATAATTTAATATATTTCTAAAATAAGAATGAAATTTTGTATATTAATCTTATATCTAGCAACATTGCCAAGTATACTTAATTAACCTGATAGTTGTTCTCTTAACTTTCCGATCCACTTGCCTAATAAGGAGTAACTTATATTAGTCTACCCCTCAAGAATCAGTATAAAAGCTGGATATTTTTTTTTTTAATAAGTAAGGGAAAGGAACAAAAATAAAGTAAAGAGGGAAGGAAGGAAGGAAGGAAGGAAGGAAGGAAGGAAGGAAGGAAGGAAGGAAGGAAAGGCGAAAGAACACAAAACTAAAAAAAAAAAAGAAAAGAAAAGAAAATCTGTTTAAAGGTATAGGCAAATAACCAACTTAAGCCAGGACCCAAGAGGCCAATATCTTGGAAAGAAGAGGAATGTACTGAAGTGGGTCCTAAAGTCCCTGCATCTTTATCCCTCTAGACATTGGCCAATTGGTGGTGTATACTGGTTTTCTATTGCTGCATAATGAATTACCACAAACTTTTCACCTAAAACAGCACGCATTTATTACCCCACGGCTTCTGTGCTTAGGACCCCAGGCACAGGCGAGCTGAATCCTCAGCTCAGGGCCTCACAAGCTACAATACTGCAATAAAAAAAAAAAAAGATCAGACTAGACTTAAAAGAAACTAACCAAATGCTATTATAAAAGACACATCCTAAATATAAAGGTACATATATCTGAAAACAAAAGGTTGGAAAAATATATACCATGCAACAACTAAGCCAAAGAAAGCTGGCTTATCTATTCTAACATCATGCAAAATAGGTTGTAAGACTAGAGATATAACCAGAAATTAAGATATTTCATAATGACAAATGGTAATGGTAATGACAAATGGTTAATGCAACAGTATGACGTATTACTTAACTTGTTCTAGTAGTTACTAAGACAGTCATGTTAAATACCCAACTATGATTGTCTACTTGTTGTTTCTTTGTATACTTTGCCATTCAGAAAATGTGAGGCTATATTATTAGGTATATAGGTATATATATTATTAGGTAGAACTAGGAGATTGAAAAATCAGTATAGATTTAGATGGTTAGAATATTTAGATGACTTACAAAATTGGTAGACTGCATGTACTAAACTCAAGGACAACAGGATACACATTCTTTTCTAATACATACAAAATATTCACCATTTTAGAGAGCTGAAATCATTAACAGCATGTACTCTGAGCATGGTGAAATTAAGCTATGGATTAATTTAAGAAGATAAATATAAAATCTTTAAATGTTTAGAAGTTGAACAATACATTTCTAAATATCCCATGAGTCAAAAAAATATGTAAATTAAAATGGAACCTACAAATATTTTTTAACTAAATTTCCATAAGTTTGGGTTCTGTATTTAGAAATTCAGAGCCTGAAGTGCACATGTAAGAAAAGAAGAACTAAAAATTAATGGCCTGCACATGTGGATCAAGAAGTGGGTATTGCTGGATTATAATTTAAGTTTGCATTAACTTCTGAAAAATTTACAAGCTTTAAAAAAAGTAGTTGTACATTTTGCTTTTCCAAAAGAAATGCCTGAAGGTTCTGGTTTCCCCACCTTTTGCAATATTTGATACTCTTAGTTTCTCTGACTGTGTTCATTTCAGTGAGACAGTAGAGGTTTCTTATTGTGGTTTTAATTTGAATTTTCCTAATGACTCATGATGGTGAGCATCATTTCGTGTGTTTATTACTTAGTTGTTAATCTTTTTTTAATATAAATTTCATTTTCACATCCATTGTCTTTTTTTTCATTGAGAAATTTTCTTGTTATTGAGTTTCAAACGTTCCTTATATAGTCTGAATAAAAGTCATTTATTGGATATATATATTATTTCCACAACATTTCCTGTCTGTAGCTTGTCTTTTCAGCTATTTAATGTCATCATTTGAAATCAAAAAAGTTTTTTTTTAACTTTATTGAAGTCCAACTTATCCATTTTTTTCTTGTAGGTATTATGCTTTTACTGCCATAATAAAAACTCTTTCCCTAAATGAAGTTCACAAGGATTACTTCTTATGTTTTCTTCTAGGCATTTTATAGTTTAAACTCCTACATTTAGGTCTAAGATCCACTTTTGACTTAATTCTGTGTATGTAGGTAAGACTTAAGTCTTAAGTTCGTTTGTTTTCCTTTATTGTTGTTATGGTTGTTTTTTGCTTGCTTGCTCGCTTTTGCATATTGATATCCAATTGTCCCAGGACCATTTATTGACAAGTTTGTACTCTACTTATTGAGTTATCTTGGCTTGTGTGTTGAAAATCTATTAACCATAATGAAATGATTTATTTCAAGGCTTCTCAACTCTATTCCGCTCATCTATATATCCTATCCTTAGTCCAATGTAGCATTGCCTGATTACTATAGCTTTTTAGTCAGTTTTGAAATCAGATAATCTAAGTCCTCCACATTTTTCTTTATTTTCTAATTTTTTAGCCAGTCATTGAGTTTCCACATAAATTTTATGATGAGATTATCAATTTTTATATAAAAAATGACCTACTGGGATTTTGAGAGGGACTGTACTGAATTTTCAGATCAGTCTGGAGAGAATTGACACCTTCCTGTTTGGTATTCCAGTGTGTGAACATGGCATATCTCAATGCACATTTTCCTTGTTCTCTCTCACTATTTTCTAGTTTTCAGTGTACCAGCCTTCACATCTTCCATTAAAGTATTTCCTAGTATTTTACTTTTTTTCATTCTTTGGTAATAGGAATTGTATCTTAACTTGAAATTTCAGTTTTTATGTTGCTAAAATACAGATAAAAATTAATTTTTAAAATATTGATCTTATATCTTGAGATCTTTTAAAACTCATTTATTAGTTTGGGTTCTGTGTTTGCATGTGTTTATGTGTTCCTTGGGATCTTCCACATACTGGATCATGTCATTTGTGAATAAAAAGGTTTGTTTCTTTTTTTCCAATCTGTATATTTATAATTTCTTTTTAAAAATAATATTAAGTCTTCCATTCAGTAATGAATAGAAGTGGTGAAAGTGAACATCCTTGCCTTGTTCATGGTCTTAGGGGAAAACATGCAGGCCTTCACTATTAAATATGATAGCTGTGGAGTTTTTATAGAGTCCTTTGTCAGATGGAAAAAACAAACAAACAAATTCCTACTCTATTGAGCACTTTAAAAAAATTGTGAATGGATGTTAGATTTTGTCAGTTGTTTCTCGCCCATTGAGACATTCCTGTGGCTTTTGTTCATTGACCTTTTAATATGGTAATTAACATTGTTTTTGGATGTTAAACCAATCTAGCAATCCTGGTATAAGTTTCTGGATATTTTAAAAGCTGATAGATTTGATTTAGTAAGACCTTGTTAAGTATTTTTGGTCCATGTTCATGAGGTATATTGATTTGTAGTATTTTTTTTTTCTTTTTATATCTTTATCTGGCTTTGGTATCACTGTGTTACTGGCCTCATTGAATGAATTAACAAGTGTTAATTTCTCCTGTAATATCTGGGATAGTTTGTGTAAGATTAGTATTATTTCTTTTTTTATATATTGATAGAATTAATCTATGAAGCCATCTGTACCTGAAATTTTCTTTGTGGAAAGGTTTTTAATTACTGATTTAATTTCTTCAGTAATTATAGTCTACTCAGATTTTCTATTTCTTCTTTAGTCAGTTTTGGTATCTGTGGTTTCTAGGAATTTGTGTATTTATCTACATTGTCTAATATCTTGACATAAAGTTATCTTAATATTCCTTTATAATCTTTTTAGTTTCTGTACAGTCACCAGCAATGTCCTTTCTTTAATCTTGATTTGTATATTCTCTTTTTATTTTATAGTTTTCCCACATGAAAATTAAGAGTTTTGTCAGTCTTTTCAAAGAAATTTCTTCTAGATTCACAGATTTTTCTCCATAGTTTTTCTGGGTTTTTTTATTGCCTTTTACTCTGATTTTTATAATTTACATTTTTATTTTCCTTCCTTCTACTTGATTTGGATTTAATTTTCTCTATTTGTTAAAGTTTCATAAAGAAGTTTAGGTTATTGATTTCAGACATTTCTCCTCTAATGTAGATACTTAGCTCTCTAGATTTCCCTCTAAAAACTACTTCAGGTGCATTTCATCAGTTTCAATGTTATGCTCTGTTTTTATTTATTTCAAAATATTTCCTAATTGCTATTTTATTTCTTCTTTAACCCATAGGTTATTGAAAAGCACATTGCTTAATTTTCACATATTTGGTGGTTTCTTTAATTTCTCTCCATCACTGAACTCTAATCTTGCTGTGATCAGGTAAAATACTTTGTATGATTGACATCCTTTAAAATGTATTGAGGTTTGTTTCATGGCCCAGCATATGATCCATCCTGGAGAATGTGTCATGTGTATTTTAAAAGAATGTGTATTCTTCTATTGCTGGAGTGTTCTAGAAATGTCAGTGAGGTCAAGTTGGCTAGTCGTATTGTTCAAGCCTTCTAACTCCCTTTTTCATTTTTGTTCAGTTTAATCAACTTCTCAGTTACTAAGACTGTTTCAATTAATTGACCCTTTCATTATGAAATGTCTCTCTTCATGATAATATTTTTTGATATTACTATAGTTATTCCAGATGTCTTATGGTTACTGTTGCATGATGTGTTTATTCCATCATTTTACTGTCAAACTTATTTGTGCCTTTGAATCAAAACCATATAGTTGGATCTGGTTTTTACCCACTGTGGCAATCTGGATTTAGTCTATTCATGGTTAATATTGAATTTATGTCATTCATTTTACTATTTCATTTCTACATGCCTGATGTATTTTTTTTTTTCTGGTTTATTTGTTCTTTCTTTACTCTTTTGTGAAAAATAAATGTTTTAGTGTACTATTTTAATTCTATAGATTTATTTTTTTTTTAATTTTTTTAATTTAAATTCAATTTAGTTAACATACACTATATTATTAATTTCAGGAGTAGAATTTAGTGAAAGTATTTTAAAAATTTATTATCTTGTTTGCTGTATAGATTACAATATTATCTTAACTTATCACATCTACTTAAGACTAATACTAATTTAATTATGGTAAAATTTAGAAACTTTTTCCTAATATAGCTCCATTTATTTCCCTTTCCTTTGTCAAATGATGCATATGACAGCATATATAACAACAATATAATAATGTAATCTATATGGTCACATACTAAATGTATAACACTATACATAAATATATCACTCTCTATATATCAACATCTTATATATAACTATATGCATGTGAATTTATATAACAAACACAATAATACAGTGCTTTAATGATTTCTTTATATAACCTATGTCTTTCAAAGAAAAGAATAAGTCCAGAATTTGCTTTAGTATTTCTTGTAATAAAAATCTGACGGCAACACTTAGTCTTTGTTTTTCTGAAAATATTTGCCTTCATTTTTGATGGATACTTTTACTGAATAATTAATTCCTCCGGTATTTTTTAAATTTATTTTTCTTTAAGCACTTTGCACATATAATCCTTCTGTTTTCTGGTCTCCTTGCCTCTGATGGGAAATCAGCCATTAATCATACTACTGTTCCCTTGTATGTGACGAATTGTTTTTCTCATGCTGTTTTCCAGATTTTCTCTTTGTATACATTTTTATAGTTTGTATGACTAGGAAGGAAATGGCCAGGTTTTAAGTTCAACTGTGATACTCCAGTTTACCAAAGAGGTTGTAGAAAATTAACCTCTCATCCTGGTAACACTATTTTTGTTTAATCAGAGCTTCCCATCAATACTGGGTGATGGTCAGTATTAGGTGCTGGAATTCCAGTTACACAAGGGCCTAGGACTCCCAAGTGCCTGTAACATAGTGAATGTATAGCTCACGTCTCCAGGGCCTAGATACCAAGGACAGGTTTTGTTGAGATTCTTAAATATTCTGAGCCCTGAGCTAGGCCCTGAGGTGACACAAGGAGCAAACACTTTGACCTGCTAACACAGAGCCACACTAACCTCTTTGACTTCGCACCCTCCACCTGTCTCTAGTCTGCTCTGACTCTCCAGTCTTCATCATTGCTCTGGTATCCCCAGTCAGCATGTTGAGGTGGCTTCCAGTTACCATATGGTTTTGGGTGAAAAAAAGAAAGCCTCCAGGTATAGTTCTATGAGGAGAGGAAATAATGTTTCCAATCACTGTTTGTCCATGAAGCCAGAGGACTGAGGCAGCCACAACTCCTGTGATAAGGTCGAGAAGGTTGGAGGGTTCATATATATATTTAGTTTCCCAAGTATGTTAAAAATCTGTTTTTACACGGTGAGATATTCCACGTTCCCAGTTTGGTTGAGAGGGGAAATTACTGTGAAATTTTGACTTTAGGGGGGAAGAAAACTTTTGGCAATGTCTCAGTTGTACGTTGTCCTTTGGACTTATTTTCACTGAAAATTTAGCTTATTTGTAATTCTACTTGTGCACGTATTTGTCCTTCCTCCTACACAAAAATGTGCTTCATATTGCTTTCAATTTACGCACCAGGCAGTGCAAGTTGTTCTCAAGGAGCAGGAGGACTAGCAGCATAGTCCCATGGCAGAGGGTGCAGGCTCCTTACACACTCCGTACATGCCATCCCTCCTTCCCCACTCCCGAAGGACGGAACCTGCCAGATGCAGCAAATCTAGTCTGGAATAAATTAAGGAACTTCATGAACTTGCAGCTGATTGTCTTGGAGTTTGAATCACTTCTTTTTTAGGTGATGCGTATGGAAGATGGAATAAAGAGCTGTCAGGAAAGACATGCATCATCATCATGCAATGGGATTTACTCTGTACTAAGAATTGAATCAGGCACACTCCATGTTACCTCATTTTCATCCTATGAAGTAGGTATTCTTGTCCCCACTTGCAGCTGAGTAAACAATGGGTCAGGGAAGCTGTATACCTAGACTTAGGTCACAATACTACTAATTCCAACCCAGGTCTGTCTGCTCTCAATGCCCTGGCTCTACCAATGGCATTTTCGGCTTTCATAATTTTCTCATGCCCACCATGAGGCCTCTGGGCAGAATTCAGAAAGCCAGCACTGCTTGGTTCAGACGCCTCAGGAGAACAAACTGAGATCATGGAAGTTTGTGTCAATCTTGTGTCAATAATCTTCAAACATGGGGAAACACAGAGCAGTTCTGAACTTGCCAAGAACCAAAATAAGGAGGTCAAAGTGACTTTTTATGCTCATTAAATAAGTGCATGGATGTAATGTCCCTTTGACACAAAAGTGATCAAATATGATTCTCAGCCTAACAGTTGAGAACTTCTCCACTCTAAGGAACAGTTTCTCCATCTCACCCACATGCCACCAGTGTGGAGATCCAAAGTCTGCTCGTTGCCCTGCTTCCCCTCACACACGCTCGTGTGCCACCACTCTCAGACTGAGCTCTGGGCTTGCTCTCCTTACCAAATGCCCTTCTTTTCATGCCTCATCAGGTTTCACCTGTGATAGACGTTTTCATTGTTACTTATTTTTTTTTAATTTAAATTCAATTAATTAACATATAGTGTATTATTAGTTTCAGAGGTAGAGTTCAGTGATTCATCATGCATATAAAATCCAGTGCTCATCACATCACGTACCCTCTTTCATGCCCATCCCCCAGTTATCCCACCCCCGCCCCTCCCCTCCAGCAACCCTCAGTTTGTTCCCTGGAGTTAAGTGTCGCTCATGGTTTGCCTCCTTCCCGGATTTCATCTTATTTTATTTTTCCCTCCCTTCCCCTATGATCCTCTGTTTTGTTCCTTAATTTCCACATATGAGTGAGATCATATAATTGTCTTTCTCTGATTGACTTATTTCGCTTAGTATAATAACTTCTAGTTCCAACCACGTCGTTGCAAATGGCAAGATTTCATTTTTTGATGGTTGAGTAATATTCCTCACACCAGTCAGAATGGCTAAAATTAACAAGTCAGGAAATGACAGATGTTGGAGAAAGAGGACCCCTCTTACACTGTTGGTGAGAATGCAAGCTGGTGCAGCCACTCTGAATAACAGTATGGAAGTTCCTCAAAAAGTTAAAAATAGAGCTACTCTAGGATCCAGCAATTGTGCTACTAGGTATTTACCCAAAGGATAAAAACATAGTGATCTGAAGGGGCACCTGCATCCCAATGTTTATAGCAGCAATGTCCGCAATAGCCAAACTATGGAAAGAGCCCAGATGTCCATCGACAGATGAATGGACAAAGAGGAGGCGGTGTATATATACAATGGACTACTACTCAGCCTTTAGTGTCACTTCTAACACTGTCCAAACTCTGCTCCATATGTCACACAGTACATGAGGACCCAAATAGCCATTATTTCTCAAGGGGCTTGGCTCAGGTCTCAGGTTCACTGTGCTTTCCTTCTGAGGCCTTCACAAATAAACCTGCAGTTGCCAAATATGGAATTTCTTCATTTGAATAGAAATAATGGGGCAAATACAAATATCGTCATTTAGTGTAAACCACTTGTCCTACACAGTCCATGGAAGGAGTTGGTTAATTGTTTCCATGAGTCCATTTCTTTTAAAGTTACACAACTGGGGTGCTTTGGTGGCTCAATTGGTTAAGTGCCTGCCTTCAGCTCAGGTCATGATCCTGGGGTCCTGGGATTGAGCCCCGTGTCGGGCTCCCTGCCCAGTGGGGAGCCTGCTTCTCCTTCTCCCTCTGCCGCTCCCTCTGCTTGGGCTCTCTCTCTCTCTCTCTCTCAAATAAATAAATAAAATCTTAAAAAAATAAATCTCAGGTAGACAGAATTAACTTGTGGTAGAGAGTGTATTACAGAAAAATAGCAATGCTAATTAAAAAGACTGTCAATAGGATAACACAAATTTGCTGAGAAGAACAGCCTGTGCTAATTTTGCATTGCTGTCAAAATTAAATTTGTACTTGTAAGTCTATCATGCAAAGAGTTTCTTCATAATTTACAACCAATATCAGTTGATTTTTACTGTGTAACAAGTGAACAAGTGGCCTCAAATCTTAATAGCTTAAAAAAAACCAAGATCTGTAAAGAACTTCTCAAACTCAACACCCAAAAAACAAACAGTCCAGTCAAGAAATGGGCAGAGGACATGAACAGACACTTCTCCAAAGAAGACATACAAATGGCAAACAGACACATGAAAAAATGTTCAACATCACTAGCCATCAGGGAAATGCAAATCAAAACCACAATGAGATACCACCTTACACCAGTTAGAATGGCAAAAATTAACAAGGCAGGAAACAACAAATGCCGAGGATGTGGAGAAAGGGGAACCCTCTTACACTGTTGGTGGGAATGCAAGCTGGTGCAGCCACTCTGGAAAATAGTGTGGAGGTTCCTCAAAACATTAAAAATAGAGCTACCCTATGACCCAGCAATTGCACTACTGAGTATTTACCCCAAAGATACAGATGTAGTGAAAAGAAGGGCCCCATGCACTCCAATGCTCATAGCAGCAAAGTCCACAATAGCCAAACTGTGCAAGGAGACAGGATGCCTTTCAACAGATGAATGGACAAGGAAGATACGGTGTATACCTATAATGGAATATTATTCAGCCATCAAAAATGATGAATACCCACCATTTACATTGACATGGATGGAACTGGAGGGTATTATGCTAAGTGAAATAAATCAATCAGAAAAGGACAATTATCATATAGTTTCACTCATATGTGGAACATAAGGAATAGCACGGAGGACCATAGGGGAAGGGAAAGAAAACTGAAGGGGGGAAAACAGAGGGGGAAACAAACATGAGAGACTCTGGACTCCGGGAAACAAACTGAGGGTTTCAGAGGGGAGGGGTGTGGAGATGGGGTAGCCTGGTGAGAGGTATTAAGGAGGGCATTGTTGTGATGAGCACTGGGTGTTATACCCAGCTAATGAATCATTAAATGCTACATCAAAAAACTAATGATGTACTATATGTTGGCTAATTGAATGTAATAAAAGTAAATAAACAAATAAATCACTAGTAGCTAGTTTACAATTCTGTGGGTGGGCAACTTGAACTGGGTACCAGTGGGTGATTTTCCCACTTGTCCCACCTGGAGTGTGTGCAGCTGGGACTGGGCATCTAGAATGGACTCCCCTGCATGGCTGTCAGCTGGGCTCCTGGGTTCCGCCACAGTGGACTTTCCAGCAGGCTAGCCCAGGCCCAGGGTGCTGTTCCTAGTGCAGTGGGAAGAGAGGAGACCCAATGCACAAGCATGTTTGAAGGCTCTGCTCGAGTCACATTTCCTAATGCCCCATGGTCCCCATCTGTCATAAGGCCAAACTCAGATTCAAGGGGTGGAGAAATAGGTACATCTTGGTGGGGACAACTGAGAAGAATGTGCAATGGATCACACACCCCAGCACTTTTCATCTGTATTCCTCCCTGGAGTCCTTCTCTGGTGAGGAGGTATGGTATTGTGCTCCTTGCTTTTGCATATTTTGACTAGTTGGTTTATCCATTCATTCAATAAGTATTTGTTGAGTACCTCTTATATGTCAGGCATAGTTTTAAGTACTGGAGATTTGAAGGCAGAGATATAAAAGGATTTCACTGACATTAAGAGAAAGATCAAGAGAACGCTTAGTGCAATAACTGATGTTGGTAATAAAGGCAGTTATTTCCACTGAGTGGATTTTGGACAAGAAGAGACTTGACCTAGGTCTTGAAGGATGGGCTGGGGTCTTCCGGTCATAGGAAGGGGTGCCCTTCCATCGGCATTACAGGACATGAATAGCTGTGGGCCAGGACCTACAGGTGCCTGGTATTTCTGGAAGCTCAAGCAATACAGTAGTGAATCTGTGTCCTCAAGGAATTTAACATAGGTAGGGGAGAGAAACAAGTCATTGAGCTGATGTTTTAGTGGGGGGGGAGCTCTTTGCTACTGGTAAACGGACTGAGAAGGGGCATCTGACCATCTGCCATGGCACATGGGGCACCATATGATGTATTTGGGGAGTCTAAGGGAGAGGGAAACTGGGAAGGAGAGACTCAAAAGGGCTGATGTCCAGGAGCTAGAGACTGCGCTGAGCCAGGGAAAGCACAGGAGGTTCTGCTGGGCTGGCGGAAGGATGCCAGGTGCTGCGAGATACAGATGTCAAGTAACTCACAATGGCCCCATGTGTGGAGGAAGCACTCCAATCTTGTCCCAGAGAGTTGTGGGAGAACACTGAAGGTGTGTGTGCGTGTGTGTGCTCATGCATGTACAGGTGGGGAAGGATGAGGAGGTGGGAGAAGGTTCTATGATCAGAATTGTCAGAGAGATTGTTCGGCCGGGAACGTGAAAGATGGATTGGGAAGACATTAACATTTTTAAATTTTAACCTTAAGGAAAGGAGTGGCTAGGGTCATAGCATGGGCCTGGATGGTCATGGAGAGAGTCCACGCAGTGGGGAAGCAGAGGCAGAAAGCAAGGGAGGAGTGGCCAGGAGGCCCTGCAGAGCTGGTGTTCCCACCACACTGGCCTCATGTGTGGGCCCACGTGCCAGGCATGGCCTTGCTGAGAACCTTGGATCGGTCATTCCCTCGGTGTCCACCTGGTTCACGTCCTTCCTTCCTTCCTCTGTGCCAGAGCCATTTCCTTATGAGACCTAGCCTGGCTGCCACCACCAACCCCACTCCTGCCCCACCCAGCTTGCACCTGTCTGCCTGTTCCTGTGGCCCTATCACCTTCTATAATGCTGCTTATAATTTGTTTATCTACTGTGGTCATTGTCTATTGACTCCTTCCCCCTCCACTGAAATGAAAAAAAAAAATGATGAAAAGGGTGAATTTCATCTATTTTTTTCACTGATGCACCCACTGTCTTGAACAACGTCTGTCACATAACTGGTACTGAAGACGTGCTAATCAAATGGTCCGGAGAAGTAAGGTAAGGGCAGAACTCTGTTCAGGCCTCTGACAGCCTGGAGGACAGCCTGCAGGAGTCACTCTAGTGAATAATGAAAATTCTAGGATGAAGGGAGGGACAGAGAATAGACCAAGAGGAGGCAGTGAACTAGCAAAGATCACCCGTTGACCAGCATTGTGTGCAGACAAAAGTGGGCACATTTTCCCTGGAGAAAAATTGTAGTTTAGGAAAGTCCTTTCCAAAAAGGAGTAAACACAGTGTTACAGTGTGTGGGGCCAAGGGCAGGAGGAAAGGGAAAGAGAGAGGAAGAAGAGAGAGAGGATGCCAGCCTGCCGGAGGGCCCCTGAAGCCGAGGACAGGAATGCACGTTCCAGGTCGAATCTGTCTCTGATAAGAAACAGACCAGACCACGGCAGGAAGACAGGGTGAGTGTGAAGCTGTCTGATGGCAGAGAGAGGGATCTGCTGGTTCTCATTCACCTGGTGAGGCTGGGGATCTGCAGACCGCCCTCGGGGTCCCCCGTGAGGCTTGGGGTCTGCAGATCGCCTCTCCGGGTCCCGGGTGAGGCTGGGGTCTGTAGATTGTCCCTCATGGTCCCAGGTGTGGCTGAGGGTCTGCAGATCGCCCCTGGGGATCCCAGGTGAGGCTGGGGGTCTGCAGACTGCCCCATCTGGGTCCTGGATGAGGCTGGGGTCTGCAGATTGTCCCTCGGGGTCCCGGGTGAGGCTGGGGGTCTACGGATTGTCCTTCGGCGTTCTGGGCGAGGCTGGGGGTCTGCGGATTGTCCCTCAGGATCCTGGAGGAGGCTGGGGGTTTGCGGATGGTCCCTCAGGGTCCGGGTGTATCTGGGGGTCTGCAGATCACTCCTTGGCATCCCGGGCAAGGCTGGGGGCACAGGCAGGAGTCTGAAGGAAGGAAGTGTGGGCTTAGGCTCGAGGACCTGCAGCAAGGAAGACCCATGTGGAAGCAGTGCAGGCCCTCTGGCAGGAGGATGGAAGGGCGGCCGGGCCGTCAGCCCCTCAAGGCCGCGTCTTTAGTGTTTCCCTGGTCACCTGTGGGAGGACTCTGGGGCCTTCTGTGTAGCGCCCAACATGCTGGCCCCACCACAGAAGAAACACATCGGAAAATAAATAAATAAATAAATAAATAAATAAATAAATAAATAAATAAATAAGATAATAGAAATAAATCTAAATAGATCATCAAATATAATTACTACAAATGGACTAAGAGCTTTAATTAAAATTCTAATATTATCAAATTGGATTAAGGAAAAACAAAACCCATAAGCCTTGCTAAGAGACAATTAAAAAAAAAAGAAAGGAAAAAAAAGATAGAAAACAAAAAGATGAAAAAAGATAGAGCAGGAAAATATTAACCAAAAACTGTTTCAGTTACATTAAGGTTGAAGGAATACAGACCGGAAGGGTCAATTGCATATTGATAAAATAGTCACTTCGGACAAAATGATAGAACAAATCTAAATCTGCACAAACTCAATAATAGAGTTAAGGCACAGAAATCAAAAATAATTTGCATTACCCAAATAATACAAAAATACTAATTCAGAGAGATACATGCACCCTGATGTTTATAGCAGCATTATCTATAATAGCCAAACTATGGAAAAAACCCAAGTGTCCATCACAGATGAATGGCTAAAGAAGATATGGTATATATCTACGAAGGAATATTACTCAGCCAATAAAGGGAATGAAATCTTGCTATTTGCCATGATGTGGATGGATCTAGAGAGTATTATGCTAAGGAAATTGGTCCCTCAGAGAAAGACAAGTACCATATGATTTCACTCATATATGGAATTTAAGAAACAAAACAAAGGAGCAAAGCGGGGGTGGGGGGAAGAGAGAGAGAGAGACAAACCAGGAAACAGACTCTTAACTACAGAAAATATGCTGATGGTGACCAGAGGGGAGGGGGTGGGGGATGGGGAAACAGGTGATGGGGATTCAGGAGTGCATCTGTTGTGATGAGCAACAGGTGTTGTACGGAAGTGTTGAATCACTATATTGTACGTGTGAAACTAATACTATACTGTATGTTAACTAACTGGAATTTAAATAAAAATTTAAAAATTGTTTTGATTTCAAAGAGAAATCCGCAATCATAAAAGCTTTAAACACAGATCTTAAAATTGATCAAATAAGCAGATTTTAGAAATCAATAAAAATCAGAATATTAGAACAGCATATTTAATAAGCCTGATCTAAAATACTCCCTTCAAAAATAACAAAATACAAATTATTTTCAAACACACAGGTAATGTCAAGCAAACGCATAACTCAAAACCCAGCATTAATGTGATTCAACCATATACCGGCCCATCATGCAAATCTTGACGAATTTCAAAGGATTGTATTACTCATACATTTTTTTACCATCATGAAGTTAAGTTAAAAATCCATGGTGAATATATAAACAGGTAGAGAAAGCATATGCCTGGAAAACTAAGAAGAACACGTGTATTCAGTCAGCCCTCAGTTCTTCAGGAAGAAGTGCTGTATAAATAAGTGTAGACTCGGTGTGTCCATGGAGGAGGTGAGTTCATGGTCTTCTTGGACTGGAACCAAACACACTTGTAAGTAACTCGTGGCTCAGAGAAGAAATTGCTATGGAAATATGGAAAGCTGGGTGAGTAATTTTGACACCAATCCTTCATAGCACTTTCGATGTGCAAGCAGTGTTCTAAGACTTGTGCGTATATTAGATTATGTAATTTTAATGATAATTGTATTAAGTAGGTGCTGCTATTAACTCCATTTTACTGAAACATAGAGTGGTTAAAGAATTTGTTTGGAAATCAGAATTATATGTACTGGGAGAAATAATAAACTATATATAAGTGAATGAATGATGTTAAAAATCTTTTAAGAGGCACAAAAATAAACTACCTGATTTGTCTCAGAACCATGAAAGAATGAAAATTTATATAGAAGAAAAATTCTATAAAGAAAAATTCAGGCATGGATGGTTTGAACAGCAAATTCTGTGAAACAGTCAAGAAAAAAATAATTTCAATGTTACACAAACACAGAGTTAAAAACAAAATAAAGTAAAGTAAAATAAAGAAGAAAAAGACAAAAAAAATCCTCTCTTATTCCTTTATGAGGATAGCATAACCCTGAAACCAAAACCTAACAGAGATAATACAGAAGATGAAAGCTATAGGCCCAGCTCACTTATATACCTAGATGAGAGAATCATGGAGCATTATTAAACCAAACACAAGATATACTAAAATCATACATCATTTCAAGTTGTTTATCCCAGGAATCAAACGTTTGTTTAACATTAGAAAAATCAATTAATTTAATTCATGGAAAAAATCCTATAATCTCAACAGATGTCAAAGAGTGCATTAATTTCTTAATTAAACATCCCTTTCTTATATATAATAAATATTAATACATAATACAAACACGTTGTATATTATAACATTATATCTTATAATACACATTAAAACATATATGCACTTATATATAATAAACATATATTCAATCTCTTACATGCCTGTGGTAGATAGAATAACGCCCCCCACCCGCAGGATGTCCACATCCTAATTTCTAGATTTTGTGAACGCCACCTTACATGGGAAAATTTCCTTTAGCAGCTCGAGACCGACAGACTGATTACCCCGGATTACCTGCTGGGTGCAATGTAATCATAGTCACCTTACAAGGGAAGAGCCTTTCCAGGTAGTGGTCAGAGGAGACAAGGGCAAGGATGAAAATCTGAGCGAGAACCCAGGGACAGAGCTCCGGCCGCGGCAGGAGGACGTAGCTAGCCTCGCTGGCCCGGCAGACAGGGACGGATGGGGACAGACGGGGATGGACGGGGACGGACGGGGCCGAGAGCGGAGACCACAGGAGCCTCCCCCCACTCCCCGCCCCTCCAGAGAGGAAGACACCCCATCAACGCTGCAAGATGACACGCTTGTGTTGTTTTAGGCCAATTGTGGCAATTATTACAGCAGCAACAGTCTGTATTTAATGACTAGTGAGCCTGCAGTGTTTTTTCTCAATTACTGACATTCATATTTTTTCTCTTCTGCACATTACCTGCTTATATCCTTTGCCTAGTATGTTTTAAAAAACCACCGTGGTCTCTTTACGTTAACACTTTATATGTGAAGGTAAGAAGTTTTGTCTCCCATACTTACTGCTTTTCCAGCTTACTGTCTACATTTTATCATTGATGATAGTGTTGTTTTTCTATGGACTTTTTTTTTTTAAGATTTTATTTATTTATTAGGGAAGGAGAGAGAAAGCACAAGCAGGGGAAGCAACAAGCAGAGGGAGAAGCAGACTCCCACTGAGCAGGGAGCCCAACATGAGGCTCAATCCCAGGACCCGGGGATCATGACCTGAGCCAAAGGCAGACACCTAACTGACTGAGCCACCCAGGCGTCCCTTTTCTATGGACTTTTAACAATTTTTAGATAGTAATATCAACTAAATTTCTAAATTCTTTCTGCTTTTGATGTCATGTTCGATAATAAATATTTACCCCAAAATGAAATAAATATTCATGTGTATTTCCTTTCAGAATATCATTGTTTTCTCTTTTTGGATTTAAAGTTTTAATTTAAATGTTTATTTTTAAATCCATAGTGTAGCATTCATCAATATTCGTGTTTTTTTTTTTCAAACAGTAAACCAGTCTTTCAAATACAATATTTTTTAAAAGATTTATTTATATATTTTAGAAGGGATGAGGAGGGGCAGAGGGAGAGAATCCCAAGCAGACTCCCCACCCAGAGCAGAGCCTGACACAGGCCTTGATCTCACGACCCTGAGACATGACCTGAGCCGAAACCAAGAGTCAGATGCTTAACAGACTGAGCCACCCAGGTGCCCCCGTACAATGTTTTTAATAATCCTTTTCCCCTACACATCTGTAATTTCAAGTTTATCACATCCTAAACACTTCATACTATTTCTGGTATTTTTCCTTCTGTTCTATCGACGTATCTGCCAATTCTGGTGCTATTATATGCTGTTTGGATTATTTTAACTTTATATTACATTTCTTGGTCCGTTACTGCAAATTTTCCCCCATCACTCTTGTTTTCAAAAATATTCCTGGGCGCCTGGGTGGCTCAGTCGTTGGGCGTCTGCCTTCGGCTCAGGTCATGATCCTGGAGTCCCAGGATCGAGTCCCGCGTCAGGCTCCCTGCTCGGCGGGAAGCCTGCTTCTCCCTCTCCCACTCCCCCTGCTTGTGTTCCCTCTCTCGCTGTCTCTCTGTCAAATAAATAAATAAAATCTTTAATAAAAAAAAAAAAATATTCCTATAGGTGAACTTGAGAATCATTTTGTGAAGTTAAAAAGACTGTTGGAGTTAGGGTTGAAGTTACATTAAATGTAGTGTAATTTAATTTCTCCTACCAGAACCGTGAAACGTAATTCAAGATTAAAAAAAAAAAAAAAAAAAAAAAAGTTTTCCAAAAGATTTGAGCATCTTGTTTATAGAGTTTCGGTATATTTTTTCAGCTAAGTTTTCACATAGCTATTAGTTAATGAATGAATGAATTTACTGTCCGTGTTTTAAGCTCAAGCACTGTAGAGGGAAGAGAGAAACGGGCACCGTGATTTCCCTGCCCTGGGCCTCGGGCACATCAGGAGCACCAGCAAACCGCCCCAGACCCTCTGCCCCACGGGAGTGGCCCAGGCGCTGCCGCAGACGCGTATCTTCTATTTCCAGTTAGAAAAGCTCCCTCTTGCTTTTCTGTTTTTCTGGCGTTCGTTTTCTTTTTTCTTGCTCTTGTGCGCTGTCCTCTCGAGGTGGAGGTTGGCTGTCACTGCTCATCTTCACCCCAAGACTGAGGTGGGGGAGCCTGGATCCCGGGGGAGGCACAGGTGTCCTTGGGGCAGGGGTAAGAGTTAGGACAGGTGAGCTAGTGGGCTGGATGCTCAGCCAGGTGTCAGGGGCTCAGTACCCCCAGGCTCACACTGGCTTTTGGGGTGCTTTTCCCACTTCTAAGCCTGGGTCCCCTAGAGCTGCAGGGGCACCCATTAGGGCCAGCAGCTGGCCAGGGCCGGGGGCAGGGACCGCCATGGACATCTAGCAGCACGGATACCAGATGGCACAGGGCGGGCCCCCCCTGCCCCCTGCTCTGTTTCACTTTATGACTGTTGAGGGAATCTGAGTGACACAGCCTCAGGGCCCCCAGAAGCCAAAGGCCCCCCCATCCCCGCGTGCTCCTTTACCAGCGATGATGATGGGCGGACGGACGAGATGGGTAAGCAGTCAGACTTCTCAGCAAAGATGGGAGAGGCTGGAAGAAGGACTGAAGCTTGAGCAGCACAGCCTCTGTCAGGGGAAGGTGCACACCCCACCTGCACACCGCGGTGCCGCGCACTGGGGGTCCGAGCACCATCCTAACAGGGAGGCGGTTCAAAGTGCCCAGAAGGAAAGGCGGACCAGAACCATCACCGCACAAACAGATGTGATAAGACCAGGAGGCACAGCCACGATTCTTGGGGAAAATAAAACAAACATGTAACTCAGAAAAACAAAATATTTGGGTCCATGTAACTAGAATTTGGCATATGTGGAAAATATAAATCTATTGTCAAATTTTATTTTTATAAACAAGACATTCGATGATATTATAATAAAGGCATCTTTGCTGCTCTGATGGTCTCTCCAGGAGTGTGTCTCGGGCGGGAGTGAGCTGGATTACTCTGGGTTCTGCAGATATTACTAAGTCCTTATGCTCGTCCCCTGCGAAGTGACAAGGCTCAAATCTACACCCCGGGATGGGCCCTTAATTTTGCCAGGAAATGGCATGAAACTTAAAAGGTGAGTGTTTGGAATCCAACAGGAATTTCTGGGGAAACGGAAAAGGAGTCTACAAACCCCTCCTCTTCACTGCTTTCCGCAGGCTGCATCTCGGGCTTACCCACGGAACAGCATCATCCAGGGAATTATTAAAAGTCAAAGCCAAATCTTCTGGCCAACACTTACTTCACATCGCCTTTGGGGTCCATCTTCCAGTCTGCCTCTCGAGGACACGGCCTGGGACATGAGAAGGCAGGGCAGACGCTGTGCTCTGGGTCCTGCTGCAGGTGACTGTAACAGTTGGGAGCCTAAAAGTGTCCCGGGGCACCCCTGCTGCCCCTTCCCGCTGCCTCCCGCCTCGGCAGCGCTCACAGGGCCCCACCACAGATTCCCCATGCCCAGATCAAGATCGTTGGCTTCAGCACTAGACCCATTACAGATTGATTAAATGATTACAATTAAAAAAAAATAGTTTTAGTGACTCTACATCCCTCAAAACTATTCAAAATAATATTAAAAAATTCCCTTTCTGAAGGCTTTAAAAACTTCACGGATTATCCGTGGTTTTAGAAATGTATTCTCTGCCAGTCTCTGTCAGGGACATTCGCCAGGGAAAAGTATGACCCTGAGGGCTCACAGGGACTGAGTGTGGCCACGTTCTGGCTCCAAACCACACCGTCACACTCTCTGTCTCAGTGGCAGGTGCATGGGGTCACCACCATCTGTCCCCATTTCGCAGATGAAGCAATCAAGTCTCAGAGAGTAAATTTCCCAGTGTTGTAGGATTGGGAAATAGAGAAGCCATGATGTAAGCACAGGCTGACTCAGAAGTTGTGCAGGTAGTTCTGCCTCCGCCCTCAAGGGCTTCGTGGACCGGTTCAGTCCACGTGAAGGCTGTGGCCATGAGAAGCGCGCCAGTGAATGGTGCATCCTGTGGCCTTCTTAAGCCCTCTCCCTGTGCACAGAAACGCTTCTTGCTGCTGTGGCAATCTTCTTAAACTGACTGACAAGTTCATATTTTGCGTCTTCAAAACATATTTTAAAATCTCTAAAATGGAGAAAAAACTATAGACTTATAAGCATTTAAATTAATTAAACTGGGGGAGGTTGCCGAGACAGTTACTGTAACAAGACATTTTGCAAAGCTGCGCAAGAGTTAGAAGACATGGAAATGTCTATAATAGAGAACGTAACGATTGGCCCTATACTTATTTATGTAAAGGGTGACTCATAAGATTGTATTTATAGAAAATAGTCATAAAATAAGATTCAAAACAGTGATAAATGAGCCGCCTTGGTATTAAAAGTCCAATTTTTAAAATTTTCACTTGCATAAAATGTTAAGTATAGAGAGAGACAGAGACAGAAACCATCTATGAGCCAACGAATAAAATTTGAAGTCTGGCAGATTAATAGAGGAATAGAAATGAGACATTTCTTAATCCTGGCTGGATTGCTGACTTACTTTGAATCATTTTATGTTAGTTCCTCAATTACTGCACATGTGAACATTTTCAAACATGGACACGCTCACCGACGTGTGGAAAATGTTAAAAGAATCTTTTTAAAAGCCAAAAACTGAAGGGCAGGTCCAGGTTCCCAAGACAGGAGCACTGCCAGGCAATCTCCGAGGATCACACAGGTCTTCCCAGGTGTCCTCGGCATGGACATCCAGGGGCCAGTTTTGTGCTGCTGAGCCTCATTCCCAAAATCCAAACCTGACCTTTCGAAGCTTGCTGGGATGATAGCAGGTTTGGTCTGGTTTGTCGCTGGTGTTTACATGCGGAAGAATAAAGCACAGATTTAAGAAATCACATTCTGTGGCTGTCCATCAGCCACTGGTCCCCAGGAAGCCCCCTGGGGGCTTTCAGGTCCTTGTCCAGGCCCCACTGACTCTCGAGCCAAATGCCCCCTTTCCTGGGCGTGCTGGGAGCCGGAACCAGGGCCGAGGCGCCCGGCCCAGGTCCCGGATGGCGGGAGGACCGCCACCGGCTCTGCTCTTCCTTGGCTGTGTTTATTTTTATGTTGAAGTCAGATTGGATGTAACACATTGAAAACACTCTTAATCACTTGGCTCTAAACAACCCCCCCAGCCCCCACCCTTTTTCAGCATGACTTTTGAGCCTTTTGATCTCCTGACTGCTTCGTATGTTAGAAGTCTAATCCTGTACTTAAACATATTTCTACATTTCATCAAACAGTTGGATTTAAATTTCCCATAACCCAGATCGCCGTACAAAGGTACTCCGGTCCTGTCCACGGTAGGCAGGCCATTCATTCCCTTTTTTACGAAATAAGTAAGAATGAAACTGTGTACGGAAGATGACACTGCGTTGGGAAACACTCGGCAATTTAGCATCACAAAAGGGAGCACTTAAGGCCTCTGCTTCCAAATGCCGCCCTAATCACAGGCGCGCCCCTTCCCAGCCGCGGTTTTCAGATGCAGAAGAGGCCTCATTCAAAGGAGGGGCCCTTTCAGTGGGCGGCTCTAATAGAGAGCTTAGCACCAGGGCCACTGTCCGCGGAGGCGCAGACCTGGCCTGCTGGGGCAGATTATGGTTCTCCGCTTCACACACCGCGGAATCCTTCCCTCTCTGGCAATATGTGGCTTATCAGCAAGAAGCACTGATCAACATCTCACACCCCGGCCCGGGGAGACCTGGAGAAGGAGATCATCAATATTCAGATAGAGCCGGGCTCTCACGGTGCCCGACTATTAATTTGCCTCTAAAGTGAAGGCTTACTGTATACATCTGAGCGTAAACATCCGAGGACCGCGTCTCCTGTATCACACCGGGCGAGGGAAAGCCGGCTGCCCCTTCCCAGAGACGCTGAAAGCAGCCACCGACCGTTCTGGGCCTGAAATATAAACCACCTTGGAAAGGCCCTTTCTCCTACCGGCTGAAAGAACAGGAAGGCTCAGCCCCTTAGAACAGATAAAAATAAGCAGAAAGGGTGGTCCTTGAACAGTAAACCTTCTGCAGACCATTAGGCTCACTGACTCTGCCCTCCTGTTGTTTGTCCCTGGAAGCCTTCACCTCCTTGAGTGCAGTTGAGTCCCCTGCGCTGCGCCTGGGCCTGCGAGTGTAGACGGGGCCTGCAGCTACTCCCTGCGGGGACTCGCTGCTGTTCCCACGCCCAGTCACTTCTATCTGGCCAGGGGAGCCACCCCAGTGTTCATTGCAGGTGCACCGTGTGACCTTTGGAGGGTGGAATTTAGGAAGAAGGGGGCATCGCCAGCTCAGGGGGGGCAAGAGTCGGCCCGTACTTGCAGCGAGCTTTCAAGGGCCCAGGTTCAGAAGAGGAGGTTTTTACAAAAATACGTCTGCCTCCTCTGCGTGCTGACGTGGGAGGACCTGCTCAGCCTCTAGAATCAAGCCAGGATTCAGTGGACCCAGCAAGAGAGCCTAAGGTCGGGAGGTGGGGGTGGGGACCCGGGGCGGTGACCGTGATGGGAGCGGTCCCCGAGTGGGCACAGCGCCCACCAGTCAGCAGCACCGTCCACCCCGCACAGAGCATCTCACCATCCGGAGGGCTGGGGTCCGCTTTTTTGATATAAAAGAACAAACAGAAAGGAGAAGAGAAACTATCAGAGGCCATCAAACGCAGCAAACAGGAGGACGATACCCTTCGGGTTTTCAAAATTCATTTCCTCACGTGTGTGGTGCGTGTGATGTATTTCCTGCAGACTGTGGGCAGCGTGTGTGGTGTGCACGTCACGCATGTACAGCACGTGCAGCGACTCGTGTGTGTGTGCACGTGCACACACGCGCCCTCACACCGGGAGGGCCGTGCAAAGCCAGGAAGCCAGCTGCATGCCTGCCAGCCTCGGACCCGGGCCCGCTCGCACAGACCTGCGCCGCCCAGCGGGTCCCAGGGCGCCCCCGAGTGAGGTGTGCCCTCTGGGGACACAGTTTACAACTGGGGACAATGGGAGGAGGGAAGGACAGCAAGTTTCCCTAAATGCACAGAAAAAAAATGGTTAATTCTCAGAGAATGGAGCACGCCTGTCAGGAAACATATGGAATAAAAAGTAGTATTTATGAAAATTCTAAGACGTGAGAGCAATGATCTACCAGGTCATAACATAAATTATAAAGCACCACAGATGAGGGGCGCCTGGGTGGCTCAGTTGGTTAAGCGACTGCCTTCGGCTCAGGTCATGATCCTGGAGTCCCGGGATCAAGTCCCGCATCGGGCTCCCTGCTCGGCGGGGAGTCTGCTTCTCCCTCTGACCTTCCCCCCTCTCATGTGCTTGCTCTCTCTCATTCTCTCTCTCAAATAAATAAATAAAATCTTAAAAAAAAAAAAAAAAAAAAAAGCACCACAGATGATGCAGAGCCTATGAGAAGCCCAGAAACATCCAGTAGGTCCGGGAAGTTAGCACACGCAAAAGGGGGCATCGAAATCCACGAAGAAGTCAGGCAGCAGGCCTTGTGGGTAGTCTTCTGAAACGAAAAACCGGTCAAAATCCAAGTGGATTAAAGGTATATGATTCATTACGAAAGTAGCAGAAGAAAACATGAGAGAACAATCCTTTCTAATTACCACTCTAAGCCAAAAGCCAAAAAAGGAATAGTGAAAAATGTAATTAAATAAAAATTTTAAAAGATCTTCTACATGTAAAAAATATTCTTAACATTAAAACTATTAGATTATCCATCAAGAATGACTGAGTTTAAAAAATCACATTTAATGAGTGAACATGCAGGAACACTGCACAGCTGTGTAAATGAACAGGAGAGTGTCTGTGTGCACCCGAGGAAGAGACCCTCCGGCGAGAAGGAAGCCAGGTGCAGAACACAGGGCACCGGAAGCTGTTTGCGGAAATCAAAGCGGGGAGCCGTGTGCATGTATGCAAAACGTCCCCGGAAAACAACAGAAGACAGTCTGCTGGGTGGATGGAGCAGAGTGGACAGGCCGACTGTTCACCAGCAGGCTCTTCTTTTCTTTTCCTTACTTTTTACTATTTGGGCTAAACTGCCGATTAAAAAATAAAGCATGCAGGGGCACCTGGGTGGCTCAGTCTGCTAAGCGTCAGACTTTTGATTTCTGCTCAGGTCATGATATCAGGGTTGTGAGCGCGAGCCCTGCATGGGGCTCGGTTCTCAGCATGGAGTCTGCTTCCCCCTCTCCCTCTGCCTCTCCACCTTCTGCTTGTGCGTTCTCTATCTCTCTCTATATAAAATAAACAAATGATCCAATCAAGAAATGGGCAGAAGACATGAACAGACATTTCTCCAAAGAAGACATACAAATGGACAACAGACACATGGAAAATTGCTCCGTATCACTTGTCATCAGGGAAATCCAAACCAAAACCACAATGAGATACCACCTCACACCAGTCAGAACGGCAAAAATTAACAAGTCAGGAAATGACAGATGTCGGTGAGGATCTGGAGAAAGGGGAACCCTCCTTCACTGTTGGTGGGAACGCAAGCTGGTGCAGCCACTCTGGAAAACAGTATGGAGGTTCCTTAAGATGTTAAAAATAGAGCTACCCTATGACCCAGCAATTGCACTACTGGATATTTACCCCAAAGACACAGATGTAGTGATCCAAAGGGGCACTTGCACCCTAATGTTCATAATAGCAATGTTCACAATAGCCAAACTATGGAAAGAGCTGAGATGTCCATTGACAGATGAATGGACAAAGAAGATGTGGTCCATATATACAATGGAATACTACTCAGCCATCAAAAAAATGATACCTTGCCATTTGCAATGACATGGTTGGAACTAGAGGGTATTATGCTGAGCAAAATAAGTCAATCAGAGAAAGACAATTATCATGTGATCTCACTCATATGTGGAATTTAAGAAACAAAACAGAGGATCATAGCGGGAAGAGAGTAAAAAATAAAACAAGATGAAATCAAAGAGGGAGGCAAACCATAAGAGACCCTTAATCATAGGAAACAAACTGAGGGCTGCTGGAGGGGAGGTCTGAGTTTTGTTTCCCTGAGTCTCCGCAGCCTCGCGTTGCCGCCAGGTGAACTGCCAGGGCGCTGGCGCTGCAGAGACTCTTCCGTGGGCAGGGGCCTGGCAACCGCAGGATGCGCGGGCAGGAAGCTTTGGTGCCTGGGGTCATAGACCTCCCCTAGAGGCCCCGCAGCACATTCTACAGCTCTAGCAGGAGGTCGGCCAGCAGAAGGGTCTGCTCACTGGAGACTGGGGTCTCGAATGTCCCTTGCCCAGGGCTGCACCCTCTGCGCCTAAGGGCTGGGGGTCTAGCAGTCAGAGGGGCTCCGTTCCCATGCGTGAGAACAAGCAGCAGCAGAGACGTGCTTCCCCACGGCATCCTCCACCAAGTCCAAGGAGATTAGACCCAAGGGCCTGAGATCTCCACCACCAACAAGGTTGACCCTGGGACCCCGTGGGGTCGCTCCCCAAAGCTGCATGGTGGAGGGCTTTCGACTCACCCCCTGCATAACACTATGGCCAGGACCCAGGGACCCCCGTCACCTACCGATGGCCCTGGGCTCTCTCCTCCAGGTGCTGGTCCTGAATGCCACCATCATCAGGGAAACACGGTTCATGTTGAGTTTGTCACTTTTCTTTCCTGGAAGGCAAAGTGCAGGACTACTTTCCTCACCAGTGTGTCAACAACTTGTTGCTTATTTAAATTTTCTACAGCAAGTTCATGAAGTTTTCATATGCACAAATTTATTTTTATCTTGATACATCTTACATTTTCAAAATGGTCTGAAAATTAAATTATTTTGAATGCACTCAGTCATTAAGAACAGCCCCAAATACCTAGCATTTTGGTATTCTAATTTCAATCAAGCTCTACTTTTATACCATCAACCTATAATTCATAGTTTCAATCACTGAAAAGATGTCCTTTTTAGCTAATAATCCCACCTGTTCTGAAACACAGATGAGAAACTAAAATTAAATTTTTTTAAAAAAATTGTTGCTTCATTCCCATCCCTAAAGGAAGATCTTTACTAGCCTCCCACTAACAGTGCATGAGGATACAAACCTGTCCTGAGTTTAAAACATCTTTACCTGAATGAATTATCCTGACCTGTTTTAAGTTCAGAAGAGGTTTCCAAACACTGCATAGAGCCCATGACCCTTAAAAGCATGAGCTGCTCACTTGCAAAGACACAATTACTGTTTAATTAATATTTCTCGTTTGCAATTCACATCGGGCCTACAAGGCCGACGAGCATCATTTGGAGAACTCTCGCCGGCACCACGAGCTACGGAGACCGCACGGAAGATGCGCCACTTCCCTGTTTTGCAGGAAAAGGCTTTTCGAGGAAGGGGCCCTTGAATCTCGTCCGGGATTGTGAACACTAGTGTCTGTGATACTTTCCGACACGTGCCTCTGTCCGATTTCCTCTTGGCTCACAATCCGTGTGGAGCGTAAGTCGAGGCTGAAAAGAAACCTTGCCTTCACATGATGCTGGCGTTTGCTTCTTGAAAGCTCTACCAGCTCCAGGCCTTGGGTCTGTTTACCACTGTTTCATTTCTCTCCATTGAAGCCCTCAGACATACGGCCGGCGTCCTCCTTGGCATCCCAGAGGGAATGTTTACTTTGAATTGTGGAACTTGGACTTTGAGTGGGATACAGAACCGCCGCGAGCTGCGTGCGGAGTGGAGGCTCTGACATCGCATCGAGGGCTCGCGGGGGGCAGCGGGTCGATGGGTTGACACCACGGACTCGCTTCGGCACCAAAGGCTTTGGCAGTGCCCGAGCAGGGCCGCATGGGATGCATTGCAGACAAGAAGTGTGCAAACACAGCCGGCCCACCTGGAAAGGTAAGTACTTGGCAGGACGCGGACAAAAGGATGAATTATGTATGTGATAGAAGCGATGTGTGGCCCGAGCAAACAGCACTGCATTTCTTCACTCCCCGATGTGTTTTTTCTCATAAATAACGCAGGAAACAAGGTGAAGTAATGTGGTGCTCTGGGAACAGAAAACATCTTGCCTCTTAGCTGGAGGGTCCTCTTTCCTTTAATGACAAGAAAAGGCCTCTAAACAGTAGCTGATCACCCGTAAATACTTTGTAATTAGGTAGGACATTTGCAGTAATATTCTTCCTGAGGATTTGACAAGTCAAACATGATTAGGCAAACACTTAATTTTTTTATTTTTAAAAATTTTAAGGGGCGCCTGGGTGGCTCAGTTGTTAAGCGTCTGCCTTCAGCTCAGGTCATGGTCCCAGGGTCCTGGGATCGAGCCCCGCATCGGGCTCCTTGTTCGGCGGGAGGCCTGCTTCTCCCTCTCCCACTCCCCCTGCTTGTGTTCCCTCTCTGGCTATCTTTCTCTCTGTCAAATAAGTAAAACCTTTAAAAAAAATTTTTAACTAATCTCTACACCCAACGTGGGGCTCAAACTCATGACTCTGAGATCAAGAGTCGCACGCTCCACCAACTGAGCCAGCCGGGCGCCCCAGTAAATGCATCATCTTTTAGGCTTAAACTTCCAGTTTTGAAATACAACACAACCCCGATATATTGAATTTTAAGAGGTCCTCACGTGGAATACAGGGTACTGCGTGGAACTCAAAGTTCTATCAGGATCAGGGAACATGGTGGAGTCGGGAGTGGACAATCTAGGGGAGAGGGAACTGGTGTGACTGTCAGCCATATAAAACAGTAAGCAGGGAACGGATGGGCTGATACGATCTATAACCTTCAGACCCTGGAGGGCATCTACTGCTCCTAACGGCACAGGAAGGGATGGGACCCTCCTTTGGCTGCAGCCCCGTGTGTCAGCCTCCACCAGGTGCTCGCAGGTGACACAGTTCAGGAGGAAAGTCGGGAATGGGCCCCACGTGGTGACTCCAGCAGAACTGAACAAGGTCCAAAGCTAACGCCTGTGTTTATGAAATTTCACCAGCAACTGCTGAAGCAATTTAGAGCTCATCAGAGGGTGTCTTCAGGGAGGATGGTTTTATTACTGATATTGTTTAGATTTGGTGCATGATGATCACGAAAGAGAAGTCAACTTTTACTCAACTTTTATAAAGTTTCACGTTCCCTACAAATAACGCACCCTTGTTTCCGGTTCCTGCAGTGGCCTGCACCCTGCCCACTCTTGGGTGGCAGGGGCTGGAGGAGCGGCCCCCTGGGGCACCCCAGTGAGTGAGCAAAGGGGATTCCAGCCCCATCGCCCGGCTGCCCCAGTAAGGCCCTGGGCAGCATGCAGCAGCCTAGAGCTGCCCTCCGCCCTTTCCTGGTTCCTGACCCGAGACTCTGAGAGCGTTGCACCATGATTGTCCTGTGCCCTGAGCTCTGACGTGGCACGTTCTGCAGCAATAAATACCTAGAACATATTCATTCAAGCATCTGTTCTTTCATGCATCCACCAGGGCTCTGGGGAGCATAAATGTAACTAGGATATGTTCTCTGCTTCCAGGGGAAGCAGACTGTTTTGACGTCTTTGTCCCACCAGAGTATGGGAGCTGACAGCAGACAGATGTCACGAGCGCGCCCAATTCGGAGGTGCCATGGCTGCCATTCAAACTCAAGGGGCTTCTCTATGGACTTACCAGTCTGATAAAAGTCTAATAAACAAAAAACTTAGGAGATCTTTGCAGCAAGTAAGAAGAGTAGAGAAAAATATACGATGGCAGAATCAACTCTTCCAATTTTGGAAGAAAAGAAAAAAAAAAACCACATTTGCCATGTCTTTCAGACATGTTTTGTCTACACAAGCTTGGCTCCCTGTCTCTCGTGTCCATCTGGAGCTCCTTGGTCACACCTGTTTGCCTGGACAACCCAGTGCACTCTCTGTGTCTGCATATTCTTTGGAGTTCTTGCTGTAATGATTTACTCTTTCCCAAACCTACCTTCCTTAGACACGACGTTAACAGCAACCTCCTGCCTCTGGCAAAGAGCCCGCCCCAGAACTTGTCACTCAGGTGTTACTGGGGGTACTGATGCAGGAGGATGTCCCCAGCATCATGTGCTTAACGGTTGCAAGTTATCTGAACTGAAAACCAAGAGCTGGGGATTATCATTAGCTGGAAAGAAAAGCCGCAAGACCATGCTTGAGCCCCCTGCTTGTGCATGACTCCAGACAGCAGCTCAGCCAACAGGTAATTCCTTCAAGAGCCACTGTCATCCATTATAAAGTAAAATGCTTAATTTAAAGCTGAAGCTACCAAATTTCAGAGGCATGCCTGACTTTTATGCCTCTTGGACCACTTAACCTTTATCAAGCTCAGTGAAGATATTCATACGTAATGCACGTTATCAACAGGTAACACATTCATATTTTGTTTTGAGAACTGAGGTGAACACAGAAGGAAAGCCTGTGTCCCTGCCAGTCTGACACAGAGAGGAGATCGAGTCCCCATCTCCCCAGCACACTCCAGGGCACCCCACTGCCGCAGGGCGAGGTCCCGATTTCATCAGCAGCCTCTGCCTGTCCTGGGTCCGGGTCTGGGGAGCGGGGCACCGTGTCCCGGAGTTGCCTCTCTCATGGCTCGCGCTGGACAGGCCGTGCTCTTCCGCTTGGGAAGAGCTTCTTCTGTGGACTGAATGCCTGTGCTGCCCCTAATTCATGTGCTGAAGCCCTAACCCCCTTCTGACAGTGCAAAGGAGGTCAAAAGGGGGAATTCTCCAGACCCAGGATGGGAGCAAGGTCCTGATATGAAGAAGAAGCGACCGGAGATCTCTCTCTCTGTGAGCACACACCAAGGAAGGGCTATGTGAGGGTGTAGCCAGGAGGAACCCCCGGAGCCCTACCATGCTGCCCTAATCTCGGACTTCCAGCCTCCAGATCCGTGAGAAATAACTGTCTGAGTTTAAGCCCCACGTCTGTGGTGTTCGCTGGGGCGCTTGAGCTGGCTGACGCACCTCCCCTCCGGTGCCCGGATGAACTCCGCTGCCATCTCCCTCAGAGGCCCAGAGCCACCTGCACCTCCTCCACAGAGCCCTCTCCAAATTCAAAAGCAGATGGGGCTTCCACAACACTTGGTCGGCAGCCAGTGATGCCCCACTCCGGGCACGGGGGCTGGGAAGGACCCCACGCGCTCCTCGGACCAGATCACGGGTCTGCTTGGCTTTTATTTACTTTCCTCGGTGGAACCCATTCCCCACACTCAGAAGTG
Organism: Mirounga leonina; assembly: GCF_011800145.1. Taxonomy (NCBI): domain Eukaryota; kingdom Metazoa; phylum Chordata; class Mammalia; order Carnivora; family Phocidae; genus Mirounga; species Mirounga leonina. The sequence goes on along the minus strand of NW_023270865.1, from coordinate 1,910,079 downwards.
GGAGGGCCCCGTGCAAAATGCAAAAGGGTTAGAATTTCAGGATGGCAACAGCCGAGCATTAAACTAATCATGGGGAGCTCTGAGCGCCGGAAACCAGCCAAGCCAACATGGCCCCTTCTGCCCCCAAAGCGGCATGGCCCATGCTCAGAGAGCACTGTTCTTCTGATGGACAGCATGGTGGCCTATCTCAGATACCACTGGATGTCTCCAGTGGCAGCTCATCCAGCGAAATCCCAAACTCGTGTCTCCTGGAGAAGGTCACTCAGAATACGAACGGAGCCAACCGGTCCTGCCACAGGCCCGCTCTGGCAGCCTCCAGGATGGACGTCCAAGGGGCCCGTCCCACCTCAGCCACGGATTAAAGAAAGCTCTGCGTGGTTGCTCTGCCTTTAAATTTGCTTTCCTTCCTATACATTTTAGAGGAAATGAGAGAAAGGAGAGGAAAAGAGCCTTTGTGGCGGTCCCAGAGAGGAAGCACCGCCCCACGCTCGCTGGAACGGGCGGTTGGCTGGGGCATCTCTTACCTGGAGACTGTGCTGTCCCTCATCAGGCAGGCCCCCCACCCGCACCCCTGCCCCGGCCTTCCTTCCTCCTTCACAGCCTGCCGGCCAAGAGTCCTCAGGACGGCGTGCCCGCACAGAAGCCCCGTTCCGATTACAAGCGTCTGCACCATTTCACTTGGAAACTTTCCCAGGAGTGTCCTCCACGTGGCTGATCAATTCATCTGATGACTCTCAGCTCTGAGTCCAAGTAGAGTGAGAACCAATTTATATTATGAAATACGTCTTGCTTCACGTTTTTCACAAAGTCGCATGTTGTACCCATTAAATTCAGTATTTCTAAAGCATTTTGTTCTACACCACGGTGCAAGGCAAGTTGCTCCTAGCGTGTTCTTGTACAAATGAACGAGAAAGCAAAATATGAAAAAGGAATCAGCAATGGGACACGAACACAAAGAAATAGCTTCATTTGCCGATTTCACACGTTATTCTTTCTCTTTGTGAAACTAGAAAAGCCTGAATTGGGTAACGAGGAAACAGCCATCGCTGATGGTCAGTGGCATCGCTGGTGCATTTCTAACAGCACGGAACGCGTTCCGAGGAGGCGCGGGTAGTCTCAGAAACCGTATCACAAGACAGAGCCCTCGGGCTTTCGAACTTCGCCTTAGCTTGACTGGGGATCCACAGAACCAGCTTGTCAGGAGACACAGGACACCATCCTATCCTGAGCCTGCAGGCCAGCAAGAGCGGGCCGAAGCCCATTTCAGAGGCGAGAAGGGCTTCCCCCGGCCAGGCGGGCTGCATGGCTGCGAGCGGGGGAGGGACCCGGGAAGGGTCGGCAAGGCCAGCCGCAAGAACACGCGCGGTCCAGTTTGGTTCCAAGCAGAGAGGCGATCCCCGGCACTGAAGGCACAAAACGTCATGCTGGATCTGGGCTTCGCGGTTTTGTGGCACCGAGCTGTGGAGAGAGCCCAGGGAGAGCCCTTGCTCCCCGACCCCGAGCCTGGAGCCCCCCTGCTTCCCATCCCCGGGAGCCTGTCCTACTCTCTGCAGCACAGCTGCTTCATGCTAATAATCTGACTCTCCGGATTGCAGCTCATAGAGAAACAGAAGCCACGCGGAAACCACACTGGTACTTCTTTTGTCAAAACAGACAAATATGACCTTGGACGCTTGCACGACTGGAAAGAGCAGAGGGGGCCAGGGGCTTCAGGCTGGACAGTGGAGGTAGGACAGAGAGAGAAGGAAAGCCTGGGTGCCTGGCAGAAAACAGGTCTGAGGCAAACCTCCAATGTCACCAGCTAAACATGTGCACGAGCTCACATTCCAGCTGATTAAAATTCCTCGTTTTTGATTCTGATGTTCAGAGTGGACCCCTGCAGTCCATGTGCCGAGGGGCGTCGGGTTTTCTCACCTTCGTTATTGGGGGAGGGACTTCCATGTTCTGGCTCAGTGCCATCACTGACCGCACACGGAGACCCACACCAGCCAGCTCCTTGCCAGGAGCGCAGGACGCAGAGGCTGCCGACGGGAATGAGCGCGTGTGGTCCGTTGTAGAGGTCGGCCAGAGAAGCCGTGACAGGCCACCACAGACTGGGGCACTGGCGCTCTCTTCATTCCGGAGGCTAGAAGTCCGACACCAAGGTGTCCACAGGGTGGGCTTCTCCCGGCACCTCTCTCCTTGGCGTGTGGGCGTCTGCCTTCTCTGTGTCCTCACCTGCCGCCCCCGTGTGCCTGTCTGTGTCCTGATCCCCTCTTCCCATTGGATGAGTACGCACCCGAATGAGCTCCTTTCTCCTCAATATCTCCCGAAAGGCCCCATCTCCACAGGGGCCCATTCCGAGGTGCCGGAGGCCGGGCTCCAACGTGGGAATTCAGGGGGTGGGATGCAATTCAGTCCATAACACCTGTCCGAAGTAGAAAATTGCCCATGGAGTTCCCACCCTTCTGTTGGACAAATGCTTCTCTCACTCCCAGGAACATTCATGGAGGAGGAACTGTCCTTTGGAAGGTCATCAGTTGTCCTGGGTTGACGGGTCTGTCCCTGCTGCCAGGCAGGACCTCGGCATATGAGCCTCCTGTGGAGGACCCTACCGAGCCCCTTCCACGTGCCCGAGGAAGCGGCCACCGCAGGCCAGCTCCTCAGGGCCCCACGGGCCGCTGCAATCCTGTCTACACTCCCACCACATAGAGCACACCGCGGGTGGGAGTCCTCCAGGTTGTGCACCCGAATGTGATCCATCGCCACCTGGCTCCTCCTAGTACAGGGTGCTGACACTGGTCTGGAACATTCTCTCGATGCACAGACCTTTCGGTCAGGGCTAAGGAAAGCTGAGTGGGGGCGGGGGGAGCATGAATCCAGTCTACCTTTGTGTTCACTGAGCTCAGCTTTCTAAGAACCTACAATTTAAAGCGAGGCACGAAAAGGGAGGAAAGACCACCGAGATCAAGGTCGATTTTTACAGAGGACGCGAAGGCACCTGTTAACATCTTTCTAAACTGACTTTCTTCTTCTCTCTACGTTTCTTTTGCCTGTTTACTCTCCATCCTGGTTGTAAGCTGAGGGAGATGTGAGCTCGAGCCGGCGGAAGCCCACATCAGCACTCCCGTGGGTTAGCTGTGGGCTCTGCGCGGGAGGCCGTCCACCAGGGTCCAGGTGGCTGGAGGGAGGACAGTGTCAGCAGCCGCCACGGAGGACTGCCGAGCTGCGGCGGGAGGGAGAGCCCGCGGGCGGGGGCCGCAGGTGCAGGGAGCTCTCAGGCGGGCACACGCCTATCGGGATCTCTCTGTGTGGGCATACTCCGGCCCTCTCTGGAGCTTTTCTCCAGGACAGTGGCTGGGTAAGTGTGATCCTCTGCCCAGAATAACCAAAGGTGCGGCCAAGACGTCTGTCACCGACCCTCAGCGCTCTCCCAGAAGTGACCGTTCCAGTGTTCGCCGCGGAGAACAGAAGAAACTCTCCATCCTGTGTGTGCACAGCAGACGTCCTATGAGGTCCAGCGGATGAGGACAGTGCTTCTCCAGCTGACAATTTGTCACCCAGCCTTTGTGTTTTCCTAGGCCGCGAGATGCTGCACGACTCAGTTGTGAATGGAAGGTCGATGGCCGTCCTCAGGCCTCCCGGCGACCAGAAGATAGTTTTAGGAGCCTGTCAGGAAATCCTGTGGCCCCAGGCCCAGGGAGACTTTTATTTCCAAGCCAGTTATTGATTTTGGTATGAAGAAAATAATTTGCTATTGCAGCTTAAGGTGTCACAGGGAAAAAAATCCCCTCCTGTGTGGTTTGGTCACAGATCGCAGTTGGGGCGTGCCTTTGCATTCCCGGGGCAGCCGGGGAGACCGGTGGAGGTGCTTACTACTTAAAGGTACTACCTTCTTTATGAGACATGGCACACTAATCGAAAACACAAGTAAACTGAAAATTAAATTTAAAAGCCTATAATTTAGTATCTTCCTGGTCAGGAGTGATGGCTTTCATTTGCGCGCGGGTCGGAGCTGTTCAGGGTCAGTGTGACGGGGCCGTTTCCAGGCCTCTTCCGAGGGCTGATGGAGCTGATTAATCTCTTGGAACCCAGCTTTGTCTTCTCCAGCTCAGTGAACAACTTCATTCCAGCTCATGAGTTCAAATAGGGGTCAGAACAATCCTCATTTCTGACAATCCCACGGAAAGGGAATTAATTTTATGAGTTAGTGCCACGGCACTTAGAACGAAGCTGGAGAGAGAGAAGTTAACACAGCCATGGAGAGAAAATCTGTGTGCAAATGCTCCTCTTGATTAAAACTAAGAAAAATATTTGCTAAACGAGGTAAGGGGACCGGAGACGAGAGGGTTCAAAGAATCAGAAACACACCAGTCGGGCTTCTACCTTCGGTAAATAGCAGAAACGTTTTATCGGACTTTTGCTCTTAGGGTTTAACGTGGAAAAAACTCAAAAAGGGGACAGATAAGAACAGTGTGAGAAGATGAAGCTATTGGGACTACAGCATTACAAAAATAAAATAAAGTAACTTGAACAGGCAAGAAAATCACATCAGTTGCTGGTCAAATACTATCACTTTGATGAATTCATGCAAACATTTATAGAGTGCCCCTTAGGAGCAGGCACGTGCCCCCAGTCCCCGCGCCTCAAGAAGACGTGAGCTCATGGTCACAAGTAGCCTAGGTTCTGTTAGAGGCTGCACTGAGTCCCCCACATCGATGCCCCAAGCCCCAGTCCTCTGAGATGTGGTTGTGTTTGAACATAAAGTCTTTAAATAGGTGATAAAATTAAAAGGAGGTCACATGAGCGGGCACTAAATGCATAGGACTGGGGTCCTTATAAGAAGAAGAGATCAGGACACAGACACGCACAGCACACCCACGTGAGGATTTGGGGGGAAGGCGGTTGTCTACATGCCCGGGAGAGAGGCCTCAGCACGCACCAGCACTGCCCACGTGGATCTTGGACCCCCAGCCTCCGGGACCGTGAGACAACGCGTGTCCACTGTTTGAGCCGTGGTAGTTTGCTGTGGCAGCCCTGGCCGGTGAATGCATGTTCCCAATTATCAGCATGACCGACCTATGTTTTTTAGGATTTTATTTATTTGAGAGAGAGCACATCCGAGAGAGAGCAAGAGAGAGCAAAAGAGCAGGAGCGAGGACAGTGGGAGAGGGAGAAGCAGACTCCCCGCTGAGCAGGGAACCCCACGTGGGGCTCGATCCTGGGACGCTGGGATCGTGACCTGAGCCAAAGGTAGATCCTTAAGCAACTGAACCACCCAGGCGTCCCCAAGTCAGACCTAACCCCCTCTCACAAAGGACCTATTTGCCACAAGAAATAGTAACGCAACAATGGATGTTGTAAACCCCCAACTCAGAAACCTCCCTCTTCCTCCCATCATGAGGTGCACGGCTCTGGGGATGGGAGCTCATCTTTATTTTGCTGCCTAAAAGGCCAGGTTGACGTGTTCCTTCAAAGCCGTGGTCTTGAGACTCAGTTCAAGGCGTTTCAGCTCCCAAGGAGGACACCGGATGTGCCTGCTCATCCTAACCCTGTTGCACAACCCCTGCTGCGGGCTGTGGCCCTGCCCTCGCGGTCTGCTCCCCCGCCAACAGGCTGCAGCCTGCCGTCCGAGCGCACGCCCCGAATCACGGCTTCACCGGACGCCGCTGTGGCCTCGCGGTCATCACTCACAGATCCAAACCAGCAGGCGTACGTGTCCCGACATGCCACCCACATTTACCTTCCCATCTCTTATCCCTGTGGCCTCGCAGCCCATCCTGGGGCAGAAGAAGGGTAGAGTGAAATGTCCTCCATTTGGGTTCAGGAACAAAACTGAAAATAAAGCAGCTTCAGGAAGCTGAGACCTGGAAGGACGTTCCAAATTTCATGTTCTGTGATGCGTCACTGGCCGTGTATCCTAGCTCTCCGCTCTTTGCTGAGATATTTTAATTTCGAAACCCTTGAATTTATGGGGTCACCCCCAGCCATTTCTATAGATTTCACACAGGCTTGGGGCACTGAACCCAGTGCCGTGGTGGGACAAGGTGGACTGGACACCACGAACCCGTCATTCCCTGGGCTGCTGGGGTTCAGCTCCTTGGGACAGGGGCGCAGGCAGGAGCACCTGCCCCAGAGAGTCCTGCATATGGCCAGCCTCCTCCCTCTCCCCCTTCCCTCGGCCCCAGAGGGCCCCCTTTCCATGCGGTGTGACGCTCAGGGCCTGGCTGATGGGGTTCAGAAGCCTGCACAGAACTTTCCTCACAAGAAGGCGGCGCTCACCGGACACTGTCCAGCTCCTCTAACATCATGCCCGCCTGCCATCCAGCCCCACGTGCACCTTCAATGGGATGTTGGGTCCCATCATCCACCACGCAGCTTCAACGGCCTGATACCCTTGAATTTATGGGTACCCCCATCCCCCCAGGACAGTTCGGCTTCCGTGCAGAATAAAGTGATGCTTCAGGACACATTTCTTCATCAGCGTCCAAGAGTTTGGAGGGACACGAACAACACAGTACAAAGTCTCCAAGATTCTCCAAAATAAATAAATACAAACACAAGTAAATATATATTAATAATTATTGTATATAATTATATAACTATATATAATAATTAATATATAATTATTATATAATCATATATAACTAATAAAATATAATATATATTTTAATATATTAGATTATTAAAATTATTAAATAAAACATTTACTACAATAATATATAATTAATAATAATAAAAATATAAAAATATATATAATAAAAACTTTTAAAAAGAAAGAAAATAAGGAATAAGAAACAAGATTTCCATGAAGCAGGTGACACGATCACGCTTCGGTGTTGAGCGTCATGAGAAAATTAGCCCTTTCTGTGAACCCGGATGAAGTGAACAGGAAAATAGGAATTTCTCTCAACAACAACGTATGGCTGGGGACGGGCTGCCCCAGGACCCAGCGTCCCACACTGAGGAGCTCTACGGCCGCCGCTTAGATCCCATTCCAGGGGAGGCGCGGCGGGGAGGGAAGGAGGCCCGTCCTCCTCTCCCGTGTCCCCTCGCAGGTGCCCGCACCCTGGCTGGGCTTCCGTCCATGCGGGCTCCCAACCTCGCGGTCTGACTCGATGGCTCCTCGGCATGCCCTCCATGGACTCCCAGCACAACCTTCCGCAGAAGTGGAGACCGAGGCCGGGTGAGTGGGGAGCTCCTCCCCTGTGGCAGAGCCTGAAGGCCTGGCGCTGGGTTCAAGGCCAACAAGTCTCATTCCACAGCTCATGTTCCGAACCACGAAATCATGGTTTTCTTCCCTAAAAATAGTATTCTTTTCTTTAGCTGAAATACCCGTAAGTATGCTTTGATTTCCATTGTCTTGTTACGCCTGGTTTCAAGTCTGCTCTTGGTGGCGTCCAGTGGGTACCCTCTCCAGTGTTTCAGCAGTGATGAGGGACGGAGAACAAGAAGGAAGTCACACACTCATGCACACGCTCACATACACGCACTCACACCATATGTATCCCACACACGCTTACGTACAACAAACACCCAGCACACACACATTCACACCCAGCCGCTGACCCACAGACACACACACACACAACACACACACCCTCCTGTGCACACCATGCACACTCAGGCATGCGTGCACATGCATACGACACATACCCTTACCCTTCTATACAGCCCCACATACCCACACGCACACATATGTGACCGTACACATGTATGCACGCACACGCACACGGCACGCTCCGTGACAACCAGGATCACGCAGATACAAGACGCCATGGAGCTGCATTACTATGCGCCAACAGGGGCTGACCCGAAGCCCACTTTCCGCAGAACGAGGGAGACCTTCTCCGGAACTAATGCGGTAACAGCCGCCAGGGTCTGTCTAAACTGCCTGACCCACGCCCATGCGCCGCCGGCACAGAAGTCAGGTCTCCCGGCCTCCTGTGATTCTCACCCATCACTGGCTGGCCCGGGGGACCCCTGCAGGGAGACGGGGACAGGATCAGTTTGCTCTGCTACCTGCACTCAGAAATCAAGAAATTACAGTTTCCTGAAAGAGACTCTCTGATTAGTGTTTCCTCTCCTCACTTTCTTCCTGTTGGTCTTAACTAGCATCCACGTCCTCTCTGGACAGACCGACCCGTGGGTGGTCGCGGTAAGAGCCGCAAGGGAAGGAAGCCGGTGGGCTGGGTCTTCCTTCGGCCCAGACCCATGCTCCAGGGGGCTGCAGGCAGGGGTCCCCCGGCTCTGCCATCCCAGGCTTGCTGCTACGTCCTTCCAGCTCCAGCTCCTGCCTTGGGCACACTGCCCTGCATCCCTCTGCATGGGGCCCAAGGGCACCCAAGGCCAACCCCTTAGCCTTTCCCAGACGTCCCTCACTGTGCTCCATCATTGTGCTCCATCATCCTGCACCAGGATTTCCAACCTCCTGCTCTAGACTGGAAGATTCCAGAAAGCAGGGGCCATTGGCTTTCTTCTCCATGCCCTTGAGTCCAGAAGAGCGAAGGAAGACTGAAGAATGTATATGGCAGATAAACTGAAGTTCCACCTGTGTCCTCAATGTAATGAGTGCCCTTGTCCCCAAGGATGCACAGGATGTGTCCTGGGAAGGTGGACTGCCCTCGGGAGTCTTCTCTCGTACCTACATCCCTGATGTGGGGTTGTCCAAAAGAGAACCTGCTCCAGGGGACTCGAAAAGCCCACCTTCTTTCTAGGACTTGGCCCCAGGTGTGTCTTCGGCCTGCACAACCCCACTGTGTACCCGGGAAGGCCTCAGACGGGGCTGAGAGTGGCCCTGTCTTGAGTCTCTAGGCAGAAGAACTGGGGCGGGGTCCAGTAAGGCAGGGCTCAAGAGCCAGGAGAGTCTCGGGAGGTGCACAAGCCTCAGGTGGGAGGGAAGCTCTTGGAAGCAGGGACGAAAAGGTACCTTTTTAGCAGAGGGCAAAAGTGAGTGCATCCTCCTGACCTGCTGAGAAGCTTATCTGGACCAATTTCGACTGTTTAAATATTTCTGTATCGGCCACAGTCTCACCCGTGCTCCATGTTTATGTCTGGCCCCGTGTTTGGGGGTTCTGTAGGTCGCACGGGACACGGTGTGCCCGCCCTGTCAGTGCGGGCAGGGGTAGCTGGTGAGCGCCGAGCGCTTGCAGTGTGCTGGGCCTGAGGTCCAGAGATAGGTGACACACACGTACCAGCTCGCAAGACGCGGCCGCCCTCTGTCAACACCATAAACAACCTGGGAACCCCGTCGGCCGGAACGTGGGGCCAGGCCTGCGCAGGTGGGTTGAGGAGACCCGTCCGTGCCTCTCAGCTTCAGCTGCTATGGTAGCCGTTCCCCAGTCGGCCCCCGCCCCCCGGGGGACAGACCAGCGCAGCAGTGCGGGACGAGTCCCGGCGTCGCGCACCATCCACAGCAGGGTGCTGCGACCCCCGCTGCCTCCTGCATCCTGTGGCCTCGGCTTCCTCCTCTGTAAAGTGGGCCAATAGGAGAACCTCCTTCCTGGGGGGCAGGGAGGGCAAAGAGCAGCACTACCGGAGGAGCATTCAAGTGGCACGATGTACACGGGACACGTGTGGATGCCCATTCCCGGAGCTACCAGGCACAGGCCGCGACCACCGCGCCGCCTGAGAGCTCAGGGGCAGGTGCACACCAGCGGGGGGAGGGGCATGGGCGAGGCCAGGTCTGGGAGGCGGGCCAGGAGGGAAGGGGCTCTCCCAGACCGGGCATGGGCCCCGGGGAGGGGTGGGGGCAGGAAGCAGGATGGTGAGGGGAGGGCCGGCCACCTCCCCGCCTTGGGGCAGGGCGTCCACTGCAGCCTTTCTGCCAGGTCAGGAAAATCATGAGAAAAATATGGATAATGGCATCTTCATGAATTTTTCAGAGAGCTAAGTATTGCCCAGAATCATCTCCTTCCTATAGGTTTTGGAGTTACGATATGCTTTCCTTTTAAAAAAACTGTTGGTAGTAAATGCCCTTTTAAAATAACGTCTTTGCTTGCTAAAATAAAAGGATGTCAGCGCCATATTAATTTTTTAAAATGTGATGCATCGTACAATCCAAAGGTTTGTCTTGTGGAAGTGGCCTTCAGAATGTCTGATGCTTCACAGAGACCCAGAGGCGTGGAGAGGGCAAGCGCCAGCGTTTGTGGGTGTTTGGGGGGTTGTTTCTAATATGGGAGGAACAAGCCCTTGGAATCCCACCGAAGGGTGGAGCTAGTTAGGGGCCTGGCGGTAAGGAAGGGCGGGGGGATTGATGAAACCCTTCCTTCTAGAACAAGCTCTTTAGCAAATAAGCATAGATACAGAAAGAATCTACCTTCCAATAATCTGTAATCAGGAGGAAAATAAGTGAAAAACAAGGTTTGGGTTTTTTTTTTAACTTTTCAATTTTTTTTTTTTTTTTGTCCCCACTGGATCTACCTGCCTATGTGAATACTTATAGGCCTGAGCCCAGGGCCATTTCTGTCAGTGGGTGACAGTCACATTATTCTAGCCCCAGGCACATTTTATTTACATAATTGCTCTTGGGGCAAATTCCTCCACTTACCTGCAGAAACCCTGGCCCTTTTACTGACATCATCCTCAAACTCCTGCTTCCCTTCCATGGTTCACATCCCTGAAAAATAATTATCAGCTTTGATATATAAGAAATCATTACTCACTGATTTAGATAATGAAATAATATAAACTGCAGCAAGATGCTCTGTGATTCTTACACATTTCCTGCTGTCTCTAACACCACTTACTGATTTTTTTGATTTTCACTGCGAAGGTAAAAAGAAAACTTTAAATTTGATACACAGCTTAGACATCAATGCTCGGAAGCAAAGAAGGCATTTTATCTTATTTTCTGTCTGGTACTGAAGCAAATTTAAAGAGAGAAGAATCTTCAAAGCCGGTCTGCCACACTGCATGTTTTAATGAGAATTAGACCGCTTCGTCAAAAAGCCCATTCCTGTTTGCCGAGTTGGTCTGTGGACTCCTTTCATGCAGCCAGGCTGATTGTCTTTGGAGAAACCTATCGCATTTACCCACGCATCTTTCTATGGCCATTCTGTATAATCGGAGAATATGCAAATAGTAACCGAGAACTGGATATCAACAAGAGAATCACACGTACCATTCCATACCCTCGGCATTATGTAATATTGTGTATTTGCTGGATTAACGGTGTTTCTTAACATTTTAACTTTTTTTTTTTCAAATAGCAAAGTAACTCAGTCTTATTATAAAAAGTCAACTCATCCTGAAACGTACAGGAGGAAGGGGAAAGAGATCCATTTAACTGTCAGGGTGGAACATTTTATTTTCCTCAACCCTCTTAGGTTCTGCAATTAGGGGCCTGCGAATTTAACTGACAAAAGACAGATTAATAGGAAAAATGCAATACAAATGTATTAGTATTTTATATGCATAGAAGTTCACAGAAAAGTGAAATTTAAAGAAGTGGTTAGACTCAGGCTTATACACTATTTTAACAAAGAGAGGCTGGACTTCAAGAGATGATAAACTGTGGACATGAGACCAAGAAGTATATGGGGAACTAATAGAAGGTTCGGGTTATTTTAGTAAAATGTGTTTCTGCAGTCTCCTCTCCATGCTGACCCTCTGTCTCCAAGGGAAGGCATCGCTCTCTCCTTCCTGGTGTGGTATAGGAAAACACCTGCACTAGGAAATGTATGCCCTGATTTTAGGCAGAAACAGAGAGGGAAGAAGATTCTTCTATATCTGTTGATTCTCAATTGCCTCCAGCTGAAAATAATGTTGTGCCAAAACGGCGTATTTTGGGATGAAATATTCTCTTTTTAAAGATTTATTTATTTATTTGAAAGAGTGAGTGAGCGCTCAGGTGTGAGCGGGGGAAGGGCAGAGGGAGAAGGAGAGAGAATCCCAAACAGACTCCCTGCTGAACACAGAGCCCGACACGGGGCTCGATCCCATAACGCTGAGATCCTGAGATCTTGACCTGAGCCAAAATCAAGAGTCAGACGCTTAACTGATGGAGTCAACCAGGTGTCCCTGGCATGAAATATTCTGATCCATTTTAGTCCCAAGTCCAATAGATAATGTCTTCCAAAACCTACCTATTAAAAAAACAGTATTATTGCAGAGATTGTTTTCCAACATTCTAAGAATCAAAGCATTCTTATTTTTTATAAAGTGTACACGTTAATTGTTGTACAGCAAATGATTCAAAACTTTATTGGCTGAAATAACAGGTGTTTATTATTTCCCTCTGGGTCAGCTGGGCAGCTGTCCTTCCTGAAATGCTCCCTCATACCAACCCAGACGTGCTGGGCTGTGCCCTAAGTCCACATTGTGACGGTCACTCTCAGGAGTTCATATTGAGACCCTTCCCTTTGGACCGACTCTACCCAATCTGCACTCCAGTGTCTGTAACCCCCTTACATCCCTGTTCTTCCCCCATCATGAAAATCTCTGGGTGCCGATCGAGTCCGTGATGTGTGTTCTCTTCTCCCCGACTTGCTGGAGAAGCTTACACAGTAAGGACCGCACTGCGGTCTTCAGGCGCCACCCCGGCCCCTGTCGGATGCCTGCTATGACCAGACTGGAGAAAACTCAGCTGTCAGGAGTGGATTCTTTCAACTTCCCACTCCTTAACTAAATATGTATCTTCCTGTCTTCCTTTCCCCCCTCCATTTGCCCATGAAACCCCTTCCTTGCCCTGGATGCCGGATGTTCTCTCTGCGTTCTGCTCCCCTTGCTCGTCCACGGGCAAGCGTCAGCATGTGGGGTGTGCTTTCTTGTCTCCAACCTTGTGCACCCCATCACCTCAGCCGACAAACACAATCGTGCTTCGTCTTAACAGCAACAGCGAAATCAAATAAACTCGTGTTTTCCTCCACAGCAACTCTCTTGTTTTTATAGCCAAATTTTGTAAAATAGCATATCCTTTGTTTTCATTTTCTTCCCTCTCATTCATGTTTTAATTCGAAGAATAACACACATAAGCAATGTTGTGAAGTGTGCTAGCCTGAAGTGTGTCCTGAACGAGCTGATGAGTTAGCATCGTCATCCATACCCTGTGACCACCACCCAGATCCGTAACAGATAGAACACGCTCAGTACAATTTATTCCTTCTCTGCCCAAAAGTAGCCTCTATCTGACTTTTATCTCAACAAACTAATTCTGCCTCTTATCAAACTCCCTATACATAGGACCATATGACAGGCACTTTATGTGTCTGGCTTTTATTATTGTTCAGCATACAGTTTGTGGGAGTGATGCATGTAGTTGGACAAATCGACACTTGACTCATTTTTATTGTTGTGTAGTGTTATAGTCTATGACTCTGCAAGTTTTATCCATTTTCCTGTTTTATCTTTTTGGTCATTATGAATACATTTTCTATGAATGTTTTTTTTTCTTTTTTCAAGCACAGATAGGCTAATTTCCCTTGGACTTAAACTCAGGGATGGAATTGCTGGGTCATAGTATAGAAGTATATTTAGCTACAGCAAGTATCTCCGACCAGATCTAAAAATGGTCGTACAAACTCACACACCAAAACCAACAGAGGAGAATTTCCATCGTCTCTGCATCCTGCCTGTCTTCCTCAGCTTTCCCTTATAGTGGGTTTGTGATGGTATCTGATGATGGATTTAATTTGCATGTTCCTGATGAGTGATGTTGAAAACACTTGCTTATTGGCATTTTGATATAATTTTTAGTGAAAGCTTATTTAATCTTTTTTAGATGTTAATTTTTTCTTATTGATTTGGTGGAGCTCTTGTATATCCTGGGCGTGCATTCTTTGTCAGATGCATTTACTGCAAATATCTCCTCCCAGTCTATGGCTTGTTTTTTTCATTCTCTTAATGACGAACAGGAATTCTTCACTTTTGTGACGCCTGGGTGGCTCAGTCAGTTAAGTGTCTGCCTTCGGCTCAGGTCATGATCCCAGAGTTCTGGGATCAAGTCCTGCATCAGGCTTCCTGCTTATCAGGGAGTCTTCTTCTCCCTCTCCCTTTGCCGCTCCCTCTGATTGTGCCCTCTCTCTCTCTGACAAATAAAATAAAATTAAAAAAAAAAAAGTTCTTCACTTTCTTTCACACAGAAATAACATTCTCACAGGACAATTATTTGAAAAGATAATCCTTGTTGAATTATGGTCTATTTTTCATTATTTGTGTTTTCTTTACTTTCTCTCAGCTATGTTTTCTAGTTACAGGTGAAGTCATGCATAGCTTCCCTCAGATTTACTCCTGTTTATCTAATATTCTGTGATCAGGGGCCAGCAAACGGAGGCCCACTGCCCAGGCTGAGCCATCAGTCTGTTTTTGTGCAGCCTCTGAGCTAAGAATAGTTCTTATGTTTTCAAAAGGTCACTGAGAAAATAAAAGAGAGAGAAAGAAATGATATAAAATAGTGATTACATGTGGCATGCAAAGCCTAGAATATTTCCTATCTGGTACTTTACAAAAGAAAAAGTTTGCTGACACCCAACATTTTATAAAAATTTATTTTCCAATTGTTTGTTATTTCTACATAAAACACTATTGATTTTTATACTGACTTTGAATTCTGTGACCTTATTAAATTCATAGTAATTTTACTGGTTTGTAGATTCTCTTGGCTTTTCTACAAATATAATCACAGCAAAGGCAAGTAATCTTTTCTATTTTTACAACGTCTGCTTCTTTTTCTTATCTTATTTGTTTGGATTTCTAGCAGGCTGTTGAACAGACATGGTGTGAGCAGACATTCTCAGGCTCTTCTCAACCTCAGGGGGGGAGTGTTCAATATTTCATCAAGTACAGTGTTACCTATCGCTTCCTTTTAAATTGTTCATTATTATCATATTAAGACACCTTCTATTTCTACTTTGCTGATGGTTTTTCTAATGAGCAGATATGGAATTCCATAAGGCATTTGCTTTCAGTAAATCTAATCAGGTGGTTTCCTCTTCTATTCTGTTACCATGGTGAGTCACACTGGTTAATTTCCAGGGTTTGAAGTCAATGTACTCTCCTCCAATAAGCTTGTTCGGGATGCATCATATACCAGACATAATAATGGTTCTGTTCATTAGTATTGTGCTCAGGCTGTTTGTTTATAAAAGACATCGCTTTGTAATTTTCTTTGTCCATAATGTTTTTGCCAAATTTCTATCTCAGGATTATGCCCGTTTCAAAAAGGGAGTTTAGAATTATTTTTATTTTCTCTATTTTCTGAAAGGGTTTGGGTAAGATCAATCTTATCATTTCCTTAAATATCTGGAAGAATTCACCAGTGAAGCTCCTTGTGTCTGAAATTTGTTAGTGAGCAGATTTTTAATTGTAGATTCAATTTAGTTGACAGATATAAGGTTTATTCTTCTGTCAGTTAGGATGTCATGTATTTTTCCAGAAATGTATCAATTCCAAGAAATGTTTGTTTCATATAGATTGACACAATTGTTTATTGTCTTTTTCATGTTCATAAACTCTATAATACATTCTTTAACTTTATATTTAGTGCACCTCTGGCAAAGAGCATTTAGTTTAATCCTGTATTTTTACCCATCATGACCATCTTTGCAATTTAAGTGGAATATTTAATCCATTTACATTTAGCTTAATTACTTACATATTTGGATTTAAGTCAACCATCTGGATATTTGTTTTCAGTATGTTCTGTTTATTTCTAATCTTTTATTCCTCTTTATCTCTTTTGGCTTAAATTTTTTCCATTGATTATGTATTTTTTTATTAGCTCTTTGGTTATGGATTTTGAACATTCTTTTTGTAGCTACCCCAAAGATACTATATGCATCTTTGACTTATTTTACTTTACTTTAAATAAATAGGATCGCTATTATCTAAATTTTGGGAAAAAGTCTTACAACAGTTCATGATGATTTACTCTCTCCTACATTTTATGCAATTTTTGTAATGTACTTTACAGGTACATATTTTACAAACACTTCAATTATAGCTATCTGGTTTTGCTTTACCTAGGCAACATTGTTCTATATGTTTACTGATATATATATATATTTTCAGGTGCTCTTTGTTCCTTCCTGAAGGTATATGCTTCCATGTAGATCATTACTATATAGCCTGAAGAACATTCTGTAATAATTATTATAGTGCAAGTTTGCTGGTAGTAAATTCTAGACTGGTAGATTTCCCCCGGGGACTCTTTAAATATCTATTGCCTTCTGGCTTCCATAATTTCTGTTCAAAAATCATCTGTAAGTCTAATGTTTGCTTCTTTGTATGCAACTGCTCTGGTTTCTCTTGTCTTTGCTTCCTTTCAGATATCTTCTTTCTTTATTATCTTTTTAAAAAATTTTTAAGGCGCTTGACTGTGATATGCCTAGGTGTGTGTCTGCCTTGTTGAATTGCTTTGGTTTTGTTGCTTTGAGTTCAATGAGCTTCTAGAAACAGCGGGTTGATGTCTTTACAAATTTTGGAAAATGCTCAGTAATTACCTCTTCCAGTATTTCTTCTGCCCATTATTTTTCTTTTTTCTTCTAGATTCCACCGGTACTCATGTAAGATGGTTTCACCATAGCCTATGTGTATATTTCTATTCTCTCTTTGTCTCCCCTTCTCTGTTTCTCTCTCATTCTCTTTCAGTTTGGACACATTCTACTAACCTGTCTTTGGATTCACTAATCCTTTCTTCTGTTTTATCCAGTCTTCTATAGGTGTTTATTGGCAGAACCCAAGTGACACACCATTGTCTTATGTGCAAGGGAATCTGGGCAAGCAATCTGGCAAAAATGAGATATTCACCAAACAGAAAGAAATTCATTTGCTGGGTGGCCAGAATTAATGACAGACATCCACTACATTGAATATGATATGTTTTCCTGAAGACTTTTACCATATCCTTTGGTTTTTAGTTGTATATATTCTAGTTTTTCTTTCTTGGTTTGTTTATAACATAACTTTAATTTCTGTAAATGCCTTTTTTTCCCATCTTAAATGTGTTTCCAGAACTCTGACAATGCACTATTCTGTTCTTCTATGATTGTACAGTCTCCCTTTTGAACATTTGTGTTTATTTTTTAAGTTTATTTTCTGATAGCTGATATTGTTTGCAATATCTTTGAGATTATGGTGAACCAGTTGTCTGAACTCTTTGGATACCTTTTTCATGTTTTTTGTTCTTTTACTTTTTTGCTTATATTACTTTTCTTCTTTTATTTTCTAAAACTTTAGGCCAGGTCCCTTTTTGGTTCCTTTGTGATTATTATTCATTTTTTTGGTGCCAGATCTCTGTTAAGAAAAGCCTAGGGAGGGACACATGGAAATTACTTGGAAAAAAGTTTACCTTTGAACAGGACTTAACAGGGGGTCTCAAACACATCTTGAGGAATCTGATAATTATTTTATCTGGGGAATGCACACCATGTAATTTGCAGAAGTTCCCCATCCAGGCTCTCCATGATGCCAGCAGCCTTTGCTGCCTCCTTGTCTGGCCTCACTCCTACCACCCAACCCCAGAGTCAGTTCCTCTGCAAGGGAGCCAAGTTGGAGATGATGGAAATGCTAGTCAGCATAATTTTCCCTTCAGCTTTTTCTCCCCTGACACTACTTGGTATTGAATTGGGTTTGCTCTTCTGTGGTCCAACCACGGCCCTAGATCTCATTGCACTTAAAAAACATCTTTGGCATGGTTGTTACATATGTGTCATTTTTGAGGATTTGGCACAATTTTACAGGACTTGGCACATTGTCGTCCTGGTTTGTTTTTGTTAGTTGTGGAAATTCCTCTGTTTAATTGAAGATGACATTTCTCTTTTTAAAAAATTATTTTTCCTTTATTTTTCTTCTCATGGGTTTTGATGGAAGGGAATGGTGTTTAGTCAGGAGGACCATACTTTAAGTTTTGCTCATACTGCCTTCAACACCAATTCTTAACCCTCAATAGAATCCATTCCAGCCAAGTTCAGGGACACAAACTTTCTATTCTTACTATTTCAAAACTGCAAATTTGATTGTAACACTTGCATGTATACTCACCCTGGCTCACACACACTTGCTCAAGCTCACACACACACACAGACACACACACACACACACACACACTGGGGGGCAGAGGAGGAGGGATGCCCCACCAGAGGATCAATGGTTCCTGCTTTGACCTATGGTGGGTGCCTCTGACAAGTTCAGCAGCATGTCTGTGCAAGAGTCTCCACCTCTGTAAGCTGCACAGTGTCCTTCCTAACTGGCTGCTCCCAGAGGTGGGGGAGTGGTGAGTGAGAACAGGAGAGTGCAGGAGATAAGCAGACTTCTGCAACCAGGTTGTTGCCATTGTTGGCCATAATCCACACAGCAGTGTAGATGCTTAAAGAACTAGACCATTGAGCCTCTCATGCTTTGGTTTCTTGCAAACTGCTTCTTCAAAACTGGTTCACATTCTCCTGATCCTGGAGCACTGAACCATGGCTTCAGTTTTCATCAGGCAGAGCCCAGGTAAACTATCTTCTGACCTACCCCATTAACTCCATTTCAGATGATCAGTTCTTACAAAGCCAAGATTGCTCCAGACAAGAAACCAGATGAGGGGCTGAAGGCTGGACTTCTAGAGAGAAGGCTTCCCACACATACCATGACAGAGCCTTTCTCTGGAGAAGGCTGGCTCTCAGCTCCTATGGAGGTCACCATGGGCACACTGCATCTGAGTTTTCTTGGCTGCTTTGCTTACCTTCATGGTAATTGACTTGTAATTAAATTGCTCTGGTGGAAGGACCAGACCACAGGTACCCATAGTCCCAGGACAGCCACTTTCCTGTGGCAAAGTGACTCACAGCCAACAGTGGGACTTCATGTCAGCACTCTGGGAGATAAGGAGGCTTTGGTGATGTGGTTTCTGCTCAAATTTTCCAGGCTCCGTAACTGAGCGGGAAATGATAATAAAATAGAATTACCACTTCTAGAACAAGTGTTCTCAGCTTATCTGGTCTTCCTACAGCCCCACATTCAATCTGTCACAAAAATTAGATTTTCCTACACTAGAAATAAAATCAACTTTTTGCCAAGAAGAACATTTGTATACCTAATGACACTGAGTTTTTATATTTATCATTTAAAATAAATTTTAAAGACAAAAATGCAGTAATGCTTTATAGAATCTATTTCATTGCTACAGGTTAAAATACAAACAGAAATAATAAATTAGCTACTAGTTGGGATTAATGTGTTGAGTGTATTTCTATGCTGATGAAAGTATATTTAATGAACACAAAGATAGCATACATAAAAATTTCAGTGGTATTCGTTGCAAAAATGGCTTATGCTCCGAATAAAAACTTACAAAGTTAAGAATTCCATCAACCACTTAAATTATCATATTTCTATTGGCCATCTTTTTTGCTAAAACAATAAAAAATAAAATACAAAATAAGCAATTTCATCACTGGGAAAATTTTATATTATTTTTTTTTCTTAAAATAAAGAAAACAAAAACCTGGGCCATACATTCTGTGAGGCTCCTGGGTGTCAGCACCGCCAACTATCTGATGTTTTTCTGCTCCAAGCTGCTGCGCTCAGGCAGGTGTTGGTGAACAGACAGATGTTCTGGATGAGGTTCCCTTCCAGATGTCCTCCCAAAGAGGAGAACAGAAGAGACAACGTGGAAATGAAGCGTCAGTCTATATTTGCAGGCTTGGCTGTGCAGGAGGAGAAGCAACATGTTAGAGAGTCCAGAAGCAGCATCCAGGTTCGAGATAATCCTTTTATGTGCAACCAGATTCTTTCCTTTCTCCTTCTTGGCAGAGAGTGTTTATATACCTCTTCCCAAGCTCCCGCTGGGGTGGAGTTAATTAGGCCATGTTCAACCCCACTCCCAGTGTTTGCGATAATTATGTGCAGTTTTTTTGAGGACGATACCAGCACCATTGGGGAAAGTATGCAGAGTTTTGAGTCTGAATTCCAGAGCTCCAGTGCTTGGGTTCAAATCCCAGCTCTAGTTGGACAAGCTCAGGTGAGTACTGGTCATTACTCACGTGTGTGTCGGTCATAATAACAGTACCATTCTCACGGGGCTTATCTTAAACAAATTGGTCTGCAAAGCATATAAGAAGTGCTCAGATAATTATCAGTGATTATTTTCAAAATGATAGCATAGAAAGCTTCACCTGCAAGGCAGATGCGCAGGAATGACTTCTAAGAAGGGAGCAAATGGCTAAGGATGAAAATTCTCTTGCCGCTTTTGTTCATAGGAAGGCAGCCATCAACCTCCCTGACACTGTGCTGCAGTAACAGGTGAACTAACAGCTCAGGGAGCGGGGAGGGCGTCACACGGGTTCTTTCTGTCTCGACCGCTGCTCTGCTCCAAATCCTCCTGCCTCCTGGGGTCCAGGCTGAAGGTGCAGCCCCTGCTGTCCTTGAGGTAGAGGAGAAGGACTCCATGCATTTGCTGTGAAAGCAGCTGCCCAGCAACGGCAGGTGTCCTCCCCACTGACATTTCATTGGCCAAAGCGATTCAGGTGCCCGCACCTGCCGTGGGGGGCAGGGGAACACAATCTTCTTGACGGGAGTGGGCAGCAAGCCATTGAGAGCCATAGCACAGCCTAGCAGAGCCAGCGCGCCAGGGGCGGGCCCTGAAGCCATTCTCCCCATTCTCCACGGCACCACCATGGTTCTCAAGGGCCTAGACTAGCGGTCTCCACTGGAGCACCCAAGCAGGCTGGGTGGGCCACCTGTTCACATAGACAGCTAAGCGCATAGTTGGGACACAGGATCATGTGTCGGACGTATGGGGTGCAGAGCACAGAAGGCGCTTTTTAAACTTGAAGCTCACTTCCATGAGTTGCCAACAACAACTGCAACCAGCACCTCTGAATATTTATGAGAGGAGTAGAAATTTTATTCCTACAATTTACAAGTATCTAGTATCAACATTAGGCAGCTAATCTCCAACAATAACTGGCGGCTGATGAGCAGAAGTCTGCAGTTTGGGGGAAGCCCCATTTCTAGCACTGATGAATGGCCAAGGACCATCCTGCTCTGGGTCAGCGTCAAGAACACAGAACTGTCAGTAACACAAGCTGCAGAGGCTGAAAGGTGGCATCACTCTTGGGAAGAGAGAGACACAGGACCGAGTGCCGAGGTGCTCAAGGATCAGACACAGAAATGGCCACAGGTCAAAGCTACATTTGCCCCTTACCCTGGGAACAAACCCAAGCTAATTTTGACTGTGCTGGTGTCCCACTGAAGAAGTCCTGCTGATTAGAGGTAGACAGCTGACATCTGATATTCGGGGTTGATCGAGCGGGCTATTCCTGCTCACTCATCTGCCCACACGTGGAGGGCACATGGAAGCCACACACGGTGTGTCTGCTGAACTATGGGTGGATGCTGGAGATTTATTTAGCACCCACCTCAGCTCGAAGTGCAGTGAAGGAGACAGGCCTGCGAACAGAGTCGGCATAGTCCCCTCAGGACGCCTCCAGAAGCTGATTAGAGGTAGCTAGCTCTTCCTCCTGCAGAGGTGGAGGGAGCTAGCTTCTCCTGGCACTGAATGCAGATTTATGTGCTCTTTTCTTCTTTTTTAAAGATTTTATTTATTTATTTGACAGAGAGAGACACAGTGAGAGAGGGAACACAAGCAGGAGGAGTTGGAGAGGGAGAAGCAGGCTTCCCGTGGAGCAGGGAGCCCAATGCAGGGCTCGATCCCAAGACCCTGTGATTATGACCTGAGCCGAAGGCAGACGCTTAACGACTGAGCCACCCAGGCGCCCCGATTTATGTGCTCTTATTTATATGCTCTGCAGTGGCATGTCCGTTAAACAGATCTCACAAAACCTGTCGCTGTTCCTTGAGTAGCTCTATCCAACTAGTGTTGAGCTGGATTTCATATTGGTTTATCTCATATCTGCGGATCCTGAATGGCTTGTCTTTACCTTTATTTGCACCTAAACAGCAATAATAAGACCGATCATGTGACCAGTATGAGCGCTGCCACCGCTGATCTCATCTAACTTCCACCCTGGAGAACCAGGGGTGGACACCGTGCTTTGCTCAGGATCACGTGGCCGGTATGCCCTGGAGCCAGGCATGGAGCCCATCCTGCTGAATGCAGACCCCAGTAGCTGCGCCGCCCCCTGGACCCCAACCTCTGCCAGAGGCAGGTGACGGACGAGCCGCGGACCCTCACCTCAACTACCTCTTGCACACCAGCTGCATGGCATAACCTCCAGTTTACTTATTAGCTTCATGGAATGCACTTCTTCCGCTCTGCTTGGAGCAGAACTCATTTATTTTATGATGCATGATCTTGAATCACTTCCATAAACCACTGGGAAAGGTCAAGGGGCCGTGAAGTCCTGCCTCACGTAGGGGCATGCTGCTCATTGAGAAAATCTCCGAGGGGAGGAGAGGGGGAGCCTGAGTGCTGGGCATCATCCACGCAGCCCCTGTGCTTAATTGCAAAAGAAACCTGAAATCAAACACAAAAGCGTAAAAAAAAAAAAAAAAACCCACACAAAAGCGTATGTTCAATTACGTTTTTAAAAGAAAACTTAATTGTTACTCAATTGTCCCTTCTTAATGACTTTCTGAAAGACAATTAAAAATATATACTCCCATGAATAAAAAAGAACCTATCATTTTAGTACATTATGGTTCATGTGTTCAAGAATAATTGAATCTCCGTCAATTATGATTCCAGTGAATTATAGGGAAGATCCATTCTTAGCCATGTGAATGGGAATTTGAAACTGGCTTGGTCTGACACTGCACACTTACTTTAATAAATTGATGACCTTATAATGGGCTCTTCCCAAAGCTTTATTCCCACTCAATTCATCACTTGGGTTGACCCACTTTCTGAGCGCTTGACTTAAAGATCCCCTGGAAATATGAATAGAGAATACAGCTGTGTTTCTCTCCCTCTGGCCCCCCTGGCCCGTGCATCCCCACCTGCGTCTGCCTAGCAGCATCCCCTTGAGCATCGCAGGGCTTGCATCACTCTCTGCCTCCAATGCACTTCGCTTGCAGAGATTTAGTTCAGGAGTCCTCTTCAGTCCTAAATCTTCCCATGGCTCCCACATTTTCTAGTAACTGAACAGCCACGCTTTACATGATATAGGTCTTCTGCTTGGGTCCACCACTGTCCGTGGTGTAAACAAAGGAACTAGTTCTATATCGTGAGTCTCTCTTCCAACATCGTCTGCTAAGCAACAAATTCATTCTCTAGTGATCTGAGGGCCACCGTCATCATGTTTTCAGTCCTCGTAGATACACAGGTCTCCGCTCTGTTCCATTGTTCCGTTCGCCCAGTTTTATTTCAATACGCACTGTGTTTATTACTGAGTCTGCGTGTTTCCTAATATCTGGGACGGCTAGTCTGCTGCTTTTTGTTTTATAAGGTTAATGTGGATCTTCATGAAATTTTGTCCTTCCATTAAATTTTAAATTTATTATGTATCAAACTAGACTGCTGATTGGGATTTCATTAATGTTATAGATTAAGTTGAAGGGAATTGACATCTTTAAAGCCATCCCAGCTAAGAACATGCAAATCTCTCCAAATTGCTCAGATCAGATTCTGTGTCCTCTGTTAGGATTTTAAAGGCCCCTTTATAGAGGTACTGTGTGTTCCTGGTAAAATTAACTGCAGATACTTTGTAATTTCTGGGACTATTATAAATAATTTGTACTTTCGAGTGGTCATTGGTGGTTCAAAGACGTGCTGTTGATTTCTGCATATGGAAAACTTCCTGAGCTCTTACTGGTTCTAATAATAATTTCACCTAATAAACCTATAATATGATGCCGATAATGACCGTTCTAGCTTTTCTGTCTCCCGGCACCAGACCTCAGGCAGTTATGGCCAATGGCTACAGCACCCCACCGGCCCCCCCAGGCTGGGAGGAGTCCCTGCCAGCCTGGGGGGGGCCAATCTTCAGAGCACCCCGTGACCTTCAGCAGCGGGACTCTGGGGGCTTGGAGACGTTCTGTGGCTCACGCGTGGGTCCGTATAACCTAACCCCTGAGATGCAGGAAGATTCCCATCTTGCCCCACGTCTCCGCTCCTCTCTGCCCTGTGGCGGCTTTGGTCCCCTAGCTTACCCTCTCAGGTGGGTCCCCATGGCCCCATGGCCCTGCCACCTCTGTCCCGCTGCCCTTCTCATCACACTACCGCTGCTGGGATCCGACCTCCTGAGAGAAGACCCAGGGGACACGTACCCTCCCCCCTTTGTTTGGCGTCACACGTGCCCAGAAACCTGGAGTCCCCGCCGCGGTCTGGAGGGAGGACCTGCCCTTCGCACCTTGTTCCAAGGAGGAGGGCAGTGACGCCTGGCCGGCTGGGCCCTGAGTCCCACGCTCAGCTCTCCAACTCCCAGGAGCTAGCGTTTCCTCCCGTGTCCCTCAGGGCTACGGTCCGGTCCGCAGGTCACCCGCAGAGGGCATGGCCAGGGCCCCTCCCCCGAGGACCCCAGGGACCGGAGGCTTGCGACGGCAGCCACAGAGCCAAGCGCGGCTCCCGGGCCCACAGTGCTGGCGACTGCCCCTGACCCCAGCGAAGCCCGGCCTCGTGCGGGCCCCCCATCAGCAAGCCGGCTTCGTGGGCGCAGCTGGCCTGCAACCTGTCCCAGCCCAGACTCAGCAGGAGCCGTCTCCCACGCAGGTTTTCCAGGGAAGGGCGCCTCTTGGGCCTCGAGCTCGCTCTTCCCTTGGATGCTGCAGAGAGACCTTCTGTTCCTGTGACTCTTGAAGTGAGAACAGCGTTTTTTACGAATTTTTAACACCATGCACCCTCCTCCCAACACTTGCAGGCAAGTCAGATCACGCCGCGGCCACTCACGTTTGAAGCTCAAAGTGGTGCCGCTTCTGTTTGCAAACAGGCGTGGGCGCCGCGGGCGCGTCACTTCTCTGTGCCTCCGTGTTCCACGCTCACAGGTGTCCACAGGCCGGTGCCACCCGGGCACACATCATTCACAGGCATTTAGCTCAAAATCTGAGGTTCCAGACAGTTTTCCATTTTGTGCATCATCAACGTGTGACGCTGGGGCCAAGGGGCATCTACCTGCTGCAGGAGAAGCCGCTCGGCGGGGGGGGGGGGCGTCAGTGCCAGGCCAGGGGCACGGCCGGCAGGGGCAGGGGTCACACGCGGCCTTTCCCGCTGGACATGACGCGGACACCGCACAGGGCTGCCACTTACTGTGAAACTGGGCCTGCATCTGTCCCTGTGGGGCTTCCCACGCCCGCCGAGGGCATGTTACCCGACTGCCGTCAGGGAAACGTTGTCCCTGCCTGGAGACAGCCTTGCCTGCTCCAGCCTGACGACGGCTCCCGTCTGATCGGAGCACCGTTAAGCCAGTCACTGTCAGAGCTGATCCTTTCCCTCTCCTCCACCCTCTCTGGCCCTCCCAAGAGAGCAGATGATAAATGGCAGGAAAGGCGGGACGCTCCCTGTTCAGGTAATAAACTGCCTCTGCCTGTGGGTTTGCAGAGTCTCTGCTTTGAGGTTTGCCTTCTGCATTAAGTGAGGGAGTCCATGCAAACCTCCAAGACAGTGTCCAACTGGCAATAAACACTTTTCCTATTAGCTAGACTATTATCCCAACAATACGACTGCATCAGAACAGGACCACGTGAACGCCTGGACACGCATAGCCAGAGTGCTCACAACAACACGGTTGTATAGTCTGAAGATTTTCATTGCAAATAGGAGTACGCTGAATAACTTCTAGGGGGTAGCAAGGCTGTTCGGGAGATTCCTGCTGTGGATGGAGCCAAATGAGGCCTCGGGCTTGTGTCAAACTTACTCAACGGTGTTTGTGGAAAAGATAATTGGGGCTAGTACCTTAGATCCTTGTCCATGTATACAATGGAATATTACTCAGCCATCAGAAAGGATGAATACCCTACTTTTACATCAACATGGATGGAACTGGAGGATATTATGCTAAGTAAGTCAAGCAGAGAAAGTCAATTACCATATGGTTTCACTTATTTGTGGAACATAAGGAATAGCATGGAGGACATTAGAAGAAGGAAGTGAAAAATGAAGGGGGGGGATCGGAGGGAAAGAGGAACCATGAGAGACTATGGACTCTGAGAAATAAACTGAGGGTTTTAGAGGGGATGGGGGGTGGGGGGATGGGTTAGCCTGGTGATGGGTATTGAGGAGGGCACGTACTGCATGGAGCACTGGGTGTTATGCACAAACAATGAATCATGGAACACTATATCTAAAACTAATGATGTAATGTATGGGGATTAACATAACATAATAAAATAAATTTAAAAAAAAGAAATATATTTTCTTTTTTTTTACATTTTCTTTTTTTTTTTTTTAGGATTTTATTTATTTATTTGAGAGAGAGAGAGAGAGCACATAAGAGGGGTGAAGGTCAGAGGGAGAAGCAGACTCCCCGCCGAGCAGGGAGCCCGATGTGGGACTCGATCCCTGGACTCCAGGATCATGACCTGAGCCGAAGGCAGCCGCTTAACCGACTGAGCCACCCAGGTGCCCAAGAAATATATTTTCTTAAATACCTAATGACAGCACAGAACTAGGACATTGATACTGCTATACAATTTTTTTCAATGAATTCTTACACAATAAATTTTTTAAATTTCTCAAAAAAAAAAAGGCCCCTGTCCAGGGGCCCACTGGGTACCAGGCCTCCTTCCCCAAGCACTCAGCGAACATCGGCCCTGGTCAGGTGCCTGGAGGTCACCGTGGTTGGGGACGATCTGTGAGTTAGCATGCACAGATCACTTGTGTTTGCAGACTCGGCCACTTTCTGCTGTTGGAAAGGAAATGTTCGCCCCATTGCAGATTCTCATAGAAAAGAATTACCGTTCTCCTTACCAATGGAAAAGAGCCCTCCACCTTGGCTGATTGATGCACTCAATTAGATCCCAAATTCCCAATTGCCACTCAGTTTGTTTTTTTTTTAAGATTTTATTTATTTATTTGAGAGAGAGAGAATGAGAGACAGAGAGCATGAGAGGGGGGAGGGTCAGAGGGAGAAGCAGACTCCGTGCCGAGCAGGGAGCCCGATGCAGGACTCGATCCAGGGACTCCAGGATCATGACCTGAGCCGAAGGCAGTCGCTTAACCAACTGAGCCACCCAGGCGCCCCTGCCACTCAGTTTTATAAGCCACATTTCCCAACTCTCCCTGAGCCAATCACACACAGAGAATCTGCACGCCTTCACCAAGTGCAGGTCACCTTTTTTGTGGTGATGTCCCATCTCGGATCCCAGAACCAGACGGCATGCATTCCCATGGCTGAAAGGACACCCCTTGCAGGAGCCACAATTCCGCCCCTTCTTCTGCAGACCGGGGGTGCTGGGGACTCGGTGGCTCCCTTTTTGGAGCAGGATGTGCCCTGGTCAGGTGTGACCTTCCCGAACCCACTTTCACCCTTGAATGCACCCCCTTCTCTCCCACTGCTAGCTGAGCAGCAGAATTGGTTGGAGAAAATGTTAAATATTAAGTCCTGGGTCACATACTTAGAAGTCCAGTGGCCTTTTTTGTGGTGATTATTTTAAATGAAGCAAAAAACAAGGTCTGGGTAGGTGACATGCATACGGTACAAAACTCACAAGGTGGAAACGGGCTGGAGCGGAAGACCCCCCTCCCTGCTGACCTCCAGCTGCCAGCCGCTCTTGCTGAGGACAGCTGGCTGTGTCTGCATGTGCACCCCAGCCGGGCTCCGAGGACGAGGGGCCACAGCAAGTGTCCCGAGTGTCCCGAGGGTTCCTCCCTGACATCCACATTGGATCCTGACCGTCCAAGGGATCAGCGGGTTCTTTCTCCTGCCTACCGGACAGTGACATGGGCTGTCCCCTCCCCTTTTTCCCCCCTCCAGTCAGTCTCCTCCCCCATGAAGGGGCCACCTTAACTGCCACGGGGTTTCACACCCTGGAGGATCCAGTCACAGCATCAGCTCAGAGCATGCGGAGATGGAGACAGCTGAGCGAGGCAGCCGGGTGACCTTCAGTCCTGGCTCCGCCTGGTGAGGGCCTAGTCCCTCCATGCGGGGCTGGGCTGCCCTTTAGGAGAGGATGTGGAGAAGAGGGTGTGGCCGGGCTGGGCGACTTTCCACGGTCTATGCAGCCCACAGACACGCTTGGGCCCCAGCGTGCTCGGCCGCACGAGGTCATGGAGTCCGCCTGCAGGCTGACCATAAGAACGCCAGGAGGGAATGCATTTTGGACACCTGTCCACACTGGAAGGCCAACACATGCACTCAGCCCATCTGTGCAGGGACTGGCTGGGGGTCGAGACAGATTCAGGAGCCGAGACAGATTCAGGAGCCGAAACTCCCAAGTCAAATACCGGTGCTGCCCGTGGGGGCCGCCAGACCTGCGCCAAGCCCTCGGTGTCCTCGGATGAAACCTGAGGCACCCACAGTTCCTCCCTGCTCAGGGAGCCGTCCAGAGAACAAGCAGGCTGTGCGTGAAGACCAACCCTGCCAGGCACCCTGCAGATACCAAGAGGTGTCTCCTTATCCCCTGGTTCTGTGCCCAGGATGCCAGGCACTGCTCTGGGTGCTGGGGACGCGTGGCTACCAGGGCGGACGGAGCCCTGGCCCCAGAGCCCATATTCCTGGGGTGGGAGGGAGTGTCAGACGCGCAAGCTCCCCACAGAAGCCTGTCCTAAGAAACATCCCAGGAGGAGGCATGGGGGTGCAAATGCTCTTTCAGGGACCACATTACTTGGAGGAAGGCCTGGGCAGATCGTGGCGGGCAGGCCTGGAGGGGCGCCTGGCGGGGTTTGGCCTTCGGCTCTGGGTGTCATCGGAAGCCCTCCTAAGGTTTGGAGCCAGGAGTCACCATGACTCGGTTACCCTGGAAACACATGTCTTGCATGTTTGGTGTCTTGCGTGATTTTCTAGTCCATCCCTGACACTGGGCATGCCAAGCAATCAGAACCCACCTGCTCGACAAGGACCGGCTGGAACGTGGCCTCTCTTAGCTCCATTAATGGAGCCGAGGGAGTGAAGAGCGTGATCAGCCAGGAGCATTAAGCAGCGTGTGTTCAATTAAAGCCGAGGTCAGAGTCCACAGGAGGGACCCCCGTCTCCAGACCTGCATGACAACCTACAAACCCAGAGCCAGCCGTGGGCGGGGATGCTCCCGGAGACGAGAGCCAGACAGAGGGATAGCCTCATAGATATATGTTCAAATAGTTAACCAAAGGCTGGACCGTGTGTATTTCCATCATTCATAGAAAAATCTATCTCCACAGCAGAGCATGAATGTGAGTCAGTTAGAAAGCCGCGAGAGTGATCTCCCTTAATGTGCGGGCTTATTTGTGTTCCTTTCCCCTAGAGATGGCTTCACAACATCCCGTGGAACATTCTAAGATCTGGACGCTCGAGGGGCCCCCATGAAGCCCTGCGCTGCCTCGGGTGGAGACCGTCGTCCGAGCCGCCCGCCTCCTGGTGTGGAGAGTCGCCGAGACCACAGAGCTCTTACTGACGTCTACACTCTATGAAACATTAATTCATGATTTTCTTAATATCTTATTGATCTCCCGTCTCCAAAGGCCAGAGGTTAAGAAACTCCATAAAAACGTCCTGGCAATTGATTGCCGTCCCTCGAAGACACTGCAGTAGGGCTCCCAGCTAACTTGCTCTTCCATTGTCTTTTCACGTAAGGTTGCAGTTCAAAATGACAAATTTCCCTTTTTCTATGAACTTCATATGAACTTGTTTTTAAATTTAATATAGAGAGAGAGATGCAAGCACTGATCTTGGATGGTTGTAGATTCAGACTCTCAACAAAGCTGCGGTTACAGGGGCAGCCGGGCCCCCCGCACGCGGTGAGCTGGGTCAGACGACAGTCCGCACGGGAACGCCTTGGCACCGTGCGGCTCACCGACCCTAACCACGCTCTTCCTTAACAAGAGGATGACAAACCGTGATCTGTGTTCTTGTTAAGCCTCTTGCTTGTGCTGAGGAGATGGGGACATAAAGAGAGCAAGGCTTGGGGTTGCTGCCGGACGCCCCGTCCGGGTGGGTGTGGGCCTGGAGCTCTCAGCTGCTACCTGACCTGCCACTCTGCCCCTTTATTGTGTGTCCACGTCCACACTCCACAGGGCAACAGCTACCTCCAAAAAACCCAGTGTGGATTCACTTCCAACTTCCAACCTGAAGGGAATTGATTCGGAAAGTTGGGAGCAGAAAATTGTGAACCAGAAGATTAAAAATGGAAACCAGTTTGTAATTTCAGGGAAAACATTTGTTACTGTAAATGCTATAATGAACAGGTGAAAAACTAAATGTCTTTTTAATTACATTATTTAGCTCGAATAGGCACAGACTTGAGAGTTTTAATTAACCTGACTCAGAAAGTAAATAATTTCACATTGCAATTCTGCTCCAGCCTCTCTCGTGGAGAACCAGCCAAGGTGTGCAATGTTGTCCTGGCATTTCCGACGGCAGAGCTCACTCCCCCCAGCCCCCCACAGGGAAATAAGCGGTTCAGTTGTAGGTGAGGGATCAGTGCTGGTCAGAGGAAACTTGTTTTTTTCTTTTTTAATCTTCAGCTCAGGCTTTAACTGAGCAAATCTCAGGGAAGCCTAGAGATAAGAAAATTGACTGTCTAAAAATAGTGTGTTCCTAAAAACTGCGTATTTGGACTAGAATCTCTTGTTCCTTGTTTTAAGTAGATGCTTGGACAGATATTTTTGTCCTCAAGTTTCAATTCAGATCTATCAACTAGAGCATCTGGAGACAAGCTTTGCTCTCTCATTCAGAAATCTGGTATTTTAAGATAATCTTTTATATAGCAAAAGGAGGGCTATGCACAATGTATTTCCTTCATGCTCAGTGATGTAAGTCGGATTGCATGGGCACCACCCCTGTGCAAACCCAGGAAGGCGTTTGCGGGCTGAACTCTGCATAAGTGTACATCTGGGTAGTTCGCATTGTTTACTTAATTTTTCTTTCAGGGAAAACGCTCCCATCCTGGGCATTTTCTGGCTTATGTATTTGCTAAGTGCAGTCCTGCTAGAAAGAGGAGTCAAAAAGCATTAGAGTCTGAAATATGATGCTCTTCGGGGGTTTTAGTAAAGAAACCAGAAATTCCAAATACAAGTTACTTGAATTCTTTAAGTTTTGGTAAATAATTGTGTCTCTTTTCCACCTTATTTGAAATAGCATTGGCGTTTTAAATTAGGGGGTAGCAAATAATAGTTTCCTTTTTAAAAATGCCTGACAGGGATGGAATAGTCCTGGTTCTCGTTATCAGTTTATAAAAGGTCCCCACAGCCGGCTGCCTCATCTGGGTCAGCCTGTGCATCTCCGTGGTGAGCTGCGCGGCGCAGGGTCCATTGGAGACCCTGACCTCCGGCTCTCCGTCGGCTTGCGGAAGGTGGTTCAGGAACACAGACACAGGGCACGGCCGTGTCTCCTTGGTGGCGCTGCCCAGCCCTGGCTCCAGAGCTTTCCGAAACACCTGTGAAGTGGAGAAAGCACTGTCACCTGTTGGAGGAGGTGATTACCCCACCGGGAGGACCGGCTGGCAGCAGGTGGGCATGCAGGGACAGGCGCGGCCATCAGCACTGGGTGGTCTCACCCCACGTGCCTTTCCAGGGAGAGCAGGACAGACGCGCGCTGGGGACCAGGGACAAAGTCCTAGCAGCCGAGTACGATGGGGAACACCCCTAAAGAGGCTCCAGATCGACTCTGAGCTCTCCTGGAAGCCTCACGTCTTCGCAGCGCTTCCTGGATTTGAAGTCGTGATGCAGTATTTCGAGACAAATGAGGTTTATCTGCCTGAGTTTACAGGTAGGGAGACAAAGGCCAGGGCAGACGATAAAGCATGAGGAGTACCGGACCGAGAACAGCAGGACTCAAAGCCAGACGCCCAGCCTTGCTCTGCAGTCATTCTGGTCTGAGGCTCACACAGCGATTCGTTCAACAATCACCAAATTCACTCAACTGCGGTAGACTCAAATGGCCCCGTCAATAACGTCAGACTATTTGGGGAATCACTGGAACAAGAGTCAGAGCTCCAGATTATGAAAACATTTAATGGGACAGAATAATCTGAAAGAGTTCTGATGAAGAGTGTGTGGCGAGAATCTAAGAATTAACACTTTTACTGCAAACACGCTAAGTGTTGATATACAACGATTTAAAAGTATAAGGAAGTCAGAAAAATGTAAAAATAAGTGTACATTAAATACTATTTCCAAGTGATTATGTGTTTGCAGCCCCAAAATTAAACTATTATTTTCTGGGACCCGTAATAAGATACTCTGCTGATTCATATTTTTTAAAATGCTTAGAAACACAAGTTCATATAATATTCCTGGAATAAGTTCAGTATTTGTTGCAAGTTTCAGAGGGACTGGGCTAGACTACAATCATTTTAAGTCCAAGTCAACGAAGGCCCTTCTTGTCTCTGTACGACTGCCCCCTCCCTGCCGTTCCTTTCCTGTCTCCGTCTCTTGCTCCTTCGTCTCCCTGTGTTTGGGTCCCTACAGGGGGTTGAGTGGTGTTTCTCCGAAATTCATGCCCACCCGGGACCTCAGGATGTGACCTCATGTGTAAAGAAGGTCTTTGCGGTTGTAATTAAGTTAAGATGAGGTCTTCCATCTCTAGGGGGGCTTTCAGTGCAATGGCTGGTGTCCCTAATGCAGATAAGAGCGCAGACTCCCCTGGAGGACAGATTGAAGTGATG
The DNA here is from genome assembly GCF_011800145.1 of Mirounga leonina. Taxonomy (NCBI): domain Eukaryota; kingdom Metazoa; phylum Chordata; class Mammalia; order Carnivora; family Phocidae; genus Mirounga; species Mirounga leonina. The sequence continues at coordinate 1,877,484 of NW_023270865.1, read as the reverse complement.
CAGCCTCAAGCCGAGGGACACCTGAAGCCACCAGAAACGAGAAGACACAAAGAAGGAGGCACCCTCGGAGCCTTCGGAGGGAGGGCAGCCCTGCTGACACCTGACACATTTACTCTGTACTCCTGGCCTCCAGAGCTGAGAATAAACTGTTTCAAGCTGCCTGGCATTGCTGACTTATTACAGAGCCCTAGGAGGCTCTCCCACTCCCTCTTCACTGTGCAGACTTCCCAATGTTAGCATCTGTAATTCTGTGCTATAGAAGATCTCCTCCCATTCACCCATCGCGCGCGCGTGTGTGTGTGCATGTGTCTGTGCGTGCATGTATGTATATGTGTGTGTATGCATGCGTGTGTGTGTGAATGTGCGTATGTGTGTGTATATGTGCATGTATTTATGTTTATGTTTATGTTTATTATTTTTATTTTTTAACTGCCTCTGTAGAAAGGAAGATTGTCTTTCTAATCTATCGACCAAGCGTCGCCCTCTGGGCATGGGGGTCCCAGACGGTGTTTTCCCATCCCCTCCCCTAGATGAAATTTGCCAACAGTTGAAAAACTAACGAGCTGAAAAAAGTGTTGGGACTTGGAAAAATGTATTGGAAATTATGAAACTTAAAATTACAGCTCTGCCGCATCAAAGAAATTTTATTTTCAAAACTAATACAACAGCCTCTCTGAAAGACAGTTTGGTGGTTTCATAGAAAAGTAAACGTGCTCTCACCATATGGTAAGACATTTACCATAAGTAAATGACATTTACTGACATTTACCCAAAGGAGCTAAAAACTTGTGTCGACAGAAAAACCTGCACATGGACGTTTATAGCAGCTTTATTCATAATTGTTAAAACTTGGAGCAACCAAGCTATCCTTAGGTAAATGGATAACCTGGGGTCCATCCAGACGGTAGAATGCCATTCAGGGATAAAAAGAAATGGGCTACCAAGCCATTCAAGACATGGAGGAAGCTGAAGTACATATTACTAGATGCAAGGCTATCCTATACTATAAGATTCCAACTCTGTGACATTCTGGAAAGGACAAAATTGTGGAGACAGTAGAAAGATCAGTGGTGGTTGGGGTTCAGGGAGGGAGGATGAATAGGCAGATCACAAACGGCTTTCGGGGCAGTGGAATACTCCATGTAATACTGTCGAAGGTGGATTCATGCCATCACGCATTTGTCCAAACCCATACAATATACAACAGCAAGATTAAATCCTCGGGTAAACTGTGGACTTTGGATGGTGATGACGTACCCATGCAGGCTCATTAACGGTGACAAAGATACCACTCTGGACGGGATGTTGGTGGTGGGGGAGGCTGTGCATGGGGGCGGGGCAGGGGGCTTACGGGAAATATCTATACCTTCTGCTCACTTTTGCTGGGAATTTAAAACTCTTCTTTAAAAAAAAAAAAAGTCTTAAAAAAACTTTAAATATATTAGAATTATAATTTTCATCAAAAAATCTATGGTTTAAAATTGTTTTATAATACACATACAGTACATACTTTAACAAGAGCCACGTACATGCACAATACACATATGTGTATGCTGGTCTACATCTACTCTGGATACTTTTAAATATACTTCCTTACCTTGTCAAAAAGCAAATGATTGTCTCAGTTTTCTTAGCACTTACGATGTAAACCGCATTGAAACTTTGGGGAAATAGTCTCATCTATAAGCAGATAGAACATTCATGGGAAATTATCCAATAACTTTATTCACGTTTCGTAAGTAGAATTTGAGTTATTTTTCCTGCTTTGTCAATGGCTATATGTACTTTCAGTTCTTTAAAGTTTCAATGATTAGGATCATATTTTAATTTTTCTAGGTATAGATGCTCCATTGATTATACATCGCCTACATAATAAATTTGAATTTCTATATTCATTATCCCTTCATTAGTCTTTTTTTCCATGACAGTGCTGGCAGTCTTGTGCGTGCCAAGTGTGTCCCCTAGCTGGCCTAGGCGCTCGGGGAAGATGGCCCTATTCCACTGATTCCTGCCATATGTATTTTGTGGAATGTGTTTGCTGCTTATCTGAAAAACTAGGATAGGGACGTGTGTAAGATTTTATTAGTTCACACCTTATTATCTTCTAAGCCAGTTGCTGATGTCCATATGGCCAAAGCAGATTCAGTTTTCCAGAGCAGATGCCCCTGGGCCTTGGTCCTCCAAAATCCATGCCATATGCACACAAATTCCTCCGTTGGAGACCACGGATGGCCAACCATGGGAAGCGACCTTGGAGGTGCCTAATGGAGGGCCAGCAAGCTGTTGCCTTATGGTATTGGGTGGGCCCGCCCAGATTAATGATTTAAAGTCAGGGAGGCCGGGGCTCTGGCCTGATGACCTCTATGCACATTTCCCTGAGGACACAGAAAGACGCCATGGAGGACGATGTCCACTCCCTCACTGTTGCCTGACCCTGTGATCACTGCATGCTGTGTCTGGTTTGGGGGGAACCTGAAGGGGAAGGTGCTTCTCACCTGTCTTTAGACTCGCCATCTGCCCAGCTCAGGTGCACTCTCAGAGGAGAGCCAGGTGGTTTAGCTTGCTTCTAACCCCAAAGGAGCCTGTATTCCTGCAGTGAGTGGATCTGGAGAAGAAGCCGAAGGCGTGGATGGACCACTGTAACAGCTCATTCTTATCACAAATCAGAATGATTTTCTATACAGAGCAGATAATGGATGGATAAAGGTGTTCCCTAATTAATCATAAATACTAAATACTAACTAATATAATATATATGATTAAATAAGACCATCAATAATATTCAAATTTTTGATAACAAGAATGTGGAATTGGTTGTAATTAGTCTTTTGACCAAGCTAGAAAAGTTGCCTGGAGAGAGTAATAGAGCATACCCAAATAAATTTTATGTGATTTCAAATCTTCCAGGAAGTTGTGAATAAGAGAAGTAACTATTGGTAATATTAATGATTTTTTTTCCAATAGCACATGGCATCTTAACAATAGGACTGTTCATGGAGAGAGAGACGTAAGAAGGAACACTGAGTACATGTCCTTTCAGCCAAATTTTATAAAAATACCCAGCAGAGGAAGAAATCCTGTAGGTCATTAGACAAAGCAAAAGGCCAGCAGAATGCTCTCCCCATGAAGGAACAGTGGTAAATTCTTAGATGGAGAACAAAGGAGTGAGAAATCATAGTCCAAAATACAAGACAAACTTCCTACAAAGATGACGGTGAACCCAGAGATAACCCAAATTGAGAGTAAAAATAAATACCATGAAACAGGACACTAGGAGAGAAAAGATGCCAGTCTGGGACATCAGTTGCATCGTGGGGGAAAACTGTCCTCGATGTAAATAGAAGCAAACAACCCAAAACTTGCAAATACTTAGAAAAACTAACACAATAAAGAAAAGTTTTAATCTAAATAACAGGAAAACCAAAACCCAAGAGAAGAGTATAAAACAAATAGAAAAAGTCTTTAAAATAATTAAAACAGATATCCTAAGAGAGATTAAAGAGGGAATCACATACAAAGAAGATGAGATCTAAAAACAAAACAAAACAAAACAAAAAAACCAATGAGTTCTTAATAAATTGAATTGAACAAACAGAATAGGAAAGTAGATGTGGACGAGGGTCAAATTCAAGAGATTAGTGTCTCTCAAAGCCAGGAACACTCAGAGCATCCAGGAGACCTGCAGACCACACGCACAAGTTACGGTGTGTGTTCAGTAGAGTTCCAGGGGGAGCAGAGGAGAGGAATTTATCTTAAAATATCATTAGGTAGAAGGAGGAGGAGAAGGAGAAGAAAATTCCCCAGAAATTCTTTAATTTAAATATTTCAGTTTAAAACACCTTCCCTGTGCTCTGTCACTCACATATACACAGATTCACAAGGTTAAGTATCATAAATTCTAAAAGGTTTACTTACTTCTAAAGGCATACCTTGATGAAATTTTAGAACTGCACAGAGAAAAAGAAAACTGTAAAATCTTAAAACAAAACAAAAACAAAATGTCTTAAAAATGAACAAGAGTTAATTTGGCTTCAGACTTCTCCTTGCTTTGCTACATGATAATACTTACAGCTTTGAAGTTCAGAATAAAAAATATTTTGAAGTGGCCTGAGGTGATCTCTGAAAATGGTTTGCTGGTTCTACTTGACCCAGAAAATGCTATGAAATCATGCAATTCAAAGGTCAAATCTTCATGTTCATGTTGGGAACACAGGTGAAAGCGCCCAGACCATCAAGGGTATGCACATCTGAAAGGCCACCCAGGATCTGAAAGACCTCACTTTGCAGAAGCAATGTTCCCCTCCCTCACTCTGATGGTGAGCTGGGAGGTGTGCCCAGGCCAAACAGTGGGTCAGCGGCCCCAAAACAGTGCTGAACTTCTACTGCACATGCTTAAAAATGCGGAGAGTAATGCTGACCCTAAGGGTTTCAATGTAGATTCTCTGGTCCCTGAGCACATTCAGGTGAACAAACCCTCCAAAATATGGTGTAGAACTTACAGGGCTCATGGTCAGATTCACCCAGGCATGAGCTCTCCCTGCCACACTGAGATGATCCTGATGGAAAAAGAGCAGATTCCTCCTAAACCAGAAGAGGAGGTTGCACAAAAGAAAAAAGATACCCCAAAAGAAATGGAAGAAACGAAAACTTATGGCCAGGGAGTAAGTTCTACATAAAGTAAATGCAAATAAAAGTTATATATATGTGTGTGTGTGTGTGTTTTAAACCTAGGACCATTTGCCAAGTAAGATAAGGCAAATTTTGTTTGAAAACAAAAGAAAGGCAGTGTCTGTAGACATTGTCAAACATATTGAATAGCAAACTCAGATTGCCACTGAGAAAATATTCCTTGAGGATGTACTCAGGCAAGACAAAACAGCCAGCCTCAGAAAGCAAAATGCAGGGTTTAAACAATGATGACAAACTCAGAAATCAGGAAAACTGGTCGTTAAGTACAAGGACTCCTTGAGTCATAATGAGACCATAACTGACTCAAACAGCTATTGCTTAAGATATTTCTAACACGAATGCTTTGTGCAGAATATTAAGGACAGGTACTGAATTTAGATATTCATAGAACAACACAATTTAAAGTGTGTTCACCTAACATAACTTCACATGTTAAAATTTTAAGAGAGCTGCCAACATAAAACAAGGCAACAAAAATGAATCTAAAGATACCCAAGGGTAATGACAAGCATCACATGGAATTGGTTAAACTCAACTATTTCAAGAAAGTGTCTATTATTAGAGAGGCTTCCCAACTATGTTCTTTTCGTGTCTTCATTATATGTTGCTGTGTAAGATATCACCCCAAACAGCTTAAAACAGTAGAGAGTTATTATGTCCAGGCCCCTGAGCTGGGAGGCTAGGTGAGGCTTAGCTGAGCTCTCTGGTTTCAAATCTCCCACTGCTGCAGTCAAGAGGTGGCCTTGGGCTGTGGTTTCATCCAGGCTCAACTGGGGCAGGATCCAAACTCATGCAGTGGTTGTCGGCAGGACACAGTTCCTTGTGTGTTGTTGGATGGCAGGTCTCTGTTCCTTGCTGGCTGGTTTTTGCTACATGGGGTAGCTCATGACACAACAGCTTGTTTCATCAGACGGGGCAAGTGAGAAGAGCCAGGCACAGTGGGAAAGCATGACTCTTTATAACCTAGTCTTGGAAATGGCAATCCATCACTTTTGCCAGGTTCTGCTCCTTAAAAGCAAGTTACTAGATGAAGCCCATCTTCAAGGACTTGGATGCCAGGAGAGGAGATCATTTGTAAGCTTGTCAGGGGTTGCCCACCGCTAGTAACAAGCAAATGCAATGCAAATCAAGACGCAATCTGGCATGGAAATGGTGATCAGGAGGCTATCAGAGAAAATAGCATTCATGCAAACAGTGATTAACAAGAACAAATGGGTTTGTTATTATGCAGTTTGCTATATTTATAAACACAAAATCTAGCAAGGATTTACAAGTAAATAAAACATGTTCGTCTAACAATAAAACTTTGAAATAAAGCAGAAGTTCATCGAAATACAAGGAGAACTATTTGAATATTCTTTGCTCAGATAAAGTATCCCCCAAACAAGTAAGGATACACTTTTGCTGTGAATAACAAGCCTGGCCTGAATATGATTGTAAGTACAACCAGAAGAGTGTGTATATTCTTTTCAAACATGAAACTATTGCAAAAATTGTATGAGTTAGAGACATCCTTAAGAAAATATCAATAAACGCTAGTCCCCAGTAGAGTCATGTAAGCCAAATCCTTCAAGAATTAAAGAAAAAATAGATGAGCATTTTAAGGAAATCTCAAAACTTGGAAATTTAAAAGCAATGTATGAAATAACTCATAGCTTAAAAAAAGAAAGAAAACTTAAAATATATATATATCTTTGTGCCAGGAATGCTAAGAAAGAAAAAAAAAGATACTCCCATACATTCTTTGTGGGGTTGTGAATTGTTTGACTTTTGACAAGCAATCTGGAATCTCCTATAAAAATTAAAATAACATACTTTTTGGTCTAGCAGTCTGACTCCTGGGAATCTATTGCAAATAATTAAAATCACCAACATCTAAGACAGTATCTAGATGTATACAACTATATTGTTTGAAGTGACCAAACATCTGAAGTGAAACAAATGTCCACGTATAGAATTGAAGACCAGACCAGGGTTCTGCCTGACCTCGAGCGGGAGAGGAGCCATGCAAGAATGCATAGGACCTCAGGATACACCGGAGAGGGGGACGCGGGGCCTCATGGAGGGAGCAAAACTAATGCTGCACAGTGTCCAAAAACAACGCCCCCTCCAAGACAAGAAGGAGAGCAAGGAGAATACTCTGTCCCCATTTGTGCTGCATAAATCCACAGACTCGCTGGCCTGGAGGGCCAGCAGAGGAGGGGCTGAGGATCTGCACTTAGAGAAGCTACACAAACAGCATGGGCTTCATCTCTCATTCATAGTGAGGAATGTCTACAAAATTATCTGGGGGAGAACAAAAGCTCGAACTACATACATGTGTGTGTACATACATATGCACGCCTATATGCATGCATATATGTAGTTCTATGTATGTGGGGAGAGTGTGTGTGTATGTATGTATGTATTTTTCAAAGCCCAAATGCCTTCCCATGCACACACAGGACTGCAAGAATGACACTGACAAAAAATCATCAAGGGTTAAGTAACAGCCCCAAGTTACACAAAGGACAGAGCCTCAGACCCATTTGGTCACTCATTCTTGATGGACAGGTGTCACGGATGCGGCCAGGCAGGCCTGGGCGGGGGCCCAGTCTCCTGTCTGTGCCCACACTCAGAGGACTGTCCTCGGCAAGTGACTGCCTGTGCTCACAAGTCCTCCCAAATCTCCACTGAGGCCCCGGTGACAGGCAGGCCCTGCCCTGTTGCCGTGGAAACCTTGCACTGTCCTTGGGGCTCTGGCACCTCAGCTTCCCACCTAGTGTGGGGGTAATTTAGAGCAAATGCACTGCTTTATTTCCAGAAGTCATAATAACCATTCCTTGGCCCTTTAATCAAAGCTCAAACAACTGAAAAACTACATAGACATTGAAGAGACATCTCTACTTGAGGTCAGGATTCTTCAACTGAATCCTAAGAGTATTGAGTTTCGGGTCCCAAAAGTATTTGTATAGGAACTTGGATTAGGGACAGTTTATCTTAAAAACTGCTCCTCCTAATACAATATTATTTTTAATCATTTAGGAAAGAAATTATATATAAAAATATATTAGCATTTCCATTGTGTTTCTCCTCCCCAAAAGTGTACTTTTGTATATGGTTAAATTAATTATAGGATTCTGTTCATTTCCTTTCTGTTTCAGTTTCCAGCCTCAGAAATCATTAACTGCTCATTTGAAATACAATTTAAGAAAGAAATCATCCATTATGTTGGAATATATGTGTGTCTATTCTAAAATGTTCTATCAGGAAAATGCATTATAATACAATAAATTAATCTTTAAATGCAAGTATCTCAGTGTTCTGAGGTGGGTAAATAAGAATTTGCTCTTATTCTTTTTATAAGGCAGTTAAAGGACAGGAAGTTATTCCAGCAATCTAGATTGGCACAGCTAGAAGGAGGCTGAAGTGCATTTGAGCTGATGGGCTCAGGCTGGAACGGACACCCCGAGGGATTCCTGGGTCTGCAATGAGGAATTAGCAGACAAGGCTGGTGTCCTTGGACTAGAAGAGAACAGGGTGGTGCTTATCTTATGCCCCCCTGAGTTGTGAGAGCACCATGTTGAATACTACACAGTAAAGCCACATTCTCTTGGGGTACAAATTGTCGAAAGCCCCACAGCACCTGAGCAGAGACCACATCTACCCAAAGAAGTGCAGGATTTTAAACAGTGTTGATTGCATTGAGCAGAAGACAAACCTCTCACGAAATCATGAGAAAGATGCCAGGCTGTCTGAATGCACTTCACTTCTCTGCTTTCTTTCTCCACGTTGTCCCCTGAGACCCAGAATCTTCTGGACCCTGCAGCCATCCAGAGGCAGCATCCCCCTGCCCCAGGCCACCCTCTCAGTGTGGGTGGCTCCCGGTGAGGTCTGGGGTCTCCTGAGGCAGCCTGCAAGGCAGGGCTAGGATCTGTGTGCTGAGGGAGCCTAGGCGTCCTTCACACACCTTCTCCAACGTGCTCCAGTCCTTCTGGGGGCCACGGTGAGCGCCATTCTTCAGCACTTGCCAGGGCACCGTTAGCCATTCCTCCCTCCTCCCTTTGAGCACCTGGCCCTTCCTCCAGGTGTGCATGGCACACTCCTGCAGATCTAGGTACGCTGATTTACAAACATATTTTTTCCTTTATCTGAAGTATCCTGGTGCCATCAGTAGACTCGTGTCCTGCCCACAAAAGAGAGGGCAAAGTCCTAACTGCCTGTACCTGTGAATGTGACCTTGTTTGGAAAGAGGGTTTTTGCAGGTACAGTCAGGATGAAGTCCTTGGCGTGGGCGGGATCCACTAGGGCTGGGGTTCTGGTAAGAAGTCAGAGACGCGGGAGGCCATGTGACCGGGCGGTGGGGGCTGGAGCCGTGCAGCCTGAACCAAGGAGCTCAGGGACTGTCACCACCAGCAGCAGCTGAGAGGCGTGGAGAAGCGCTAGCCAGGGTCTCCGAGGGCGTGTGGGAGGCGCTGCCTGCGCCCTGGGCCCAGACGCTGGGCGTCCAGACTGCGAGCCGGTCGTTTCTGTGGCCCTGAGCCAACCAGCTCCTGGTTCTTTGCCGTGGCGGCCCCGGCAAACTGATGTACCTGGATAGAAAATCACATGCATAACTTTAAAATACCCAAAGCACGTTCTACTTAACTTCAATTATACCAAAGACTTTCCAACAAAAACCGAAGAATTTTGTGCCTGTCCTGGAAACTCTCGCCTCCGTATACCTCGGTAGGACCCAATCTCTCTTCCTCCCACCTTCCTCTGGGCATGAAGTTATCTTCGGAAAAGTTCTGTTTTGTTTTGTTTTGTTTGTACAGAAATGACTCACCTCATACTTTCCACAGCTCTTCCGCACGCAGAATATTAGAAAGAGCTGACATATTGTTTTCCTCATGTGATCTATGCAAGATCAAAGACATGTTGCTGCTTCTGAAATGGGCAATGGTATCATTTCTGTGGTGCTGAATAAGAGATGAGGAAACCAAAGGTACCTGAGGACAGCCACCTGTACCCCTGACCTCCTGCCCCAGGCTGGTGGGGGCCCCACTTCTGCTCCCGTGCCTGGTCGAGCAGGGTGGACGCTCTGCCGTGGACGTTTCTGAGTGCCCGATCGTCCCCCAGGCAGCTCTGGTCCAGGGAGGAAGGTCTGGCCGTAGCCCTCCTGTGGCAGAGCTCCAGGTGAATGCCCATCACGAGGCTCTCGGGCTGTGCAGGCTTTTACTATCTGCATATTTATTTCACCTCTTAAATGAAATCCAATTTGAGGCTATTAATATTAATGCACAGAGATAATTCTGATGATGAATTAATAAAACACTTGGCCTCTCAATGTGCTGTTTGCTCTTACATTTAATGATGCTCTTAACTGGAAAGAGGAAGAGGCAGAGCACGTTCCACCTGGAGCCTGGAAATTAGAAACCACTTCATTGTTTTGAGCTCGCTGCTTTAATGACAATCAATAGAATCGATCTGGGAGAAGAAAAGTATTTACTCAATCTCTTCCACGTGCTATGCTCGCTGTTTAGATTTCTCAAGCATCATCTGAATACAATATTTCGTCAAGGTCCTACATCTGCTAATGAATTACATGCTAAATGAATTTTTCACCCCTCCCCCCGCCCTCCCCAATGGTTTTGGTACCACAAAATATTGCTTTCCCCTAATCATAGCATAGAACGTGCATTCGGGGCTGAGAGGTGGTGTTGCTGCAAAATCAAGAAGCCATCTCAATTGTGGATGGATTTACTTGCAAAACAGACATTATCCTTGGCCCTTGCTTTCCCCAAAATAATTCCTGGCTGGTGGTCTTTTGTTGTTCAAATGAAGATAATTTACTATTCACACTCTGCTGGATTAGTCATTGAAAAGACAATTTAGCTGCAATTAACTTAACTAGATTTAGCATTAAACTTCAGCTAAATACACGTTCACTTCAACAGTCATTCAACAAATATGTGTTAAAGTCCTCTAATTAGGGTGGTTTCTCAGTTGATTAAAAACAACAACATCCACAATCTATTGTTCTTGGAACCCCTCCCAGACGCAAGCACATTCCTGTCCAAGATGCAGCTCAGGACTCTGCTCTATAAGGAAGAGACTATTACCCATTTTACCAGGAATGAAAATTAAGATCTCGCATGGAAGCCATTAATATGAAGCCAACTACCAAAAGGAACTGAAAGAAACAGGCTAAATCAAGATTGGAATGAATTGTAAAAAAAAAAAAAAAAAGAATCTCTGCACAAATAAGGTGACGGTGAGCGAGAAAAACCCTCAGCCAGCCTATTCCTCAACTTGCAAAATAGACGTTTTTAAAGCCCATTTAAATTTTAGGAGAGCCAGCAGGATAAGACAGAAATCTATTTGGGGCAGAATTGATTTGTCCACTGTCATTTACAAGGAGCTTCATAGTATTTATTCTCCTATTAAATTGGAACGAGCTGTTACATGGGGAACAAGCCACGGGTTTGTGTCTGTCTCGTCTGTCTCGTAGTGTTTAAAGGGCATCTGCTTCAGATTCGAAGGCTTGCTGGGTTTTCCTCTATTGCAAGATGAAAGGGGAGTAGGTTTTAATCACTGGTGAGCACGCATGTTTAGGAAAGTAGCAGGAGGGTGCATGGGAGTGCCAGGTGGACGTAACCCCTCCAAGAGCTTTCGGAGCCGGTTTTTCTAACATGTGCCCCAGCAGTAGCTGAGCGGTGGTTCGAAATGCTAACCTCAAAGGTCTGTGCGTCCGAGCACATTAACAGGAATGAATCCAGCGAGGTGGAAAACAGACTTGTAAGAATATATTGTGGCAAATGCTTGGCAATTACCGAGGCCAGGAGATTAACACACACACGTTGCATATATACATATGTAATATGTATGATAGATATGATACATATATATACTTTTTGCAAACAGAAAGTGTTAACACAGTGTTTTAAGTGGTTGTTAGCCATTTAACCTTCTTAAAATATGCTCTAAATTCCTGTGATGCAATACTTGTCTACAACAAATGTAGCCATAATATGTGCCTAGAAAGTAACACATGATGTAAAAGACTAAAAAAACCTCAAATATCATTAGTGTAAACCTCACGCACACTAGACAGAGTCATGGCTATAGAGTAACGTGTGGGAAGCCGTCGTGGGAGCGACCTCTACAAAGGTCCCAATTGGATCTAAACCACCAATGTATTTCCCAAGAAGCGCCAACACTGGCAATATGCGTTGGTTTTTAATGGTGGATTCTCCTCACTTGCAACCCACACAGAAGATTTTGGAGATTTAAAAATATCAGTAGTTAATAAGAGAAACGTGCATGGACTTCGGGACCAGCGTCTTTGGCTTAAGAGCAGAAGGGGAACAGCCCTTCACAAACAATGGAGCAAGGACGCACAGCAGCCCCTGGACTTGCCCAGTGGGGTCTGAATGGTTGAAAGAAAGAGCAGTCCCGGGGCGCCTGGGTGGCTCAGTCGTTAAGCATCTGCCTTCGGCTCAGGTCATGATCCCAGGGTCCTGGGATCGAGCCCCACATCGGGCTCCCTGCTCGGCGGGAAGCCTGCTTCTCCCTCTCCCGCTGCCCCCGCTTGTGTTCCCTCTCTCACTGTGTCTCTCTCTGTCAAATAAATAAAATCTTTAAAAAAAAAAAAAAAAAGAAAGAAAGAAAGAGCAGTCTCTCAGGCCAGTGGGGACATCCCGGCCGGCCGCACAAGCCCAGCTCTGGAAGCTGCTTGGAGCCCGCCGCAGAGCCCAGCGTTTGAGCAGCCGTCCGCCACGCAGAGTGCAGCTCAGGGGATCCGCCCTTGGCCGCCCTGGATGCTGGGCCTCTATTCAAATAGCTCCATTTTTCCACGAAGTCTTTTTTGGAAAAGGTGTGGCATAAATACACAAATACATAAGATAAAATGAAATGGAGTAAAATAAAATAAAAATATTTTCCGCCTCCTACCACCTTCCACCATGGCTCCACGGATCAGATTTATGCTGGAGGGGGGAGATAGCAAGTGAAAAATGAAAAACAATTTCATATTTTAAATTTATGAGACGGGAGGATAATATATCACTTCTTTTTATTCCTCAAGCTCACTGCAATAAATTGTCTATAGCCTATTTGGCATGTTTTCTGTATCACTCAGCCGGCTCGGTTTCAGTTAACGCCTTTAGTCTTAACTAAATTGTTCATTTCAAAAGTGGTGCTGCATAGTTAATGATTTGGGGGAAGAGCTAGTCCTATTTTTCTAGACATAAACAGATAATGTAGAAAGAGAGAAAAGGCCGACAGGAGCCTCGCCTGGCACCTCCCCACCCTTGGTGCCTATAAAATGCTTTCCCCAAGCTTTGAGGTGATGAAAAGGACAGGGGATGGGGTCTAAATCAGCTAAGCTCGATATGATGCCAAAGCCTTTGGCTAAACAGAGATTGACTTAATTCTTTCAATAATGACTTTGGTCCGGAGCGCTTCTCCACCACAAGAGGGAGAAACCCAACAGAACAGAGAAAATCTCCTCAGTCGGGTTATCTTGACTCTGCTCCAGGCAAAACCTAGAAATATTTTTTTAATCGAGATTCTCTACAGCAGCCCTTTCCAAATGCCAGTATCCATCATCGCTGACTGGATCAATAGCTGTGTTTTGGCCCCAGTCTCCTGCGAGAGATAGTATATGCCATCACTCATAGACAAATATCACAGTTAAGCAAAGTATCCAGCCAGACCTAGTAACATTTTTATTGATTTTTATTGTGCAAATAATGTCTTTTTGGGCTGAATAAATGGCTTTGAGCCAAACAGTCATTGTTTATGATTCCAAGATGCAATAAAGGGACAGGAAATATATTATGGCCAATGTCTCAAGGCACACAACATAATCATCCTTTGGTAGTAAAAAACTAGCCATCTGAAACCAAGAGTGCATATTTATCCATGCTTAAAGGTGCCTGTAGGACTTGCAAATCTTACACAAAATGTCCTGTTAGGAAACAGATGGCATTGCCCTCTAACCCTATTGAACAACTACTAGAAAACTGAGCAAAAAAATAAGCACCATATTTCTTCAATCAATACAAAGAAAACAGTTTACTATACTCCCTTCCAATGAAATATCAAAGTTGCCAAAACAGCATCCATTCACTTTAAAAGAAAACACATCAAAAACTCCCTGACTTTATCAAATGCTATAAAATCAGAAAATATTTTAGTAAGGCTTTAAAAATATATATATATATATATATATATTCATTCAAAGTAATTGTGAGTTTGTTCCCTGCGGTAGCTCAGCAGAAAGTGGGCCATACGAGGTTTGCCCCCGAACTAAAATAAGTCCTTTGTGTGGGTGAATTTTGGCATCCTTATGTCTGTGTTAGACAGCCTGGTTTCTCTGAGGGGTCACAGAAGCGGGCGCCACACTCACCTCTCCACGAGATGCACTGTTGCTGCACGTTTTTGTGCAGACCCGAACAGAATCATGGCCCTGCAGGTGGTTCTCGCGCATCTTTGCCACAGATCCAGCACATGGCCCCACGATGGAGAGCATGCAATTGTGCTGGATTCCTGCAAGAACTCTGCCTCTGGGGATCAGCACGATTCGGGAGAATTAGACATCCCAAGTCCTGCAAAAATGAGCATGCCTTCCAAAACACAGGATTGTTCCGCCCTTTATGTCCTGCCGTGGATACGCAGAAAAGTAGATATTCAGCTGTACCTATTTTCTGTATGTGCTGAGATTTATTCTTGTACTTGCCATTGACTCATCTCAGTTCAGAAGCATAAGGATTATTTAAAGAATAAAAAATCAGTTGCATCCTATTTTAAATTATTCATTTGCTTATTAACCACTACTTATTGAATGACTTTTTTATAAACTAAGCGTTTCTTATATTATCAGAATATAGTCAATGCCAAAACACAGCAGCTTATTGAAACGGACTGGCAATTTTACTAGGTAACAGTAGAAACATTATTCTTTTGTTTCGGGTTTGTTGTAACTATGCATGCATACCTCTGTGGGGGATAACATATACCTATTTATTGAACAAAATATCCCCTTCTCACCTAGTGGGTGTATTATTGTTTATACACCCAACAAAATAAGTTCTCACACACACGGCGCTAACAGGACAGCACGTCCTTGAGAGAGGTCAAGGACCTTTCCCCCACCTCTGCACCTCCACCAGCACTGAACAGCGGTGTTCTTTTGAATCCAAGCCGATCCGGCGGGTAAAATTCATCTCACTATTTTAGTTTTATTTTTCTTATTTCTAGTGAATCTGAATATTTTTCAAAGCTCATTCATTTCTGTCTTTTGTAAAACACGATTATTATTTCTCATTTCTATTGTTCTATATTTTTTTCTTTATCACAGGTTTTCTCGTTACTCCACATGAAGAATAAAAGTCCTTTGTCAGCTGTGGGGGGCACGACGTTGTCCGTTTTGTTGTTTGACTGTCAATGTGTTGATGGTATTGATTGTTTTACATACCGAATGATTTCTCTTTTCTTTTTAATTAGCTGCTCTGTCAGTCTCTGATGGCTGTGATCTCTGACGTTATTCTGAGGGAGACAGACATGCTGCCTGCTCTCATGTGGACGTCCTCGGTCCCCATCTTGCCCTGAGCTCCAGCCCATCTGGGGCTTGCTTTCACACAGAGACCTTTCCTGGATCATTCCAAATGCTTCACGCATCATCCACTGAAGATTTCGTTGGAACTCAGACTGTTTCTGGTATGTCCACGCTGTTTCATTTCTCCCTCTCTTTCTTCTGCTCACTTCTCTGCCTTTATTGTAGCCTCATGTGCTTTGGGCTGTCTGGCAAGTAGAGAATCTCTCTTAGTACTCTTTTAAACTATCTCAATTATATATCTGTTTAGACTTTTAGGTGAACCTTAGCATTTTGATTGGAATCACATAGTATTTATAAATTAACTCAGGGGAGATGAGTATCCAACAGTACTGACTCTTGTCCAGGAGACTGGCATTTTCCTCTCCAGTCCAGTTACTTCCAGATTCGGTCACTGTCGTCTTTGGCATTCTGCGTGTTTCTGTTATGTTTCTTTCTTAGTGTCCTAAGAACACTTTACGTTCTGTTGTTACAGAGAAGGATCTCCTTTTCTGTCACATTTTCTCCCTGGATCTTGTGATGAACACGCCACAGGCTCGAGCTCGAACACGTTGAGCCGTCCCTCATCGTTCTGTACCCAAATCTTTTGCTAAACTCATAGAACGAATAGTTTTCATTGCTTCTCTTGAGATTTTGGGGTGAACAGTCATTTTCCAAAAATTATGTGACTCTTGTCTCTTTCTTTCCAACATGTTAAGTTGTTTTGTATCAATGGCTAGCACCTGCAGAATAAAGTTCTACGACAGTTGAGCAGTTGAACAGACCTAGGGCAAGGTCCATACCAGACAACAGTCTGGTTTCCTCCCGGGAGCCTGGAGGCTGGTGCATGGTGGGGGAGAGAAAAAACGCTCTTCCAAATCCATTTGTCTAGTTTGTATGTGGATCGCAGTGCAGACCCAGCAAGAGTCTAGAAATGGAGCCCCGTGGGCAGAATGCAGGCACTTTCCGCTGCTTTTCAGAGCCCATCGAATGGTGTCGCCATGTTAGTGTTAATGGTGGGAGCTGTCATTACTGAGACATAGGAGCTACGTCTCCAAATTCATGAAGTTCGTGCCAGTGGTATGTGCAGGTTACATTTTGAACTATTCAGTTCAAACTATTCAGTTTAAAAACACAACATAGAATAAATTATGGTGAGCCCAGATCGTCCTCTCATTTGAATGATCTCACTAACCCAAATCTTGTTTCTCTTCTCTGTACTCAAATCTTACACCTAGAAACCTAGTGCTTTAGAAACTCTTTTTCCCTTGTAATTTTAGAGGTTTCAACACATGAGATTTGTAAGTTACCACATCTGAGCTCCCACCTGCAGTCATCCCCGGGAGAAATATTTTCTGGGATTTTTCTCTGGACAGACCAGATTGCAGATTCTTCACCTCCACGACCCTGGGGGATCAATGTGACAATCGCTATTCCAGTTGGAGAGATAATGGGGCTCGCAGAGGTAGCAGGATTCCTCCAATCCAGCAACTATCGCTTAGTTGACCCTGTTACCTTAGAAATAAACTTTTCTTCTTGCTCTCTCCCTCAACGCAGATTTTTCACCTGTGTCCTTTTACACAGATCACAGGCTTAATCAGACTCTCCAAAAACACTAAAAAGGAAAGATGAATATGGGGAATATACAGAATGTTAATCCATCGTCATGCATTAAGCTCATCACCCCAGTCATAGTTAAGAAATACCATACATATCTGTGTTTACATTCTCGGAACATTATGCTTTCTTTTAAAGTGGATAAAAAGAAAATTTAAACTTTTGTAAGTTTGAATATTACATGTGCATTAAAGAGATAATACCATGGGGGTACCTGGGTGGCTCAGTCAGTTAAGGGTCTGACTCTTGATCCCAGCTCAGGTCTTTATCTCAGGGTCATGAGGTCAGGCCCTGCATTGGTCTCCACTCTGGGCATGGAACCTATTTAAAAAAAAGAGAGAGAGAAAGAGATAATACTAGGAATCTGGGGCACTTGAGTGGCTCAGTAATTAAGCGTCTGCTTTCGGCTCAGGTCATGATCTCAGGGTCTTGGGATCGAGCCCCACATCGGACTCCCTGCTCCGCGGGAAGCCTGCTTCTCCCTCTTCCACTCGCCTGGTTGTGTTCCCTCTCTCGCTGTGTCTCTCTCTCTCTCTCTCTGCCAAATAAATAAATAAAATCTTTAAAAAAATACTAGGAACATAACCCCCAAATGGAAACATATGTCCACACAAAGACTTGAGTGTATTATTCACAGTAGTGTAAAAGTGAAAACGACCCAAATGTTCATCCGCTGCCAAATGAATGAACAAAATGCAGTATATCCATATATGGAATGCTATTCAGCAATGAAAAGGAATGCAGTACCAATCCAAAGCATGGAGGAATCTGAAAAGCATTATGCTAAGTGAGAGAAGTCGGTCATAAAAGTTACACATGTAAGTTACAACTCCATCTATATGAAATGCCCAGAGAAGACAAATCTATAAGGAAAGTGGTTGCCACGGGCTGGAGGTGAGAATGCAGGGTGCCTATAAATGGACACCTGCTTTCTTTGGGGGGTGATTTAAATGTTCTAAAATTAGAACATTTGGGGGGGTGGTTGCATTTGCTGAAAATCATTAACTTGGACCCTTAAAATGGATGAATTTTATGGCTTGTAAATCATACTTCAATAAAGTCATTTTGAAAAGGGACACTGTTCTATCCCTGTAGGTCCATCCATCATAACAAAAGCACCCCTCTGCAGGGGGATGACACAGCGGCGGAGACTGTTGTGGGGGTAAGGGCTCTGTGCGAAATCCCTGTACCTCCCTTTCAATTCTGCTTAACCTAAAAAGTGAAGTCTTTTAAAATACAAAACAAGTGCTCATACTGAACAATTTGAGGGTGTCCTGGAGCTCTTCTGGGCTACTGTCAATGGCAGAGGCTTTCCATGTCGGACATGATAGAAACGGGCACCCCAAGAAGCCCTCTGGAGGGCGTTGGACTCCACCCAGGGAATAAGCCTGCACTGTGGGGGCTGTTCATAGAAAAGACCACTCCATACACAGAATCAGCCGCACAGGCACCCGGGCGTCTGCTGACTGTGTCACAGCTGACCTTCCCAAGAACTGGCACACGTGCAAATCCATGGACGGGTCCACCATCCCAGCAGCACTACATAGCCGAATGTTTGCATCAGTTACCACAAGTTCCAGGCCAAATTCTCCAACCAAACACTGGCCTCTTGGGCTCCACAATTTTCGGGGAAGGCAGTAGCAATGAAGAGCATGGGACGCAGGCAGGAGGCACCGGGTGAGAGTTCTACCAATTTGGGGTGGTCCCCTGGACTAACCCATGGGGGACGAAAGCCACCACCGGGAGCTGGCGTGCATGCAGACCATGAGACAGCGGTTGCCAGGTCTCTCTTGGTCCTATCCGGTAAACTTCTTTGTGATCTTTGACCAGTTCCATACACATCTTTAGCTTCAGATTGCTCGTTTTTAAAATAGCAATAATAATACGATCAATCCCAAAGGATCGTAATAAGAAATGGACAGTGGTCGGTATACACAATGCTTGTAGCAAAAGAGGGGTTTATGAACACTCTTGATTGACCTTTCCTACCTTGATTTCTTTCCTCCTTCCCAAGATGATCCGTGTTTTAAGGCAGGATCTGGGAAGCCCAGTGCTAAGGATCAAATACCACCAGTCAGGAAGAAAGTTTCATGACTTTTAATTTTTAAAAACAACTTGTCTTGCCCGACATCAAATATTCCAGCCTGCCGTCACCCACGAGTGTGCGGATAAAGGCGAGCGGGGGGGATAGGCAGCCGTCCACGGAAGAACAAAGGAAGACACTTGTGGAGCAAAACCTCTTTGGTGATGGAACGACCACCACGTTTCCCTTGATAAACGAGGCCTTTGAGCAGCTGTGTGGAGTCACGTTGGGCCCTCACACCTGTCATGCCCCTAACTGTTAGTCTCAAGGCTGCAAGTACCAGATCCCAGACCAGATACTGTGATGAGGCTTCGGTGTCTAAATGGGCCAAAGCCCCCAACACTGTACACAGCTTAATAAAAACCAAAAAACAGCAGTTCTGTGGTTTTCTTTTTCTTTTCAAAAAATTTTAAAGTTTTTGTGTAGACAATTTTAATCTTTTTGTCTCTATGTGAAGCCAAGAGGTTTTGTTTTCATTAGGCACAAATGGTCCATTTAAATAGGTCATTTTAATTTTTATTGCATATCCCACATTCTTTATAATTCTAAAGTTGGGGTAGAATAAATCAGGAGTTGACTTCCAAAAAAAGTGGCCAAATTCCTGAATGAATCTCCCTTGAGAACGATCTCCTGCTTGTGCATGAAGAAAAGTTTCAGGAAAGCTCCAGTACACACAAATACGTCTACGGTGTTGGAATTCTCTGTGACATTCTACATACTCAGCTCCTGGCCTCTTTAAATAAATAGCAGAAAACCCTGTCACGCAGTTTGGGGAGGGGATGAGACGTTGAATGGCTAACTGCTGACAGGTCAACAGCAGTCATTCCGCAGACTTGAAATCTAGATCAGCACCCGGCCAGAGCTGTGGGATCCATTTCTGTCTTGAGGTTCACCAAGGCAGCCAAAATGTCAGTTGCCTTGAGCAAGAAAGATTTGTTGTCTCTGTGTAAGTGAACAGATGGTGAGCAAGGTTGGAGGTGAGAGAAATCGTCTTTCAAGGTGGATGCCCTGGAGTGCCCTTCGCCATCTATCATGATATCAGGTACCCCTGGACCATGGAGACTCTTCCCAAATCCTGGGGAGATGATCCTCTGCCTCCATTTGCACAACTTCTGGGAGAGAAGGTCTTCTGAATATCCTGGGAGCAAACCACGTAGGGGAGGGAGCCGAGGGAGCAGAGCGCAGGGCTCCCCATGGGAAGGAGGGAACATCCTTCACATCCTTCCATCTGCAGGGCTGGACACCAGGACAGTCTGCCTCTGGGACCTGGGAGGTTACCTTCAGATCTACTACAGAATGCCGCTTGTCCTGGACTGGGAGGGTTGCCTCCTGGGCAGAAGGCATCCAAGCATAGTTTCAGATCTCGGAGGGCACTTCGGGAGTGGAGTATAGCTTTCTCTGATCTCGGAGAGTTCACACATAGGACACTCGGGGTGAGGAGTTTACCTGTGACTTCTTTTTAATACAGCCTTATTGAAATATAATTTACATACTGTATAATTCATCTATTTAAGATGTGCAACTCGATAGTTTTGGGTACACTTACAGTTATGTGTGAACGTCACGCACCCAATATCAGAACCTCAAAAGAAACCCAAACTCTTTAGCTTGAACCCCCTTATCCCTTCGTGGCCCCAGCCCTAAGAAACCACTCATCTACTCTCAGTGTCTATAAGTTTGCCTCTTCTGGGCATTTTCTATAACTGGAGTCCTAAAATATGCAGCATTTTGTTTGGCTTCTATCACCTAGCCTCATGTTTTTGAGGTTCACCCATCCTGTATCCTGGGTCAGCATTTCACTCCCTTTGGTGGCAGAGGAATCTTCCGTCACGTGGATATTTGCTTATCCATTCGTATGTTGATGTGCATTTGACTTCTTTTCATCTTTCGGCTATTATGATGTGAGCCACTGTGAACATTTGTGTTCAAGCTTTTGCGTGGAGAACGTGTTTGTCTTGAGTATCTCTAGGAGTGGAATTGCTGGGCCCTATGGTGAGTCCATGTTTAATCTACTCTTTGGAGGAGCCACCAGGCTGCTTCCAAAGTGGCAGCGCCATTGTACATTCCCACCAACAGACTATGACGGTCCCGATGTTCCTCTATTCATGCCCATGCGCGTTTTTACCCGACTTCGGGTTCTAGCCTTCCTGGTAGGTGGGCACTATCTCGTGGTTCTGATTTGCATTTCACTGGTGGCTAATGATGTGGGACATTCTTTCATGTGTTTATTGCACATTTGTACATCTTCCTTGGGGAAGTGTGTATTCGGATCCTTTGTCCATTTTTTTAATTGAATTATTTGCCTTTTATTTTTGAGCCTAAGAGTTCCTTATGTATTCCATGCACAAACCCCTTATCGGATATATAATTTGTGAATATGTTCTCTCATTCTATCCATTCTATTTCAAATTTCTTCATGGCATCCTTTGAAGTACAGAAGTTTTTAATTTTGAGGAAGTCCAACTTGTCTGTTTTGTACTTTGCTCATGCTTTTGGTGTCATACCCACAATCCACCACCAAATCCACGGTCATAAAAATTTACCCCTGTGTTTTCTTCTAAGAGTGTTATTGTTTTAGTTCATACATTTAGGTCATTGATCCATCTTGAGTTAATTTTGTAAATGGTGTAAGGAACCAACTTCATCCTTTTGAATGTGGCATCCAGTTGTCCCAACACCATTTGTTGTAAAAACTATTCTCTCCCCATTGAATGGTCTTGGCATCCTTGTCCAGAATCAGTTGACCATAGACACAATTTAACAGTGATGGAGGTGAGATCCTGAAAAAGGAACCACATACATAACAATGTTCAAAGAACAGAAGTTGAAAGTAAACATTTAGAAGCTGTTACAGCATTGTGACAGGGTAATTTTATGTCCATTGAACTTAATAAGTTAAAAGTTCATTCTTTCATTACTTAAATTAATTGTTATTGTATTTTACAAAAAAACAAAAAACAAAAAACAAAAAACTGGTCTGCTCTGGACTGGGGGTGGGGCAATGCTGGTCCTTCCTGCCAGAGAGTGGAGAAGCAGTGGTCATCAGGACTGCTGGGCAGGTGATGTAAAGACCCAGAGGGTCCTCTGTTGTGCAGGCAGCTGGTCGGGTTCTTGGGCAAATTCTCCTTTCGTGAGTGAAAAATCTACACTGACACAATCTGGCCAATAACAACCCACATCTGATCTCATCTGTATTAAATGCAAGGTCTTTATCATTTAAAGTGCTAGTGAAAAATTAGTAAGAATGCACTGTTTTGTTTTGTTTTTTCTAAAATTAGCCAAGAAGCCAGAGTGTGTAGATTTGAGGATCAGACAGAGGCAAGGGATATTCAAATGGAGCTGATAAGGTTGAGTGTTCAGGATGATTTCAAATATTGCAATATACTTAAAAGATGTGCAAATTAAAATAAATCTCAAAGCCTAAGTTTATAGTTAACATTTTTTTTTCAATTTTACAATTGTTTCTGCTGGTTAAAAAAAATGATGAGAGCATATTATTTTGCAGGGACATGAAGACTGAAGCCCAAGTAGAACACAACAGGAAAGCCTCCTTATCGAATTCTAGAAACTGATTCCGCGGGGACTCACATCGGGGGCTTGGGAGCGCGCACGGGGCACTCACTGCGAGGCCTTTCCTGGGTTATCTGGCTTTGAAAGGATCATGTTCAAACCCTGCAAAGATAAAAGACAGCCTCCACAGGCTATGAGCCGGACCGTTAAACATTACCATATGACAAAGTCCTCTCCTGAGGTCTGACCTGCCAGGAGAGCCCAAGTCTGCACATCTGAAGAACCAGACCCTCTTCTGGGTCTGGTGGGAGAGCTTTTGAAAACTACTTGAAAATGCCTTCTGTGGGGGGAAAGTCTTAATGAAAAAGGAACCACATACATAACAATGTTCAAAACCGAACTTTTATTTAAATGGGTTTTTAGAATTAAAAAAAAAGGACAACTGGGGATGAGAGTAGATCATGTGAAATAAAGTCCACTTCTTTTGGCACCCATTCACTGTTTTTGATACATTTGTCAGATATTATCTCTTTAGCATTTTTATGTTTATTTAATCAATTTGAAATAGTGATCGCTTTTTCTAATTAGAAGCACTACAGCTGTCTTGTCCCCATCATCTTAGGTTTCTAAAAGGTCTCTCCTACTAGGTGTGCTCTACCCGGGGAGAAATACCTGCATTTCTTTTTCTTTTTCTTTTTCTTTTTTTGGATTTTTTTCTCTGCCTTTTCTATTATTTAATTTTAATCATGTTCTCTTGACCTTTTTACTCGTTTTTAGATATGTGCTTAACGCCAGGTATCGAATATAATTAATATAAGATATACTGTTTAATCACAGCGTTTCTGACCAGCATCTCATATAGCAGCACATGCAACTGATAAGTGATTTCCCACTGATTGCAAAAGATCTATCTTTTGAAGTGTTTGTAAGGCTTTTAGAAACTGTTTTTATGTAAAAATGGAAACAAAGAAAATAGATTCTCCTGGAAACATCTGTACAGTTTGTCTGTGAGCTTTTCATGCTTTTATTTCCAAGTGTGACCAACATGAGGCATGTTCTGCGGTTAGGAAGTCTAACCCTACTCAGTTAGGACCTCTCTCATGGCTCAGAGAAAACAGAATGATTCAAAGTGACACGCGACGGATGGTTTTAACAGAGAAGCTCTGCTAATATTAGTATTCGCATGGAACTGGCTTCGGAGAGTAGCTGGGGGTGAGCTGCCAACACACGACAGAAGCTCTGAAGTCAGTGGGCGCTGAAGATTTTACACGGAAGGGTGTGTGGTGCTCGTGGGAAGGCAGCGTGTTGGAGGGTCCCATGGCGGAATGGCCCCACCCGGCAGGACCCAGCAAACTCCTACAGCGGAGAGGCAGGCACACCTCCCTCACCTCAGTGGCAGGTGCTGTGTTGGATGACGAGGTCCCTACAAACACGCGTCTCGACTCAGCAGGGTCCCCCAGCAGGTGACAGGACTGACTGCCCTGCACACATGTCCTGGGGGATTCGGTTCCTTGTCACCTCTTGGGGGAAACCTGCCCGAGGAAGGATGCTATTCCCAGAACCCTAAAACCTCAACTTTGTAAACAACACGTCCTTGTAACCCTTGGGAATTAATAAAACCCTATTTCTGTTCATCTCCAGGAGCTTCCTGTTTGCCTGTTCTGACCTATGATCCAGAGAAGCGGTGTGTGTCACCCCGCATGCCCAAGGGAACAATGAAGTCACAAAATAAAGGAAAATGATGATGTTTTCAGTTTAACTATGTGTCAGGCAATAAAAAACAAGTTGCTAAAACATGTGTTTAGCAGCCAAAAGGCTAAATGAATCCACTGAAATCACCTTTACTGCTTCTAAGAAACAGAACATGAAATGCTTTTTTTAAAGTATATTTGGAAGGTCCAGAAAGTTGTATTTTAATCAGTCAGTCGAAAAATAAAATTTGGATAGCTCTTTAGAGAACAGAACTTACTCTGTTCCCTTTGAAAATTAGATTAACAAGTGTATCCGATTTACCAAATTTGAGGCTAACATTCAAGATTCTGAGGAATAAATTCAATAGACTGCACTTTCTAGCTCACGGCACTCTGTTTTGGACGCCCTTGTGTTTCTGTTAAGAATTTATGAGCAGCAATGAAAGAATGCAGAGTTGTATCCAGATCTCACAAGTTGATTTCACTATCTCTGTGAATATTTAAATGCCCCAAAGTTACCCTCTTGGTTCCTTTACTTCTATGCACTTCATTTTGCAGAGTAGCAGGGAAGAAACACACCCCAACACACGCTAAACATTTTACATAACGATCCTTACAAGAGATTACCGAATGTGAATTTTAATAATTTTAGTATGAAATGATATTAGTCATTGCTGTGCCCATAAAAGTCACAATTCACCCTTTTCCTCCCCAGGCTCAGCATCAGGACTCCTGCCGCAATGACTTCTCGGGGCCCCTCCCCACTGCTTCTGCGCCTGGCAGCCCCCCAGGGATGGGGTGTCTCTCCCCCAGCCTCCTCCGGCCTCGGCCACAGCTGGCTTCTGGCCTTGAGAACCCCCTTCTCCTTTGCTGGCTTGCAGACTCGTGCCCACTGTGCACCCACAAGGCAAACTTGAGCCCCCGGGTCTTACCGCGAGGAGCCCGGCGCCGACTGAGGCTTGAGGAACCGCCTTGCGGTGAGAAGCATGGACTGGCATGCCCAGCACCTGCCCCAGCTGCTCGAAGCTTTCTTGCGTGCTTACCTGCTGGTTTTGCTGGGTGACGCATAAGCGAGGTTGTCGGAGGGAAAGGATTAGCAGCAAAATGGGACCAATGTTTGCTCATCAAGCCAGACCTTGTGTAGAACAGGCAAAAAAAGAAGGCAGCCTCAGTGGACAAGGAGATGCTAGGATGCTGAGGTCCCCACTATCAAACAGAAGCCACCATCCCCAACCCCCAGTCCGGGAACATAGTTCCGACATTTTGCAGGTAATTATCCCTATGCCATGCCACCGTTTGGTGGTTTGTGTACAAAACTTAGCCTTGAGTATTCCCACACATGCCTTTGACCCTAACGGTGTACCTAAATGCTGTCCCATGCGCAGGGACAGGGAGAGAAGAAGACAAGCCAGTCATGTCTCGGGGCATCCCCTGCACTCAGCACCAAGAGCAGGAACAACGGGCTCGCCCCGAGTCAGGCTCTTTGCAAGCGCTCTAGAAGAACATCTCATTTATTCAGAGTCCTGTGGGGCAGATACTGTCGTCTGCATTTCACAGATGAAAACACCGAGGTCTCAGAGGATAGGGTGCTGTGCCCGACGTAAGTGAGAAGCATCTTTGTGAGGGGCATCCATGGGATGTCCACTCCATTCTCTGGAGGGACGTCTGTCCTGGCCAGGATGGTTTTGGCCGAGATCTTCTGTATCAGGTGGCCATTGGGAGATCCTCGGTGTTCTAAGAAGGAAACTGCCACAGCAGAACTGGGCCTCGTCCAGAGCCAGGAACTGGAAAGGTGCCCTGCTCTCTGCAAATCCATTAGGGACTGCTCAGTGACGGGTCTTGTTTACCGAGTTGCCTCTCAGAAATGCACATAAGGTGCTTTGTGTTTCAAGGGAGGGTTTGGTTTGGTTTTGACTCGTGTTGTGTGTGTGTGTGTGTGTGTTGTTTGTTTGTTTTGTTTTGTTTTAGCCAGAGGAAAACTGTAGGGTCACACATTGTGACTTAACAAAGCCTACGCACCTCGGATCCTTGGCACATGGAAATGAGGCCACTGGAGTGATTTGGACCCCAGAGCCTCCTGCCTCCTGCATCTGAAGGGAGAGTGAGCAGAAGGAGCAGTGAACAGGAACCCGGGCCTGGGAGAACGTTCCAGAACCCCCCGACCTGGCCACGGGGCTTGCTGGGCCACGGACCACAAGCCACTGCAGCTGTCGTCTCTAAAACCTCCTTAGGGGCAAAACCTAAAAGGCATTTTGCAGTTGCATTAAGTTGCTCGAAATGACCAACAGGAGAAATCTCAGCTCCCCCAAATCTTTATTTAAAAATAAGTGGACATTCCCAGTCACCGAAAGCCTGATGTGAGCGGACCGCAGACTCGCAGCGGGCGCCCGGGGAGCTGCACACCTCCGCGTGCCTCCTCCTAGAGCAGCCGAGGAAATGAGAGCAGCTTGTATTCCGTCCCTTTCATTAAAAGTTCGCTCCAAACAGCGTCTCGCGCGCGGTCACTTTACGGGCTGTCGCGGAGGCGACGCGGTATTAAGCCCGTCCTGGGTGTTACCGAGTCAACACGTTAATTCATTTCATTTCTAAATGACATTTACTCATACCTTGTAAAACCAGGGGAGAGAGCGTCTGTGTTGGCTTTATCTCCTCCGAAATTAAGATAGTGGTTTAAATTGAAAATGTAATTTAAATCCTCTCGGGCGCGGGAGCCTCGCCTGGGCCCCCTCAGCGGGGCTTCCCAGAGAGACCGGAGCGGCCGAGATGCTGTAGACGCAGGTCCTCAGTCAAAAGAGAATTCGGAGCAGATAGAGACAAATCATCCCATGACACAGGTTAAAAGAAACCTGTTACTATGACAACAGATGGGGTCAGATAACAAAATGAACAGCCACTTTTGATCTTCAAAAAATTCTCTTCCCTTTGCTCTCGCCTGTTATCTGGACCACTCCATCAAACACCTAGCAGATAACACAGCTGAAAACCCAATCGACCTTCAAGAAAACCCAGACAAGTTGGGAAGTGTATGGAAAGGTTACCATCACAGCCAAAGGGTTTCTGATGATATTTGCCTGTGTACCCAGAAACACACACAGCCTCTGCTCACGAACGCAACAGGGCGGGGTTCAAAGGGACCCACACGAGTGCTTAGCACATGTACGTAACAGTAATGTTTGTATAGCACCGAGAATTGAAAAAGGAAGAGACGTTCAGAGTTAAAAGATTTAGATGTCAGGGCTCACTGTCATCTTATTTTGGATTAGTTAGTATAGACACATTTCACATAAAATTGACAAGCCAATAAAAGCCCATCCACGAGTGGCTGAGAAGTAAACGGGGAGAGAGCTCAAACTCATTCGGGGATACTCAGAGACACGTTGATCAAAAAGCACATGAAATGGACAGGAAACATCGAGCATCTTGCCTGTGCTATTTGGCTATAGGGGAACCGAGTGGGAGCCCCGAGAGCAAGGTGCGTTTCCTCCCCGCCCCTGTGCATCCGGCTCTGCGTGCGGCCCGAGCACCGGGGGCCTCCTGCTTCTCTTGCAGATGTTTTCAGAAAGACCAAACGAACATGTTCTGTATTTTAGCTTATGTGAGTTTCCATTTTTATTATGATGGTCAACAAATACGTTTGCCCTGAAGACCATGAGGTCGTTTGCCCAAATAGGAAGTAAGTTTTCCACATCGATGCACAATCTGCTCATTGCCGGGGGGTGCTCCTCTCTGCGGCTTGGGCCACAGTGCAGCAGAGATGTGGGGTAAATGGGGAATTCGCCCCATCGGAGCTCAAGTCACGGGGACCTTGGCAGGGAGACAGAAGAGGCGCCCCCGTGCCGACCGCCTGGAGCCTCTTGTGCGACTCCCCACAACATGGCGCCACTCTGAACGGAGCTCTTCATGGTGTGGCTCTGGCTGCGGAGGACTTAGTCACATTTTATTCCGAGAAAATTAAAACAAACATCTCTCAATCGTATCTTTCGTTCAAAAGATTTTGAAAAAGTGGACACCTTTTTCCCATTGGCTTCCAAAATAAACTATTTCCAAAATGAAATAATTTTGGATGAAAAATGCATGAAGCTAAGGCAGCAAAGAGTGAATTCAGACTGGCTTCGGTGATAATCATTTGCTCTGGTCCAGACCAAGCGCACAGAAAATAACAACCCTACGTGGTTGATTTTTCTAAATACCAATAAATGTTTAAATTTAACAGAATATGGAAAATGGCCACATGTCCATTTTCAAGTGACCCCAAAATTCATAATTCTATATAATACTATTATTATATAAAATTATATATTTATATATAAGCATATATAAATACTATATAATTCTATAATTATGAGAAGATTATGACATTTTGATGTAAAGATGCTGAAAGAAAACAAAATGTCTTTTTTTAGCTTACATGGCACTTGGTATTTATGAGCTCTGGGTCTAAGGACTAAATGTCTCCCGACTGCACTAAGGAAACTGTTAAAAATCTGATTGTTAAATGAACATTTTCCAAATAATCTTTAGGATATATTAGAATAGCTTTCAACTTACAGAAAATGTTTGGGGTCATTACGAAGTAATTTAATGGGATTCTTTCTGTGGAAACAACAAATTGCTGGGTGCGTCCGGGAGGCTGGATGGTGCTAGTCAGGGATGGACGTGCTCTTGTCCTGTGGCAGCCACACCTTTCACCGGGGAGAGCCACCTACAGTCCAACGGGGAAGCTCTTGTGTCTAATTTCAAGTGGGAAAACCAAGGTTTGGAGACACGGTCATTCCCAGGAGCACTGGGTTATCAGGTTGGCAGTGAGCCCAGGTTGGGGGCCATCCAAGCAGACGCGACCTCTGTGCCCACAGGTTCTCTGGGTCTTCCTCCACTTCGCCAATAAAGCAATGCATCTCCGATTCTGCAATGATATTCTCACAGCATTGTGTTTTTTTCACCACTTTTGTCTTCGTGGAGGGTGGATTTAAATGTGTGGCGATGTGTATACGTGAGTCCCAGGGTCCAGTCCCCTGACACCACACCAGACACACAGTGCGGGATAAGCGCCCCTGGAAGGGACATTCTTCGGCACAGGCAAGGTGCGCTTGTAACGTGTGCACAGCTCACTCTGTATCTCCTTCATGCGTACATCGCCCATCAGATTATCACATTATTTCCACTCTTCTGTGTGTTCCATCTTTCTAACTTTCAGAAGACCACATTTCACTTTTCTGTATTATTCCACTTTCTCCTTTGCAAAAATAACTGACCGTGATACCACCTTGAGGTGCACCCCGGGAACACAAATGTGCAAATTCGGTAAGCAAGACTGGTGACAGGATTCTTGTTCGTGCTATAATTCAGTGTAGCAAACAGGTGCTTTTTAGTCACGACTGCATATAAGGCGTTCTGGTAACCGAGAGCTCACCAAGACCCACTTGGCTAAGTGAACACCAAGTCACGGAATGAGCCTGATGTCTGTCCCAATGCTGTAAAACCACCACCAAGCTGTAGGAGGATCTCCCACGTGCCCTGGTCTGGGCTACTGGTTCTTCACAGGGCACACTGATCCTACTGCTTCTTTCAAGCCAACCATCCCTGTCAAACCCCACAATCGGAGAGGTTCTCCCACCAAACACCTCCTCGTCCTTGGGGAGACCTGATCACCCCCAGAAAGAAGTGCTCCCTTCCTGGAGGTCCTGTGCAGGCACAGCTTGAAAGTCCCCAGGCACCATCTTCATGTCTGAGCCCCTAAAGCTCCAGGCACAGTGCCCTTAAATCCTCAAAGTCGTAGGACCACAGGACATGGTTGTGGCGTCCAGTGATAAAAGGAAAGGACCTCTCCCCCCGAAGTTGTCTGGCCTGTGTCAGCCCTCCCTTCCCAGCTCATGTCAGCAGCCTGCTGAGCCCGGCTTGGGGATGGGGGCGGGCAGCCCTCCGTCAGCAGCCTGCTGACCCGGGCTCGGCAGGGGGGTAGGGGGGCGGCCCACTATGCTCCTGTTTCCTGAGAGATGCCCTCACTTCCTGGCTCCCGTGCGAGCAGACCACCGGCACACTCGGGCATCCCTGGGTGATGGAGACCAGGCTCCCCAGTGACCGACTGGCCCTGGCTCCTTTGAAGACTCGATGTCAGATACCCTGGGAGAAGCAGGCAGCCAGAATCTGTCTTTGCGGGGCGACTCCATTTCCTCAAAGCTACTGCGAAAGAAAAGGCCAGCAAGCGAGAGACAATCACCCCTTGATTAAAGGTAGGGGGAGTAGAAACCAGCTCTAGGGGCGTGGGTGCTAGACAGGGGGCCTGGTGGATGTGAGATATCACTGACTCAGCAGCAGGAATGGGTAAAATCATCCAAGCCCGTGATGGTCTGAGCACATTGTCAGCCAGAACTGGGCTGACCCTGTCTTAGGCTGATGCTCACCTGGGTCCACCTAGCATGGCCACTCACCGCCCCGCGCACGTCAGCAGGTGCAGCATCTAGCTAGGGGGCTGTGCTGATACATAGTTTGAGGTGATGAATAAGACCATTCCACTCGAAAGGATTGATTTCAACTCCATCAAAGGGTTGGGACGAGAGGCCTGGCTCCCATTCAATCATGCTTGATGTCCCACAAATGCCTTCTGCCCCAATCTCTTCCTTTCAAGACATATGTATGATGTTGTATATTGGAAAGAAGAATATTTAGGACGATATTCCATTTACAGGATGACTAACTGGCTGTGGGAGCAGTCTAGGACTTTGAGATATCCTCAGACATCATATGTAAAAAAGCCTTCCCATTACCAAAATATGAATCATAGGAAAATCGTCAATACAAGAAAGACCTCTCCTTTTAAAGAGTCATCAAAAAGCAGCCTCTTCCTCTCAAGTTTCCAGAGACACCGTTAGACTCAACCTCCCAAGCCTTGGAAGGGTTATGGGCTCTACTTCGTGAATATTAAACACAAACAAACAAAAAAACCTTAGAATGTACAAAAATATAAAATTAAACGGGAAATATTTTTTAACAAAGGAAACGCAGGAACATTTTTTCCAGACAATAAATACGGGTATATTTTTTATTCACGTTGGAACATTGTCTGAGAAATCTTTTTGGAATGTATATGGTATTTTGTAGGCCAATAGATATCTTTTTCTCCCTTTACTGGAATGGGATGTACTTGTCCATGAACAATAAAAGATACTTGTGTTGCGGATAATGCTCACGATGTGATGTTGTCGACCAACAGATATTTTCCACATGTAGCATCGAGGAAAACTCAGAGAGTAGCTGGAAGCCCATGTGACCGTGTTTCAGCCTTTGTCGCTTGACCTCGAGCCCGTCTCTTCGCTCTTCCTGAGCTTCATCCTTACCCTCCGTGAGATAAGCTCGGCATTGCCAGACGGCAGGTGGGAGTCAGAGAATTATCTTATAGAAAGCCTCGAGTGTTCTACCTGAAAATCTCTGGAGCACGAATGCAGAATAATAATAAGGAGAAGGAGAAGAAAAGGAAGACATGTGTCATTCTCCTCTGTTTTTATTTATTTCTGGATGATCTTAGGAAAGTAAAATGCTACTAAACAGCTGGTTGACCCAACACTGGAGAAGTTCTTAAACATGTCCAAATAACAGACTGTGCAATTGTTTAGAAAGAAAAAAATTAAATGCATAAAATGAATTAGAGAAATCAAATGAAAATTTTTTATTACGCTTTATGTCCAACCTTATACTCCCAATTTTAATTTCAAGTTTTAATGTCCAAGATATTAGTGACCTTACGAGACAGATGTTTAATTCATTGTATCAAATCAATCACCAGCAAAGACAAATCCTGCTAACGCCCCCTCAGCAGCAGCGAGCGGACCCTGTGCCCCCAGATGAAAGAGTTTCCACTCGCGGCGAAAACTGAGGAGGCAGAACTCCTCTGGAAAGCAAAGCTCGTGAAGGGATTCTTTGAAGGGTTGGGTGTTGTTTCATATTTATATTTAAAAGGAAATTAAGGACTGTTTAAAGGCTGTTTGCATTAAGAGATTGGATTTGCTTTAATTATTTGGTTATTTGTTGTTCCTACATAGCATTTATGAATGAAATGAAAATACGGTTTTCAATAGATTTCAATTCTTTTACAGAAGAGCTCGCTAAATTATTAAATGGCAACATCCCCTCCAGGGTCGGCGCTCCTTGGCCGCGCTCCCCAGCCCCCAGCCTAGCCCCAGCCTCCTTCCTCTGCGGGCTCGCGAACTCGGGGCCCTCCCTGGGACCTCCACTTGGAGTGGCACCTCTAGGGATCGCGTTCCTCCGAATGTCACTTAAAATCTTTAGTCTCGACCTTGCTGAACCTCAGTGGGTAGCAGGCCTGCATGGACCACGTTAGTTGTGCCTCTCCCCTCCTGTGGGGGCCAGCAGTGCGGGAATCCGAAAACGAACCCCGCCAGCGCTGCACCTCTTTCTCCAGGCCCGCATCGAAAGTGGTCCGATTTCTGGACCTTAGGTGGCATTTCAAGTGTGGGAGAACATAACTGGAGGCCCACAGACAATCACAGAGCAGGAAGCCGGATGCCCCACCCCGCAGAGTGCAGCTCCCCTTCCTGGGGACCCGGGGTGTAAGGATGCAGGTTTGAGGAAACAGGACTCCGTGCTCCCCTGAAGCCAGCAAGGTTCGGTGGCCATGGGGTGGGTGTGGGGGAGGCATCGATGATGGCCGCTGGGCGTACTTGGGCCTGATTTTGAGCCCGTGGAGTTTCATTTTCAGGAGCTAAGTGACGGGCCCAGAAAGTCAGAGAGGAGGGTGAGAGGCACAAAACCGGTTAATAAAGGCTACAGATCAAAGTCAAACCAGGCAGAAAGAGTGGGCATGGTGTTCTGGTTCCCAGAGCCAGCGGCCATTCCTTCATCCGTTCCTTCTTCCCCTGGTGGGCATGTCTCCCTCCTGTTTGTGGGACCCTCTGTCCAATGCCTGCTGAACCCAAACAGACCACATGTGTGTTGGTGTCCTAACACAACATTCTATCAATAGGGGAAATGGACTTCATGACACACGGTGTTCTCTCAGTGGATGCGTGCCCACTTCCAGGGATTCCATCTTTCCGTTTTGATGCACTGCGGATCCTTCATAACCCCCAGGGGCTGACTCTCCCCCACAACAATGGTAGAAACAGAATGTTTATTGCATGTTCACCATTCCAGGTATCGCTAACCATCTTACAGACTTTATGTCATTTAGTCCTCAAAGCAAAACTTATTTTTTTAAGATTTTATTTATTTATGAGAGAGAGAGAGCACACGCAAGGGTGGGGGTGGGGAGGGGCAGAGGGAGAGGGAGACCGTCTCCAGGACTCTGCCCTGAGTGCAGAGGCTGACGTGGGGCTCCATCTCACAACCCTGAGATCACAACCTGAGTCAAAACCAACAGTCTGATGCTTAGCCGACTGAGCCACCCAGGCGTCCCTCAAAGCAGAACTTAGAAGGCATCACGAGGCTTGCCTCGGTTTCAGTATGAGCACTCTGGGTGTAGGGAGGTTAATATAACTATAAGGTCAAAAACTGCCGGCCTATAAGGGACGGGAGCAGGATGTTCTGGTACCAAGGTCCCACTCTGAACTGTGACTGCACCCAGCCCTCGGACTTGGTCCAGCTGGGCACTGTGATGCCATGCACCTGGCCATCTCCTGACCCTCCCTCGGGGCTCCCGGACCAGCAGCCGGATGCCGACGATTGCAGCAGGTGCCAGGAAGTGAGTGCGTGGTCAGACAGCGGCGGCGGCAGAGGACGTGCCCTGCGGAGCCTCCCTCTGCAGTCCTCCCTGATTGCTCTCCTCCTTCTGCTCTGCAGCCTCGTGTCACGTTTTCCTTCCCATCCTGTGTGCCCTTGTTTGCTCAACTTCCTACCTGGTTTTATTTCATTTCATTTCACTTTGCATTTATGACGCACACTAGGTACATTTATGTCATTCCATCCATTTTATTTCTCGAACTCCTGCAATGTGAGTTCACTGTCGCCGTGGCATCAAAAGCATATTCCTTCCGAAGGTCGCCATCACCTGTTTCTGGTCAAGTTCAACAACCTTTTCCTGCGTCGGACTCTGCACCCCGGCTCTGCCCCTCTGTCGATGCCACTGAACCCTCTTCATTCAAACCGGGAAGCACCCCCCCCGCACCGCTTCCGAGCGCCTCCCTGCTCCGCCGTCATGGGGCTTGGGCGTGTGCGCAGCCCCCCACGCCTGCAGATGCCCCTCGGTGCTCCCCAGAGTCTGCAGAGCATCCTGGTGCAGCTGCACCATGAAGTCATCGTTCTGCATCCACTCAAGTTCTACTGTTTCCTGGTAGAAAATAAGCTCTTTGGAAGCGACTCTACAGGACTCATAAATGTTGATTTGTTGGAAGAGAGCGTGGATGGTGGGAGGGAGGGAGGGGTGTGTGTGGGGAGAGTGGTGATGACTCTCCCTCTCACCTTTCCTTCCTCTAGGGTCTGCATGAAATCTTGGCTGCCCTCCCCTCTGCTGAGCTGTCCCCAGCCACCGCCCTGAGCCCCGATGCCCTGCCTCACCTCTCCACGACTTCTCCCTTATGAAACACACTTCCCAGGCATTTACCATATATAAACATACATACCCAGGCTTCTGAAACAAGCCTGTGGGCTGGCATTTATAATGGTCCTATAGTAACTCCACCCTCAGCCCAAGCACCCCGATTCAGAGACCCGCCTTGAGTCCTCTTCCTTACACGAACGTGGCGGCAACATCCGCTCACTCTTGAGAATGTGTGCCCTGCCCAGAGAAACTTCCAGCCTTTCTCTTCCCAGCCCACATCAGGCCACACTCCCATAGGGAGCACACCTGCAATGTTGGTTTGTGGTTTAGATTTTTAGACATGATTAGAGTATAGATTTCTGAGGGCACTGGTTACACCTAACAGGGTGACCATGTTTTCAGAGTAAAACCTGTTCACAGGACTTGATCAGTCTAAGTACACTTACAAAGAGTGCAGAACATTGGAGTCCTCAGTAAATGCAATAAACATTGAGCAAAGTGCGGTCTCTCGCCCCTGCCTAGCTCACACCCCAGGCTTCCTTGTGTGGTTCCCACCAGGACCCCTGCCACCTGGTCCTGGGGATGCATGCGGTGCCCCCAGCAGCCCCACAGAGCTCAGCCTTCTCTTTCATTCTGCTCAGAGCACAAAGGACTCTCTGGATTAGCTTATTTATGCACCAGGGAAACCGACAGGCAAATTTTCAAAAAGAATTGTATGTCATTAATTCTTATTGATGTTAAAACTTTCCTTTTTAGCAAAACAAAAACTGTTGGGTGAGCATCATACTCTATGTCAATAACAGGAAGGGAAATAAATGTTAAAACATACTAAATAATTGCCCAACGGTACTTGTGCTAATGACCGTAAACTTCTACTATGCTAATTTTTCTCTACACTTTTAATTACCGATCAATAATACTTTGCAGTTGACATTTAAAAATGCTGAACCACATGTAGCAACACAGACTGAGAGAAAATCTACAATGTGGGACTGAGTTTGCCAAATCAATAAACTCTGCCATTTAACAAATAGTATCATGTAAACAGTCACCAAGATTAGCTAGCGTGAAGGACTGGACCTGGAGGGTTTAATTACTGCTTAATAACACGGGGCTGCCTTTCCCGGATGAATCCCTCTGCTGGGAAAAGTGGGGCAGCCCCTGTCCAGACCCACATCCTCAGCCAGAGGAAAGTCTGCTTAGAAGACGCAGGGCTTGATGGTCTGGAGGGAAAGACACCTCCATGTATGGGCATTCTCCTGACTTAAAAGGAGTTCCTTCATAAAAATCAAAGGGTCTGCCCAATGTCTGTAATCGATTGCATCATAAAGGCATTAGATGGAGACATGTGATCTTAAAACCATCCTCTTGTGAGGTATCAATAGTATGTCGATCATACATTTGGAATTTAGGGGATAGATGCAATGAAATACCCATCCACCTTGGAGACTAAAGAAAAGGAAGTCTTAGAACACCACGCAGACCTCAGGAAAATCAACTTTTGTAGAGCACTGCAGTAGAACATAAGCAGTCTTCATTTTCATTATTATTAGCAATAATAATAAATCTAGCCCTTAAATATCTGGAGCATGTGATTGTCGAAATGCCGTTATCCGCACTGGAGGCAGAAGTGATTTGTCTCGGCTGAGCCGGGCCGGCTGCGGGAGGCTGGGCGGTCGGTGGGCATGTTTGCAAAACGGCGGTCATCAGTGGGCCTGTGGGTCGTCTTCATCTCGGCAGCTTTCTACATGACATTTGGCGAGTAAAAGCTGAACACAAAGTGAAAGATGTCAGCTCGTGTCATGGCTGCTGAGTGGTCTGCTAGCTTCTCAAAGGGAAACTTCCAGAAACTATTTAATGCTCCTGTTTACATAACAGCACCCCATCTCATCCACCAAAAGCGGTTGCCTCAATCTGTTTAACGTGCACAATTCGAGTCCATGTTGCTGAAACAAAACCACGGAACAGCATGCTCAGCAGCCAGGGCCACCGCGGTGGTGGTGGGTCCCGGCTGGTCCTCTGCCTGGCCTTGGAGTCAAGTTGACTCACAGAGCCCAGGGGTCCCAATGGGGCTCCCAGACTTTCTTATTTTCCAAGGATCGTTTTCCTTCACGAAGACGCCAGGGGACGCCAGGCTGACCTCTGCATTTTGCTCCTCCTGCACCCAGACTGGGCTCAAAACATGCTTCTGGTTCTCCCTGCATCACGATGCCCCAACTACAGGTGTGTCCGGCCCCTCACACCCACCTGACCAAATCCCACTTATCCCTCAGGGATTGATATGATGATATAAACCAACAGTCGTTTCCAAGTCTTCTTTCCCTGGCCCCCAAGCCAGCTCAGCTGCCTTCCTCCCCTCAGTCCTGTGGCTTCACAGAGTGGTCAGGGGTGTCACAGAGGGAGGCCGGTGAGAGGAGGTAGTGGAAGCATCCAAACCATGTCCCTCACAGGCCCCCTGAGAGATTACCCTTCTCCACCTGCAGCCCTCACTGCAGCCCAGAGCACACGGGTCGACCAGATGGCCCTGCCCTTCACCAGCTCATCCTCCCTCCCAGTTCAGCATCATATCACCTCCTTCACGTGGGCGAGAAATGTCAAGACTACTCCTGCTTTCACTCTGTGCTCGGGCCACAGTGCTCTCGCACTGTCTTTCTCACTGCCCTGCCTGGCTTCACCATCCCATCCACCCCTGCTCACGACTTGCCCCTCTGTGACTCACCCCTGGGACAGCCTCAGTTTCCCAATAAAATCAAAATGGTCCTGTGTCACTTTCTGCCCAACAGATCCACAAATGAAGTGCACACCCTGTCCCATGGCATTCGAGGACCCAGTGTCCTGACCCCACACTTGTCCCCTCCTAGCGCCTTCTTCCAACCCGAGCACATCCCCACCCACAGACCGCAGGGCTCAGCAGAAACCCACCCTTGCTCAAGCTGCTCTGCTCATATTCCCTCTCCGTGAGCATCTCCTAGGCCTCTGGGTTATTTGTTTCTACCTCTATAGCAGTGCTGACTTTATGAAAATAAAGTCCAGCATCCTGTAAGTGGAAAATGTGTTTTCACAGCAGATTGATGATTGTCTGCAGAAATCACTTGTCTCGTGGAGGGGGGAAAAAGAAAGAAAGCAAGCACCCTGAGGGCAAGAGTATGATTTTAAATATCATCTTACTCACAGCACCTGGCTGTTTTGCTCTCTTGGAACAACATTGAATATATGGTCCTAGGGTTTTCTAGGAGCCTCTGATGGGCTTGGCCTCTTGCCATAGGTGCTATGGCCCCGACCTCCCCTGGGTCACTCTGAACACCTGGGAGAGCTCGGGGGTGTTACAAGCTCTCCTCTATCTGGAAACACTGATGTACTTATCCAAGCCCACCCCTGTCCTCCCAGGCAGCTTTCAGGTGCAGAGGGACCCCAGCCGGGGACAAGGCCAGGAGGGGGTCCCTCTGAAAGCCCACATTTGATTCCAGGTTGGAGAGTGAATCAACTCAATGTAGCAGGAGAGAGCTATGCTCCCAATATTGGGACAACAGGCCAGAGGCTTGGCTTGAAGGCAAGATGAAGGGCCAAGAGCTCAGAATCATGATGAGGTGGGGTCAAAAGGAAGGGAGAGGAAAGGGGGCCACTTTTTACCTTGCACACTCACCTGGAGGACAGGGCTCCCCATGCTGTGAACTAGGGTATGGGTAGGTTCAGGGTGAGGAAAGGGCAGGCAGGTTCTCTTGGTCCTCTTTTCAGAGATTTTCCCATCACCATGACTAATTCTTGGAACTTGGAACAGGATGATCAATGCTATTGGATTACTCTCCATGCGCTAAAGTACACAGACAACAACAATAGCATCCCTCATCCCTCCAGGCATGCTGTCTGCTCTGGAGGAAGCAGACGAAAGCAGCACCTGCAGTGAGGCACATGGCAATGGAAGGTCAGTGAACACAACCCAATCTCCTGGCTTGGTCCTGGTTGCAGCAGAGCCTTATGACCACATTCAGGTGATGAACCTGGAGAAATCATCTGCCCCGGACTGCACCCCATCCTCAGGAAAGTACAAAGTAAAAATTGTTCCTTATTCACCACTATGAGAGAAGTGATTTTGCAGAGGAGGACAGTTCTAAGACAATCATAACTAAACCAGCCAGAGGCTTGATCAAGCCATACCTGATTTCTATACCAACCTCTGGACTTACCTATTGTGAGAGCCAATAAGCTCCTCCTATTAAAGCAAAAATAAAATAAAATATAGGACTATACGGGGGTAAGGAGAGATCCAAAAGATTTTTCTTTAACTAAAAGTGAAGTGCATTTCTACATACATGGCAGGGATTGATTAACTGAGGGAAACCAGCACTGTGGCGTTGGAGAATTCTTGGTGGATGCAGGAAATTCCTAATAAAAATGCCATCTCCAGAGATGCTTCCACAGCATGTGGAAGTGAAAAGAAAGTCAGCTCCAGTCCTTGGAGCCTGGGACTTCCCAAAAAGTGTTCCTCGGCACTGACATGTCAGGGTCAAGGTTTCTGCAGAGGCCACAGAACCTCCCCAGACCGGCGTCTCTGTTCCCGTTCATGAGCTGGAAAGAATTGCAAGAAATAGCAACAGAAACGTCAAAAATCTTTCTAGGCATTTAGCTTTATAACTTCCAGAAATAGGTGTTAAGTGTTTGGTGAACACATCACTCTGGGTTAAATTTTCAAATTTAAAATGTTTGTGCCCACCTTTTTAAACCACCCTTGTTAGAAAATCCCTCAAGACCATGCTATCCTGACTTCACTGGCGAGCTTGCCCATTTGTGGGGCTACCGGGCAGAAATCACTGGGAACAAGTGAAAATTAGCACTTCTCTCCCCTACTGCTCCCCAGGTTGTTCAAAATGGACTCAAACAAGGTGGAATGAGGCTCCCACTGGTGGACTACAACTTGACACGGAAGCAAGCTTCCAACGGCCAGAGAAGTTATCCTGAGCAAGAAGTGAAACCAGGAAGCTCCTACGTGGGGTGCGGGGCCCGGGGCACCTGCCCTGCCCTTGATGGGCTTGCACAGATTCTGTGAGCATCTTCTCTTAGAACAAACAGGACCTGCCCGTCGCTGAAGCACTCTGTACATACCCCAGCACTAACACTACTTTTCCAAGCAAAAGATACTGAAATTTAAAAAATAGAGAGGGACAACTCTGCGGTGTCAGTGAGACCTGAGGATGGCCCCAGGAGCTGGTGGCCCCAGGGCTCCAATGGCGACCCCTTCTGGTTTGCGTTAAATTTTCAATCAGGAAAAGTTTGGTTCATTGTCTTGTTTTCTTTCTCATGCCAATAAACACTATGAAATAAAATACAAAAATATTCCCTGATTTTTAAGCCAAAAAATGGCAAGACTCAGAACCCTCCTCGGACCCGCTGTCTGAAGCGCAAATATGCCCACGAGTGTGGAGCTCGCCCGCACTTCGCACACCCCCTGTGAGCGAGGCTCAGTCCTCGTGGACCATGGATCTGTAGGGCATGTGATTTGCCACCATGTTTGCTGAACCATCACAACCCAATTAGCTTTTTTGGACAACCGTTGGGAAGTAAGCTTGCAATCTAGGTAAAAATGTATCTAAATAATAAGCAAGGAAAATTCTATTTACATATGTGAAGAGGTAGTTAGAGTCCTCAACTTGTACTACAGAGGGAGGAAGTCTGGGGCCACAGACCTACTCACGGTTGTCCCTGAAAACACGTCTCCCAGGAGAAGCCTGTTGTGTTAAGAGCAGACAGATCAGCGGTCTGGTTGAGCCGCAACAGCCAATCACTGCTGGGAACTAAATGCTCACGCTTCAGACCATGACCTTATTTTCCTACGGCGTCAGAAAGAAACCCCACTTATGGGGTAGTCAACCTTTACGGGAGTCCGGGGGGCAGAGGACAGTGGTGGAGACTGACAAGGGATGATGATCACACATGCCGGCGGGAAGTCGGCCCTGCCCAGAGACCGCGGAGGTAAACGTGTATGTGTGCATTAGTGAGTGCATAGCGGTGCGTGCGCGTGTGCTCAAGTGAGCGCCTACGTTCGTGCACGCTGGGGGGATGAGGAGTATGCGGTGTGTGCATGGACGTGTGTGCATGTGCGGATGCCACCGTTAAGTGTGGCAGGGACTCAGAGGGATGGTTTCTGCTGTTAAGTTAGCAGGTACACCTTCTCACTGCTCAAATGTAACATATTCTCTACGTCGTGCTTGTTCAAGCCCCAAGGCTGCCTGGGGAAGGAATCCTGCAGCGCAAGAAACGGCCTAGAGGGCGCCTGGGTGGCTCAGATGGTTAAGCGTCTGCCTTCGGCTCAGGTCATGATCCCAAGGTCCTGGGATCGAGTCCCACATCGGGCTCCCGGCTCGGCGGGGAGCCTGCTTCTCCCTCTGACCCTCTCCCCTCTCATGCTGTTTCTCTCTCGCTCGCTTTCTAAAAAATAAATAAATAAAATCTTTAAAAAAAAAAAAAAAAAGAAACGGCCTAGAGCCAACGTATCTCCTGGTCTCTTGGTGGTCTGTGTGCTTCCCCATCCCCTTGGACCCCCTCACCATGCACCTGAGTCACTGTCAGGGGCCTCCTGCAGCCTTCTAGAACCTACTTCACCTGAGCTGGCCGTGCCTGGGAATTGACAAGCAACATTCTCCCAAGGCTGCCCCTAAGCAATCCTTGAGGAGTGGGAGCGTCCCACCTCCCTCCCCCTTACCCCCAAATCCCACCCCTTCCTGGGGCATCACCCAGGATCCCCTCCATGGAGTTTGCGGGACCCCATGCCCAGCGTGGATCCTCCCTTTCCAGATCCCATGTCTGCTTCCCTGACCCATCCTTCTGGAATCCCTCCGTGATGCAGGAGTCCTCATCACAGAGCCGACTCTGGGAGAACCCACCCTGACACAGCACAGAGCCTCTTTTCTTGCCTGCCATGCTTTCAAGACTCCGACGCTGAAACTCCTCCGGCAGGTGAGCTCGCTCCCGGCACGGGGCCCCCGCTCCAGGGCTTGCAGCCCTCGGAAGCACATTTCCATGGAACAGCCTCCACTGCATGCTCTGTCCACAGTCCTGCTGGTGCGTGTGCATGTCCAGTCTGCCCCCTGAAGGCTGCGGGGTGTACCCATCCTGCCTTTAGTCTTCCCGGCACCACACCGGGCAAGCACCCAGCGAGCACGGGGATGAGCGGCTGCCCGTCCTCTCTAGAGACGCCTCCCTCGCTGCTGCCTACACCGCGGCGTGAACTCAGGTGACCAGGCGAGCTGTCGTGGAGAAGACCGGTGGCCGTCTACCCCACTGCGGTCAAGAGCAGCCATCTCCTGTTAGTGCACAACATTTCGTATTTCAAAACCAGATGGCCCGCAAAAACACAGTTGGTAATACACCCCCTAAAACTTAAAACATCTTCTACATTCTGCAGGCCATGACTTGATCTACAAGAAAACAATATAAAATAAGTAAAAAAAAAAAAAGGTCACTAAACATGTGAGATTAGTTTACGGGGTAAATACTGTAACTAATTTGGCTCCAAAATTAAATATGAAATCAGTTAAAACCAGTAAATCAAACGAAAATCTAACCAAATGTTCTCAGTAAGGTTGTTGAATTTTGAGAGGAATGACCCAAATCATCTTATTCCACCAGCGTCAAGGTGAAATGTGCGTAAGGATCTTTCTGAGTCCAGTTTTTATGTCACAGCTACAGCATGGTGCTGGGGAAATTGAGGAAATGCACAAAAGCATGTCCATCTGTGTCCCTTACGTCTCCTAGCAGGTGGCTCGTGAGGGAGGCAACCACACAGGACGTGGACAGCAGCTAGCCCTGCGGGCCGCGCTGGCCTCTGGGCCGGCCACACCCCCTTCCCCTTTGGTTTTCCCACCTGGAGCCCAGGCCCATCAGGGTCTGGTTCCCTTCCTCCAGGTACTGCTTGGTTTTATGTAAAAGCAGGTCCAAACACATTTTGGAAACCTTGCAAGATGTTACAGTGTGTTTTGCACTAAGAACTTTAGTCTGCAAATGTGAACCAGTCCGGGAAAGCACACCATCCCAACAGGAGCACCTGACCTTCCCGGGGAAGCCTCGTGCGCCGTCAGCCACGTCAACTGCACAGATGACTTCTAACAAACACTGTGTAAACGGGAAAACACGTGGTCCCAAGGGACCCTCTGGGGAACTATTCAAAGGATGCCACAGAAGCCACGAGCCTGTGTCCGGTCCCCTCCGCGGCGGCTGCCCACCCACCCAGAGCCCAGGGACGGAGAGCAGGGCAGGGGGAGAGTTAAAATTTGGCACGAGTCGTGGTGCAGAAGGACGACAAACAATAATCTTCAAGGGTGTCTATTGGGATGTGTCTGTTAAGCCTCATTTTCAGATTTCCTTTCTTGTGGAACTTTGTTTTTCTTACTGCCATTAATTTTCATTAGCCTGTCTTAAATGTAGTGTTGGTACTTCTCAAAATAATAAGCGTTTATTGACATAGGGTACACAGAATTCCAAAAACAGTCCACAATCTATTTCGTAAAAAAAAATGATATTAAGAAAATTCTGAAGCAGCCACAGAATGAGCCCGCTTCGCCTCCCGATAAATGCGCCCGGCCAGACGCACTTGCCCAGTGCACAGCAGGGCACCGTTCGCTGATTGATGAAGCACAATCATGACGCCACCCCTGAGACTGACCTTCGGAGGCCCGCTCACCGCGGGCCCGGCTCCCGCTGCACCCCACTCCTCGGATTAGCTGTGACAACATCCTGGGGGAAATTACACAACAGTCTAGATTTGGTTCTCGTTTTTTCAGGAGTGTTTGTACAAAAACAAGGAGTAAATTAAGCACACTGAGTGATTTCCCAGGATCTTTGAAAAGCAATCCATCCCGAGGCTGGCATTCACACGGCCGTGGCTCCTTTCGCTGCAAGTCTGGGATGCGTTCCCTCCATCTGCCAGGCTCATTCTTCTGCAGGCCCAAAATCTCAACATGTTTTAGAAAGTTAATTATTAAATACTCTCAACTGTTGCTGAGTTGTATAATGGCACGGGGAGAGCACAAGTGCATTATGCTATCTTTCTCCCCATCTACCGCACATTTAACTACCTTTGATCTTATCTAATAGCAGATATAGAACCGAAATAATCACCATTTAAATATATTAGGTTGTTTGACAGAGGTACTACACAGGGAAAATCAATAATGATTATACAGTCAGCAGATACAATGTAAACGGCATACCGCAAAGTCTTTAGGGGGGGAGATAACATCACAGAAATCCCAACGAGAGTCAATAGCCATTAGTTTTTAAGAGTGGCCACTTGAACTTGTGTGTGTGGGTGTGTG
Organism: Mirounga leonina; assembly: GCF_011800145.1. Lineage (NCBI taxonomy): Eukaryota > Metazoa > Chordata > Mammalia > Carnivora > Phocidae > Mirounga > Mirounga leonina. Next base: position 1,833,539 of record NW_023270865.1, on the reverse strand, counting down.
CATTGTAGCCAGCTACCCAGGGCTGTAGGGTCTTAAAATAGGTGAGGTTCAAAGAACCTCTCAAAAGAGAAGTCGGTCTTAAGAAACGTGTCTCAGTGGCAGCTAAACCTGTAAAGCCAAGTATTATCGGTTTCTATGAAGGCGAGGAATAGCTGCTTGCATTTTGCTCAGTTTTAAGGAAAAATCTACCAGCTAAGGAGGCTATTTATAATTATCGTTAAATCAAGTGTCTGGGACCCTCGTGACAGCACCGAGAACTCGGCCTGCAAGTATTGGCATGCAGCAGGATTCTTCACAGCTGAAATTTGGTCCTAACACCCAGCACGCCTCTCTCAGCTTGGGGGGGTGGGGAGGAGAAAATCATAAGAACAAGTCTATTCTGTACTATTTTCTTCCAGGCCCTGGAATCCTGACATTTTCACAAACGAATTTTCACCACTGAGTCATTTGGGAAAGAAAACAGTTTTCACTCAGGGAAATATCTGCCATGAGTTCCTGGAGCCCAGAGACCTATCTTTGGCATCTGAAAGTTGATACACGTCAAGGATTCCTGGCCAGTATAGAAGAATTAGGAAATGGATTCAGTAAAATGTAAGCGGTTATCAACTTTCCGGATTGTTCTCGGGCAGAAGAGGAGCCACGATGATCAATCTGTTCTGAGTCCTCAGAGCCAGCCCGGAAAATGCAGGTGCTGATTCCTTTGACATATTGGTCCCTCTTCGCTGTCCAGACGCCATTCCAGTAGGCCCACCTTCAAGGGCATTAATCAAGATGGTGGCCAATGTGTTCTCCCTCTGCTGAGAGTCATCGAGGGAGACGTTTTGAAAAAAAGTCGGTGTTATTCCTCTATTTACATCCTCCAGTACGACAAATTTGGCATGGCTAAACCCTAAGCAAATACTGCAGGATGAAGAAAAAGTCCAACAAAAAATAGAATGCCATCATTCCTGTCATCTTAGAAAATTAAAAGCTCCTGGAAGGAATACAGGCGTCGCTTTATAACCCTTATCCTCTACCCTCTCCAACCTAGCTGTCAAATTTACTGTTTAAGCTTTTCTTTGTAATCACACGATTATGCATTTGGTCACCTTCCCCACCCCCATCATTCCATCTAATGGTTTTAAAGGGAGAGGAAATTACTTGTCTTCCCAGCCAGCTCTTGACACTTTTATGGGTCGTTTGTAATGAAGCTATTCTTCGGCTTTAATGGAGACCTTGATCCCGACCAGTGTGAATAATTGTCAAAAGGTGATTAATTAAATATTCACCACTCCCCTATAAAATTGATCAACATATTACATTACGGCACTCCAAAAGTTATTTTATTTCTTCATTCCACTTCAAATTCTATGCATTTAAACAAGCTTTAAACCGGAGCCATATAATTTACTACACATCAATTATACATACACACTGACTAAAGTAAGAAGTGTTTTACACCTTTTTTAACTCTGTAAAACGCGTCACTATCACTTACAACACTGAGAGGTCCTGTCTGGGAAACACGGAGTTTGCTTTAGCTCGTACAAACACGGAGCTTTATGTGAAATAAGTTTCCAAGGCAAAAAAAAAAAAAAAAAAAATTAATAATATTACCAAATTCAATTTATATATATAATTTTGGCTTTTAAAATACCATCCCAGGACAAGGCACATCAGGGAACTTTTCCCATCCATCCCTTAAAACACTTGAGGGCCAGCCGCTGAGGTGGGGAGGGGGCCCAGGAACGGGGGATCACCCACCAGGAACTTTTCTGGAAAAAAAAAAAAAAAAAAAAAAAAAGCCTGGGCTTCCTTCCTCACCACGCCTACCCTGGCCTTGGGTTACTCTGGGTTTCAATGGTCTGCGTAAATATATGCAGAATCTTTCTAGAATATCCATCCTTCCGGCTTGCGTCCTGTCCTCCCACCCAGCATCCAAGCTGTCCTCAGCTCCAAGTGGGAGGCAAGCAGAGATCACCCAAAAAAGGGACAAAATTCCCAATTTCAAATGTAAACTCGGCCTCGAAGACACCCACGAGGCTCAGCACTCAAACCAGATTTTATGATTAACAAGGAATACATGTGACGTGGTGAATTACATTTAAAAATACGTGAAAATAAAGGGGAAAATGACAAAAATTAAAGTAAAGCAGTCCGTTTTTTTTTCTATTTTCTAGAGACAGTGTTTCTGCGCTTGACCAGGGAGTAGTCGACGAGGAATGGAGTGGTGGCTCATTAAAGGAGCGTGGGAAAGGCAACACTTCCAGACTACATGGGTCTCTGCCTGCCGCCCTGAAGCCGGCGGAGTAGTGGCAGTTTAGCCCACCCCTTGGGTCCTTGCTGCAGATGAAGCACCCAGGACTAAGCCCCAAGCACCGTGGGACCTCCGATCCAAGTGTGCAGCGAGCCCACGCCCCAGCGTTCTAGAAGGCCCAGGAGGTGCCTCTCTCTCAATGCAGATTACTGATTTCACTGAAGTAGTCAATCAACCACTTTTTTTTTTTTCCAGGCTGTTGAAATGTCATTGAGTGAGCATAGCTGATAAAAAAAAATGATGAGCAAAAAAATAATAATATTTCAACTTGAACAAACTTGCTATTTGTACACTTGATCACATGGATCTGCTGTAGTCAAGATGATTCCGGCAGCACCTACAGGAATGAGTCCCACAAAGGGACTGAGTTTAATCATCCAATCCCAGACTGTATTGATTTTGGGACTACTTGCAATGACTATATAAATAAGCCATTTCTTTGCAACTGTATCTACAGCCGGTCATGAACCCAAAACCTTCACAACCTGGTCCAAAGTGAATTATGCCCTGCAGAAATAAATTAATAAAACTAACACAGCCAGGCTCCTCCACCAACTTATTTTCACGTTTCAAGAGCTTAAAAATATAAAATCAATAATCATTTAGTCATAAGGGTAAATGAAGCGACATAACATCAAAGTATACCCTTTAGCTATTCAAGTCATCCTAGGTAATTTATCTCATCAAAAGGCAGTGGTCATAATCCTTTCCACTCCGAGACAAGGTGCCACACAGCTGCTGTATTATCCTAGAGTAAACACGTTGGGAGAAAATATTAAAAATCAATATCTGTTTCCTTCTATCAGACCAGATGGCATCCATCATAAATCCGTCCCTGTAAAGAGTCCTTGGAGCTGGGTGCCCAGAGTGAGGAAGACAGCTGAATTAACAACATAAAACGAAGGTCTGCTCAATGGGGAACGACAGCTGGATTTCTTTAAAATTTCAGTATTTTACAATTGCAAAAAACTTGCTGAAATTCTAATTATGAGGAAAAAATCTATCGTAGCCATAGGGCGCAGAGAGGAAGCGATTACCGGCACTGTGAAATAAAAATGCGAATGGCAGCTTTCAGTAGTCCCTGCGAGTGATCCCAGTTACTTGATTTATTTATTTGAGCATTCATTCGTTCATCCATCCGTTCCTTCGTGCAGCCTCGTGACTTCTAACCGTGAAACTCAGGCGGCAGCCCCTTCAGCTAACACAGCGTCACACGGTGCTCCCACAGCCCCTGCTCCCCTGAGACGCTTACTACAAAGTTTTGACAAGCTCTTTTCTGACCACAAGGGCCCAAGGAGAAGGAGCTGTGCTGCTAAGCCCCTGAGAGGCCTGTTCCCTACGAGAGGAGGGAGCCCTGGCCGTGGGCTCTGCTGGTGACACATTTGTACCCCGGACAACCTGACACATGAGCGGGAGCCGGAAGCCACACCCTCGCCAAACCGTGAGGCTGCTGAGCCCTGACATGGGGCATGAGGGAGAAAGTGCCAGAGAAACCCTTCCAAAGAGTGGGCAGCTCCCCATGGGCAGGGTCTCCTTGCTTTCAAGCCTAGCCTGATTTTTATTATTTTTGGGAAGCAGGATGTAGTTGCTATTCTTAGGGGGCCTTAGCCTCACCTCTGTCAAAGACATCAGGGCACACACACACGCACACACACACGCACACACACAGTAATTAATCCTTGAAAAACACAAAATTCCTCCAACACGATGACTTTTCTGGAAGAGCCGACTCAAGTCTTCGGAGCTTGCTTACAGGCACCTTCATCTTGATAAACCATTTAGATCTCACATTGTCCCTGACAGATGAACAGTGCCTCCCCCATTCACATGTTGAAACCCTACCCCCAGCACTTCAGAATGTGGCTGCGTGAAGATGGGGCCCTTACAAAGAGGTAGCTAAGGTTAAGGAGGTCAAAAGACGGGCCCTACTCCAGTAGGACTCATGTCCCAGGAAGAGGAAGAGATTCCAGGAGAGCCACCTGCAAGCCTGGGAGACAGCACTCACCAGAAACCATTCCTGCCGGCACCTTGATCTTAAACTTCCAGCCTCCAAACTGTGGGAAAATAAAAGTCTGTTGTTTACCTGGCCCCAGCAGGTGGATACATCATCCCCAACTCACCTGCGCTTGGAACTCCAGATAACGGCCTCCTCAGAGTCTCCTCGGTGCAATGACTGGATACACAGGTGGCTTCATTACGAGGTTCCTTATATACTGGAATTAACAACCCCTTGAAGAGGCCCCCAAATAAATCTCTTTTGAAGTAAATCCTACTTGTGTCAGTTTAGGGAGCAATCCCTGTATTTTATTCTGGAATAAGAAAGTTTTCCCTTCCTTAGTTCCAATCACTGAAATGTCCCCAAGACCCAGTTATCTCATCTTTAAATACACATCCCCAGATTAAACACCTCATTTGGGTATTGTCTGACAAGCACACTCAGCCCCCTGTTCACATCTAGATACTAGGTGTTTATGAATAAGAACTAAGATAACATCAGGTTGTGATAGAAACCTCATCATCGCTGATTTATTGGGAATTTATATTTAATCAAAAGCCCTAAATCATTTTCACATATAGTCTTATGTAGAGATTCATGATTCATCATCTATCTGACATTGTGAAGTTGCTTTCATTTTATTTTAGACTAGGTGCATGCCCTCGGATTTTTTCCTAGCAAATGTGAGCTGAGGTTCCACTCCTCACTCTATAGTCTAAGGAAAGCTCCATGCAGATCTTGACTCTCAGATGGAGAACTTACTACTATTCCCAGAGGAAATGTCATGTCACAGACTGTGGCATGACAGAGCATACAGAACTTCCAGGGCCATACTACCCAATTGGCACAGAGTAGAGATCTCCACAAAAGCGTGCACGTCCCCAGGAACGTACACCCAGAAGAGCAGAGACTTTGCCCACCCACCTGCTGGGTATTCCCAGGGCCCCTCCACCCCTGCAGCTGCACCAACTAAGCACTCAGAGGAACTGGCCAAGTGAAGGAAAAACCACTGCCTTGCATGACATCAGAAAATAACAGAGGGAATTCTTTATTATTCCAAGAACAATCCGAACTTGAGCCAAATTACAGATCATATCAAAAGTCTAAAACAACGTTCTCATGTTAGAAAAGTTTACTGTGAGGATAATGTTTCAGCTCATTTGGTGTCTTGCATTCTCTCTTGGAAACTGGGCACTTATTTTTACTAAGTACTGGAAGTAGAGTAATATTTGTAAAATTATACCATTCCTTGAGTATAACTTTTCTTTCTTAGAAATGACTAACTGAGCTCTTGTTATCTGCGTGGTTCAGAACCCAGAGTATAAACATTTGGATTCTGAAGAATTTGAATATCAATCCTCAGAAATACCACATTTACTTTCACATAATACTATATATCAAATCATCAAGTGGATTACAAATGAGACTCACTCACAGAAAGTCACCTAAAAGCCCACTAAATGCCATCCCAGACCCTGACACACAGCTTCACTTACCAAGATGGCTGTGAAGGTGGACTATACATCAAGACTGCCACCAAGTGTTATCAGGGGGGTTGGGACCATCAATCACGTGAGCCTTCCAGGGGACCCTCCCAAGCCAGTGGTGCTCCATATCTTTCTTTTAGGAAACATTTAATCATTGACACACTTCTCAATGGGTATTAAGAAAGTGAACTCTTCAAATCTCTATGGTTGCTAAGAGACTGATATTTAATGTTTGAAAATTTTCATCTATATCAGATATATTATTTTCTTCCCTGGCAGACAGAATCTTGAGATCTGCCAAGAGGCTTAAAAAATGACTTTTATAAAGAGAAATCACACAATTTCTTAAATATTAGTCTTTCTTTTTTTAGAAATGATTCTCTGCAAGCCTAATTTATTAATGAATTCTCAACACAGCATATAAAGCATGGATAATGGCAATTACTTATTTGTATGTAGTAACTGAATATTTGACAAGGAAAATATGTATGCATTAGATAACATTTTCCCATTTATGCTTTCTTTTCTTTTCTTGCTTAGGTTAAACTAAACTATTTTCTAAGTCAGATTTGAAAACCTACATTAAATGGGCAAATTAAAAGAATAACATCCATTTCTATAACAAACTGAGGTCAGAAGGAATATTATAAATAAACCTATATGCTCTTTTAAAAAAAAGATTCAGTGGTCAAATACAGACCCCCAGCTTCATCCTCTTCATCCTCATCATCACGTGGTATATTTGGTGGAGTTGAAGAAGCCATATCTTATACTCTAGCACTTCCACTTAATTTTAAACCAGAGAGAAATTTATGCACATGGGTTCTCATAAAGAAAGTTAATTTTAGCATTATTTATGGTAGTGTTATAGCTTCCTTTCCTTAGGCAATCTAGCATGTATTTTGTACTAAATATGTACATATTATTACATAAAAGCACATGCAGGTTTTTTGTTTGGTTGGTTTGGGTCATTGATTTATATTGTACTCAATTTTATGTGTTGTGCCTTCTCATGCTATACCTTATAAAAATTCAGCCAAGAGCCAAATGGAACTTCTAGAGGTAAAAAGTCAATATCTAAAAAGAAAAATCACTGATGGACTTAGCAGATTAAGCACCACAGAAAAGTATAATTTGGAGGTCAGAGGGAGCAGATATATCCAAGCACAGAGGGAAAAAAAGGAAGACTGTCCTGAAATAAAATGTATGAAATCATCACGTTAACTATTTTGTGTCAACTATTTAAATATATAATCAAACAGACATGTGTGAGACAGAATGTGTGGAAAGCAACAACACTTGGCAATAATTTTGAAATGAAATAAAATATATATATATATATATATATGCTTTTTGACTCAGAAATCCCATACCTTGAACCCTATCACAGAGAAACAAAATTAAATAAGACTATATGCACAAGGATGTTTTTTGTATGACCATTGCAAACAGCAAACACGTATAAATAATATAGATGTGTTTTATTGGGGAAATGGGTGAATAAATTATGGTAATCTACTTTCATGCCATGGAATATAAGGCCACCATCCAAAAGAGAGAGAGAGAGAGTGATATACACCACAGAAGGAAAGATTAAGGAACTTAAAGACACAGCAATATAATGTATTCAAAAAGAAGTGCACAGAGGAGGAAAAAAGGCAAAACAACAACAAAAACTAGAGCCTCAGTGACCTATGTAAAAATATTAAACAATCTAATATAAATATATTTGGAGTTTCTGAGAAAGGGAAAGGATTGGGAATATATTTGAATAAATAACATTGAATATTTTTACAAATTAATGAAAAAATTTACCAAAGCCCAGTCAAGATACATACAAAGAAAACCATGCAAGGCAGCTGAGGTTAAGGAGGTGGGAGCATATGATTCAGGAAACACAGATAACAATGACTGCGGACTTCTTCTTAGGATCAGTGAAAGCCAGAAGACAATGAAAAAAAATCTATAAAGTGTGGAAAGGAAAAAAAATAAAGTCAACTTATAATTCTGTGTCCAGAGAAATATTTTTCAAAAATAAGGCAAAATAAAGATTTTTCCAGGCTAATAAAAGAGAAAGATTTTATCACCAGAAGACATTTACTATAAGCAATGTTAATTTAAAAACCTCTTTATGCTGAAGTTAAATAATGCTGGATAAGAACTTGGGTCTACAGAAAGGAATAAAGAGCTCCAGAACTGATAAATATTAAAGTTATTTTTCTCAATTTTGAATTTTTTAAATGTTAATTGACCATTTAAAGCAAAGATGTAATAACATATTATGAGGTCCACTTCATATGTATAAATAAAATGTATGACTTGGGGAATTGTCTTATAAGGGTCTTGTATTATATACATGGATATATAATATTTAAAGGTAGATTCTATTGAATCAAAGTTACATATTGTAAACTCTAGAGACCACTAAAAATTATAATTAAAAAGAGGTATAATTAAGAAGCCAATAATGGAAATAAAGTGGAATAAGGGCAAAGAATCAATCTAAAAAAGACAAGGAAAGATAAAGGTAAAGAACAGAAGAAGTAGCAACATGGCAGACTCAAGCAAAACCATAACAAGTGATTATTAAATATAAAAAAAATCTAACACTAGACCAGCTAAAAGAGATTGTTAGACATGATAAAATGAAAAGACCCAACTATATGCTGCCATAAAAAAAATAAGCTTCAAATATTTAAAAAAGAGAGCTTTGTTATAATAAAAGGATGAAAAAAGGTATACAATGAAAACACTAATCTTAAAAAACCTGAAGCAACTAACTTGGTATCAGACAACATAGACTTCAGGACTAGGAATATTAGTATGTCTATATAAAGATATGTCATAATGATAAAGTAGTTAATCAAGAAAATAAAAAATCCTAAATTTGTATGCACCTAATAATAATGTGTTGAAATACATGAGGCAAAAAAACTGATAAAGAAGGAATAGACATGCATGATTGGTGACATTAACACTCCTCTTTCAGCATTTAATAAAACAAGTAGAAAGAAATCAATAAGGACATAGAAAACCTAAATAACACCATCAACCAAATTTAATCAATTGATCTATATAGAATACTCTGCCTTACAACAGCAGAATGCAGTTCCTCAAGTGAATCTGGAATCTTCCCCAATACGGACCACATAATTGACCATGATATAAGTTTCAATAAACTTAAGAGGGATGAAATTATACAGAATATATTCTGTGATGTAGTAGTATTAAATTAGAAATAAACAATAAGAATATATTTATGAGGGACACCTGGGTGGCTCAGTCAGTTAAGCATCTGCCTTCAGTTCAGGTCATGACCTCAGGGTCCTGGGGTCAAGCCCCGCATTGGGTTCCCTCCTCAGTGGTGAGACTGCTTCTCCCTCTCCCTCTGCCTTCTGCTCCCCCTGCTTGTGCTCCCTCTCACTGTCTCTCTCTCCTGTCAAATAAATAAATAAAATCTTTAAAAAAAAGAATACATTTATGATATTCCCAAGTATTTGGAAATTAAGCAAAATATGTTTAAATAACCCAATGAGTCAAAGAAAAGGGTAAGAACAAAGAGAAATCAAAAAATAGTTTAAATAAAAATGAAAACAAAGCATATAAAATCTTGCAGGCTTCAGCAAAAGCAGTGCTTGGAAGATGATTTGTAGCTTAATGCTAAATATGCTTATGTTAGAAAAGAACAAAAGTTGAAAATCAGTGATTTAGGCCTCCACCTTTAGAAGCCCCCCCCCCCAAAGGAATATCAAAGAAAATAAGAGAAGGAGGAAAATAATAAAGATCAGAGCTGAAATCAACCAATTAAAAAAAAAAGACTTACAATAGGAAAAAGTCAATGAAACCAAAAGCTCATTCTTTGAAAAAAAATCAATAAAATTCATGACTCTCTAGTTGACTTAAAAAGAAAAAATGAGAAGATATAAATTATTATTATCAAGAATCAAAGAAAGCACATCACTACAGATCCTACAGATATTAAAGAGATAATAAGGAAACATTATAACGAGTTTTGTGCCAATGCATTCAACCACTCAGATGAAACGGAGACATTTCTTGAAAGATACAAAACATAAGAAAGAATAAAAAGTCTGAATAGTTGTATATTTATCTTTTTTTTTTTAAAGATTTTATTTATTTATTTGACAGAGACAGCGAGAGCAAGAACACAAGCGGCGGGAGTGGGAGAGGGAGAAGCAGGCTTCCCCTCGAGGAGGGAGCCCGATGTGGGACTCGATCCCAGGACCCTGGGATCATGACCTGAGCCAAAAGCAGATGCTTAACGACTGAGCCACCCAGGCGCCCTATATTTATCTTAATATTAAATTTATCATGAAAAACTTCCCTACAAAGAAAGTGATCAATTCTACCAACATTTTCAGAAATAATAATAATAATAATACACAAAATGTTTCAGAAAATAGAGAAGGAGGGAAATACTTCCAATATCATTTTTTGAGGCAGGACTACTTTGATACCCAGACACCAAAAACATAAGAAAAGAGAACTATCAAAATCCATCATGAAAAAAAAGGATGCAAATTCCTTTGCAAGATACCAGCAAATTAAACTAGCAATAAAAAGAAAATATTATGACCAGCGTTCATGTCAAAAATTAAAGATTAACTGGGCGCCTGGGTGGCTCAGTTGGTTAAGCGACTGCCTTTGGCTCAGGTCATGATCCTGGAGTCCCTGGATCGAGTCCCGCATCAGGCTCTCTGCTTGGCGGGGAGTCTGCTTCTCCCTCTCTCGCTCCTCCCTCTTGTGCTCTCTCTCTCTCTCACTCTCTCTCTCAAATAAATACAATCTTTAAAAAACACACACACACACACACACACAAAAATTAAAGATTAACTTAACATTCAAAAATCAATTAACATAATTCACCTTATTAACAAGAAGACAAGAAGAAGAAGAAGGGGGAGAAGAAGAAGAAGAAGAAGAAGAAGAAGAAGAAGAAGAAGAAGAAGAAGAAGAAGAAGAAGAAGAAGAAGAAG
>NW_023270865.1:1792433-1822753 GCF_011800145.1 Mirounga leonina | reverse complement strand
AGAAGAAGAAGAAGAAGAAGAAGAAGAAGAAGAAGAAGAAGAAGAAGGAGGAGGAGGAGGAGGAGGAGGAGGAGGAGGAGGAAGAGGAGGAGGAGGAGGAGGAAGAGGAGGAGGAGAAGGAGAAAAGGAGAAGAAGGAGAAGAGGAAGAAGGAGAAGAGGAGGAGTAGGAGGAAGAGACATGATTACTTTATTAGATGGGGAAAAAAGCATTTGACAAAATTCAATACCTATTCATGATTAAAACCTCAGCAAACTGAAAGCGTTGGTGAAAGAAATTGAAGATGACACAAACAAATAGAAAGATATCCCAAGTTCATTGATCGGAAGAATTGTTAAAATGTCCATACTACACAAAGCAATCTACAGATTTAATGCAATCCCTGTCAAAACACCAACAGTATTTTTCACAGAACTAAAACAGATAATCTTAAAATCTGTACCAAACCACGAAAAACCCCAAATAGGCAGAGCAACCTTGAGGAACAAGAACAAAGCTAGAGGTATCAAGAGATACTACAAGACTGTAATAAAACATCAGGGCACTGGCACAAAAACTGACACATGTATCAGTGGAACAGAACAGAGACCCAAGAAATAAACCCATACTTATCTGGTCAATTAATCTATGACAAAGGAGGCAAGAATATCCAATGGGAAAATACAGTCTCTTGAACAAATGGTGCTGGGAAAACTGGACAGTAACATGCAAAAGAATGAAACTGGACCACTTTCTTACACCATACAGAAAATAAACTCAAAATGGATTAAAGACCTGAATATGAGACCCGAAACCATAAAACTCCTGAAAGAAAACACAAGCAGTAATTTCTCTGACATCAGCCATAGAAATATTTTTCTAAATATGTCTCCTGAGGCAAGGGAAACAAAAGCAAAATTAAACTGTTGGAACTACACCAAAATAAAAAGCTTTTGAACAGTGAAGGAAGCTGTCAACAAAACAAAAAGGCAACCTACTGAATGGGAGAAGATATCTGCAAATTTTATATCCAGTAGGAGGTTAATGTCCAAAATGTATAACGAACTTATACAACTGAACACCAAAAAACAAATAATCCAATTAGAAATGGGCAGAAGACCTGAATAAACATTTTTCCAAAGAAGACATACAGATGGCCAACAGACACATGGAAAGATGCTCAAAATCACTCATCATTAGGGAAATGCAAATCAAAACTGCAGTGAGATATCACTTTACACCTGCCAGAGTGGGTAAAAATCAAAACAGAAGAAATAACAAGTGTTGGTGAGGATGTGGAGAAAAAGAAACACGCTCTGTGGGAGGGAATGTAAATTGGTGCACTGTGAGGAATAGTATGGAGGCTTCTCAAAAAGTTAAAAATTGAATTACCCTATGATCCGGTAATTCTACTTCCAGGTATTTACCCAAAGAATATAAAAATACTAATCCAAAGGGATACATGCACCCCTACGTTTATTGCAGCATTATATACAGTAGCCAAGATATGGAAGCAGCCCGAGTGTCCATTGACTGATGAACGGATAAAGAAGTGGTGTATATATATACACAATGGAATACTATTGAGCCGTAAAAAAAGAATGAAATCTTGCCATTTGCAACATCGTGGATGGAACTAGAGATGTTAAGCTAAGTGAAATAAGTCAGTCAGAGAAAGACAAATAAGGCATGATCTCACTCAAGTGTGGAATTTAAGAAACAAAACAAATGAACAAAGAAAAAGAGATAAGCAAAGAACAACAACAACAAAGACTTTTAACTACAGAGAACAAACTAGTGGTTGCCAGAGGGGAGGTGGGGGTGGTGCGTGAAGTAGATGAAAGAGATTAAGAGTACACTGTGTTGATGAGCACTGAGGGGGGAAAAACAACAAACCCTCATCAAACTAAGGGAGCAGAGAACATCCTTAAACCAAGAAAGACCATCTGCGGTTAACCTACAGTTTGCATCGTATTTAGTGGTGAAAGACTGAATGCCTCCCTCCAGGATCGACAGCAAGGCAAGGGTGTCTGTTCCCCCCACATTTAGTGGACACTGTACCAGAGGCTCTATCTAGTGCCATAAGGCAAGAAAAAGAAGCTAACACCATACAGATTCCCAAAGAAGAAATAAAGCTGTCCTTATTTGTAGATTTGTGGGTAACATATTTTGTGAATAATATAATTTTTATGTAGTAAATCCTAAATCCTTAGGAGTCACCAAAAGTTTCTAGAATTAAGAAATGGGTTTGGCACAAACAATGAATCATGAAACACTACATCTAAAACTAATGATGTCATGTATGGTGATTAACATAACACTAAAAAAATTAAACAAAAAAGAAATGGGTTTGGCAAAGGCATACAATGAAAAGTCAATGTACAATAATTAGTTATATTTATTTTAGCAGCAAGCAACTGGAAAATGAATTTTAACATCCATTATTAATAGCATTAAACATATTATGTGGAAACAAACATATCACAATATGTACAGTACTTATATCCTCAGAACTACAGAATATTGCTGAGGAGAATTAAATAAACCTAAATAAATGGCAAAATATATTATGTTGATCAGAACACTCGATTGGTTATCATATCCATCGTCCTTTAATTCATCAATAGATTCATTGCAATACAAATGAAAATCCCAACAGGCTTTTCAGTAGAAAATGATTCTAAACTTATGCAAACTGAGACAGTTTTTAGAATAGAGCGGAGATGGGGGACTTACCCAGTCTGGTTTCAAAGTTTGCTACAGGAATGATGTCCATGAGGTGTGGACATTGAAACAGACATGCAGACGGATGGCACAGAATGAATCACCCGGAGACAGATCACACTTCAGCGGGAGACTGCTTTTCCAGCAGAAAGGGGAAAGGACAGTCTTTCAACCAAATGGTCCTAGGGCAGACATCAAACACAAATTTTAACTTGAAATTAATCACAGGCCTAAATAGAAAACTATAAAAGTTCTTAAGGAAATAATAGAAAATCTTTGTGATGTTGGCAAAGATCACTTAGGAGGCCAAACCTACAAACCCCATAAAAAGAGAAACTGACAAGTTGAACTTCACCAAATTAAAGACTTTGTTCTCAGGAGGATATCAAAGAAATGCAAAGGCCTGCCATGGAATAGAGAAAATATTCACAACCTGTGTGTCAGACCAAAGGCTGATACCCAAAATACAACTCAATTATAACCACACACAAATAGCCGTGGGGCGCCTGGGTGGCTCAGTCGGGTGAGCATCTGACCCTTGACTTCGGCTCAGGTCATGATCGATCTCGGGGTCATGAGATCGATCGAGCCCTGCATTTGGCTCTGTGCTCAGCAAGGTGGGGAGTCTGTTTGAGATGCTCTCTTTCCCTCTCCCTCTGTCCCTTCCCCCTCCCCCACTTGCTCTTGCACTCTCTCTCTCTGGCCCTCCCCCTGCTTGCTCTCGCTCTCTCTCTCTCTCAAAAACATTTTTTTTTTTTATTTTAAAAGTGGTGCTTTGAAAAGAAATCCTATTCAAACCATATATAACAAGAAGTTAACAGTGCAAACCCACTAGAATGGTGAAAATTCTAAATCTTGAAAATAGCAGGAGCTGGTACGGATGCTGAGCAACTGTTATAATCACTGGCTGAACTGTAAAATAAGGAGCCCCTTGGGAGAGGAGTTTGGAAGATTCTTAGAGTTGAGCATACGCTTACTTTATGGCCCAGCACACAAACTCCTAAGTGTTTACACAAGAGAAATGAAAGCGTATTCCACACAAAGACCAGCTCATGAGTGTTGCCCGCAGTTTTATTCTCTACAGCCACTAAATGAGAACATTTAAAATTATGCCCTAATAATATGCCTACAAATACAATTACAGGGAAGTTGAGAAGTAACTAAGAAAGCCTGATCGATTCAGCAAAATGAAGTTTATAAAGAAAAATGGGAAAATATTGTATTGAGGGAAACAGAAACAAACAAAAATATACGGCAAAGAAAAGCTAAGTAGATAGATCAGTATTCGTGATAAATGTTAGTGAGCTCCATTCATGTCATAAACGAGACAATCTTACAAACTGGGTAAAAAATAATCCTATTACAGGGGCACGTGGGTGGCTCAGTTGGTTAAGCGACTCCCTTCAGCTCAGGTCATGATCCTGGAGTCCCAGGATTGAGTCCCACAACCGGCTCCCTGCTCAGCAGGGAATCTGCTTCTCCCTCTGACCCTCCCCCCTCTCATGTGCTCTCTCTCTCTCATTCTCACTCTCTCAAATAAATAAATACTCTTTAAAAAATAATCCTATTACAAATCAGTTTTAGAGACACATCAAACATGAAGTGGGAAAGAAGGGAATGACAGGGAAATGATCATCACATGCTAACAAAGAGCAAGCAAATGGAGTGATGTGGGTGTGAAATTAGTGAGAATTCAGGGCGCCTGGGTGGCTCAGTTGGTTAAGCGACTGCCTTCAGCTCAGGTCATGATCCTGGAGTCCCTGGATCGAGTCCCACATCGGGCTCCCTGCTCGGCAGGGGGTCTGCTTCTCCCTCTGACCCTCCCCCCTCTCATGTGCTCTCTCTCATTCTCTCTCTCTCAAATAAATAAATAAAATCTTTAAAAAAAAAAAAAGAAATTAGTGAGAATTCAGAGTGAAAGTGCAGTGGAGAAGTTAGATATTCACAAACTAAAAGGAATAATGCACTAAGAAAATATGTCCATCTGAAACTTTTTGCACCCAAAAACAGAGCTTAAAAACACACAAAGCAAATAAATACGAGTAGAAAAATCTCAACCATGAGAAGAGACATTAACTTAAATCTCAGAAACTAACAAATGAAATGGAAAAAATAAAGAGTAGAGAAGTTGGATACTGTATTTAATAAGCTTGGTCTAATTTGCCTTTCGCTATTGAAATTGAACAATTAGAGGATACACTATATTCTTTTAAAATAGTCATGAAACTACCACAAAGATTGAGCATTTATTATTGTACAATGAGATCTCAACATATTTTAAATCAATCAATCAATCAATCAATCTTTGAGTATATTATCTCTCTCTATTTTTTTTTTTTAAGTAGGCTCCATGCTTAGCTGAGCTCATGACCCTGAGGATCAAGACCTGAGCTGAGATCAAGAGTCTAATGCTTAACTGAATAAGCCACCCAAGCACCCCCAAGTACATTATCTCTTAATATAAAAGTGATGCTTTGAAGGGCTCCTGGGTGGCTCAGTCAGTTAAGCACTCAACTCCTGATTTTGACTCAGGTCATGGTCTCAGGTTTGTGGGATCAAGCCCGACGTCAGGCTCTGCACTGTGCCTGGAGCCTGCTTAAGATTCTCTCTCTCTCCCTCTCTCTCTGCCCCTCCCCCTGCTTGCTCTCGCTCTCTCTCTCTAAAAAATATTTTTTTTATTTTAAAAGTGGTGCTTTGAAAAGAAATCCTATTCAAACCATATATAAATATGAATAGGAAAAATTAATGGGCAGGCACAAATAACCAAAATTCAAGGTGGAAGGTCATTAAAATTTTATGCAAAGACATTTTAAACCTGAGACATAATGAAATGATCTTGGGGATGTAACTAGCCAACGCTGTCTTAGGAATAAGAAAATCTAAGGCTGTGGAATACTATGCAGTCAGTAAAAAGCAAGGACTTGGGTGACATAGAAACTTCTCCAATATACCGTTAGCACAAGAAGAAAGCTTCAGACCACAGATGGCGTGTGCTGTCGAATCTCTTATGTCATCCATTGTGAGGACAGTGATTCTGTCCCTCTTGTCATTGAGAAAGTTGAGTGACTGAGGGTCTCGTGAGGTGGGGTGGAGGGCTGTCTTCCAAGCCCCTGAGCTGACTGCTGGCTTGTGCATATGTGCACCTCACGTGTCTGCAGGGGCGTGTACATGCAGAGAAGTGCTGAGAGGAAGTGCTGGGTGATATGCACTGACTCTGCGGAGGAGAAATGAGATTGAGGTTGTGGTCTGTCGTGGGTTGAATGGTGACCCCCCAGAAGATATGCCTGCAACCGAATCCCAGAACCTGTGAACCTGTGAACCTGTGAACCTGTGAATGGGATTTTGTTTGGAAAAATGTTGTCTGCAGATGTAAGTTACGGACCTTGAGATAAAGTGCTCCTGGATGCTCTGCGTGCCCTAAGTCCAAGGACAGCTCTCCGTAGGAGAGACAGAGATGAGGGAGTGTGCACAGGAAGAAGGCCATGGGAACAGGGCGGCAGAGATCAGAGCGGGTGGCCCCAAGCCCAGGAATGCCCAGGATCGCAAGCACCCGCCAGAGAGCAGGAGAGGGAGGGATGAGACCATTCTCCCCCAGAGCCTCCCAAGGAGCCCACCCAGCCGACACATGGGTCTCAGACCCTGGCCCTCAGAGCTGAGAGAGAATGCATTTCTACAGCATCCTGCTGCCCAGTCTACGGTCCTTCTAGCAGTCACAGGCGTTGCGACTCTGTCAATAACGTTAAAATTGTTAATACGGACAATGTATTCGTGTCTGTTGTGTGTCGATAAAATATCAAGCTCCACTTGTTTCTGTTTGGACTTGGTTCATGTGTGAAGAAGGAAAACCAAAGCACAGGTCGCTGGAGGGCCGTGGCTTGGCAGGGTCTCCGGGGGCTCCAGCCTGTGGACACAGCGCATCCTCAGCTCCGGCCGGGACAAGGTGGACAAGGGACAGCCTCCTTCCATCCCACTGGCCAGCACCCAGTCGCATGATCAGACCTCGATGCATGACATTCTGAAAATGTAGGCTGTATTCCCCCCGACAACATCCTCCGTGGCCACACGGGGTTCTACAGTTAGAGCACCGTATTTCTGGGGCGGCCGCGCTCCGTGGTGCGGTAGGGTCCTATTCGTTGAGTGTCTGTCATTACGACAACTGAACATCACCTCCTGTGGACATCGCTGCTCTGTAAGAGGGGTGCTAGTGAGGGACAGACGGAAGTCTCTGCTGCGTCGCCCCAAACGGCCTGTCCCTGCGTCAAACAGTGCACAGCTCCTGAAGGAGGGCCCCGGGGCCACGTGCTAAGTCACGGAAGCAGTTATTTGGCTTTATTTCCAGATGTTTTAATTACTTATGATTTCCAGGGTTTTATGACTATCACACCTGCTTTATCACACACGTAATCTAGCCAATTATAGCGGCCCTCTTCACATTTCCTTTCGTATCTCTCTGCTTCCCTCTTTTCTAGCGTCTACTCAACATTCCGCTGCGAGGCTGTATGATAGGGAGCCTATTACACCGAGGACCTAGTTTCTACTTCCTCTTTCTTTAGTTATAAAATGCGACATGCTTGTGGTGAAAAGTAATATGATAATGAAACCGATTGTAGACCCCTTATTCTATTCCTCAGAAGTTAAACTCCTTAACCAGATAGTGTGAATCCTGGCAAACACTTCAGTGTGTACGGGACGGTGTGGGCAAGATTTCAGAGCTGCCCAGGAGACCTCCATGGGAGTGGGGGGGCTGCCAGAGAGACCTCTGTGTGGGGGCGGGCTGCCAGGGAGAGCTCTATGGGGGGGCTGCCAGAGAGACCTCCACGGGGGTGGGGAGGCTGCTGGGGAGACCTCTGTGGGGGGGCTGCCAGGGAGACCTCACCTGGGGGGCCTTAACTTCCTGTATTCCCCTGTGTTTAAGCTGTTTCTGAGTTTTACAGTATGACAAACATGCAGTTATAAATGCTCTTAGACCCATATTTTGGGCTATTTCCATAGTTTAAATTTCTAGAAACAGAATTCCTATTCAGAGACTATGAAAATTTAAAATTTTGATAAACATTTAAAAAGAGCTTCCAAAAAACTTAATTTATCCTGCCCTTCTTTCCCTCCACCGTGAACACATTCTCACATTCGCATGAGCTCTTCTCCTGCTGTTGTTGCTAATGTTTAATTTCCAGTAGGCTATTTGGGGGTCATTTTGTTGTTAATTTATATTATTGTTGCCTGGGTATTTGTTGCTTGGGGGATTATACAATAACTTTGCAACCTAAAACTTGCATCTTTTTATAGACTTTATGTACTTTAAACATATGTATTTTTGTGGAAAATATGTGAATATGCATACATACATATTTAGGAATTTCTAACACCACCTATATTTGGTCACATAACATGTATCAGGTAACAGCTGGTGCAAGAATTCCCCTTAGAGAGAGAACTATCTTGGCCGGTGCAAACCCTTCTTAGGAAACTTAAGACTGGCGTTGTGGCCCTTGGCAGACGCACACTCATAAAAATTGTGGCCCTGCTGCTCTTCATGAGAAAGAGTGGGTGTTGTGTTTTCTCCCAGTGGGAACGTGCAGAGCAGAAAAGCAGGCCTGGGAGAGACGAACAGCAGGGGAGAGGGAGGTGACCATCCAGGGGAAACATAGCCCAACATCCAATCTAAGCTGCCTTTATCTTGAAGCAAACCCACCCCCACCACCCTTCCCATCTCCTCCCATGTTCAGTAAAGGCGCAGGGGCGGGGGTGGGGGGTCCACGGAGGAAGAAGTGGGTCCGGCCTGCAGAGGTGCAGCAGAGCTAGCTGACTGGGCAGACGGACGGTGCGGGCCGGAGCATCCTGGGAGAGCAGGTGTGGAGAGCTGTCTCACCTGCTGCCCCCAGAGCCCACCTGGCCTCAGATCTGCGTGAGCACAGGACTGCCCCGAAGCCTGCAGGGCTGGAGCCTGCCTCCGCAACAGGCCCGGCCCTGGTATGGCTGAGGTTCCAGAGTCTGCTGTGGAAACAGGTCGAACCAGTTGTGCTCAGGAGGACCTCTCACCTGCACTGAGGTGTGTGGGACCTGAGGGCACATTCCAGCTGGTGGTGGAGTGGAGGGCTGGGGGTGGGGTCAAGAGAAGTCAAAGGGATTGGGCCCCTGGGCCAGCACACACCAGGCTGGAGGCAACCCCACACCCAAACAAAGCAAGCTCCTAATTTAGAGGATGCCATCAGCATGGCAATCTTGAAAGGAGTGAGTCCCACTGCTAGCAGGGCTGCATCAGGGTCAGGGCCGGGAAGAGGGACTGATAGGAAGCAGGTACTCAGCCTGAGGCACAGGGAGGGCGGTGGCAAGTTTTAGCTTGGGGAGCCATAGGGCAGCACAGGGACCCGGAAGCCCGGGGCAAAAGAACAGGGCCCCCAGAGCCCCAAGGAAATGAGAGGCCAGAGACCAGCATGGCAGACCTGCCCGGTCCCCAGTGGCCCTGTCCTCTGAGCGGATCAGCTTTGTTCTCACTGGGAACAGTCTTGTCCCCTTAGCTTCCACCTCTCTCTACCTGCCTGCGAAGAGCACTTCTCTCCCCCACTTTTGGAGAGCAGGCAATAAAGGTTCTCTTCTAAGGTGTTGTTTTGATTCTGAATTCCTCCTAAAATCTGTATCTTTTGCATATATAATTGGTTGAATAGTGCCCTCCCCCACCACACACACACACACACACACACAGATAGCGTCCACCCAAAACCCCCGGGAATGTGGCCTTGTTTAGAAATAGGGTCTCTGCAAACCTGCTTAAGGTAAGGATCTGCTTAGATTAGGGTGGGCCTAAATCGAAGGGCGGGGTCCTTTCAGGAAGAGGAGACTTGGGGAAAGGTAGAGACTGGAGCAGGGTGACCACAGGGTGGGACGCCTGGGGCGCCAGAAGCTGAAGGATGCAGGATCCACACCCTGCGGACAGCCTGATTGCAAACTTCTGGCCGCCGAGTTCTGACACAATAAATTCCTGTTGTTCTAAGCCACCCTGTCTGTGGTCCTTTTTCACATCAGCCACACAAGTCCAATGCAACAGGGCCCACGTGCTGCCCCTTTAGGACTTCGGAAGTCTGTGGCCACATTCCCCAGATACACTGTCTGACTTCCCCACACCTTCCGATGTTCACTCTCCCTTCATACTGGTTTCTGCTCAGATGTCACCTCCTCAATGTGACCTTCTCTCGTGGGTGCTGATAAAATAGCCCTCTGATTGCTTGCCCTATTTCCCTGTTCCTCTTAGCACTGCTCGCTCCCGGAGAAACACCCTGTGTCCAGCAGACCAGCTCAGACATGCGCTTTCATCACACCAGACACCTCCTAGGGCCTGGGTCCAGCCCGGCCACCACTAACCACACAGACAAGCCCCAGCTGTGTGCTCTTGGATTCAGGGACCCCGCCACAAATGTCTCTCTGTGTGCCAGCCCATACCAGCTGAGGATCCTTAAAATAGAGACTCAGGTCCGCATTCTACCCCTAGAGCATAAGCCTGGCAGTCTAAATTGGTTAACACCAGCCCCCTGAGATACATGCCCATGAATCTGTTCTTCCTCCCAACAGCAAGGTGCTCGAGGAACGGGTAAGAAACCGTGCTTCGTTCACAGTTGATTAAGAAAAACACATCGGAAATGGATGCAGGTGAGACAGAGGTTCGCTGGAGAGGACACTGTAATACTTTTCAAAATAAAAAATTAAAGCATGCCCTAAGCCCTAGAAAGATGAACATGTCCTCCAGCAAACATGAGAGACAGAGAAGGGAAATGAGAGGAACATCAATGCCGGGGCTGGGTGGAGGGGGGAAGGCAGGCATTCACTTGAATGCACAGAAACGCGCCCATGGACAGGTGGGGACACGACGTGAGCCGGCATAAAGTGGCTCAAGTCACTCTGGATGCTGGCAATAGACTGCAAGTCCTGTTTTGAAATCTCAGTGCTGTCTGTGCTGCATCATTTTATCCCTGGTGTAACCCACGAAGGCTGGCGTGCAGGTATCTCCCCATCGCCTAGTGGGCGAGGAAGAGACTGCTTGATGACCTCTCTTCCACAGCGTGAAGTTCTTTCATGCAAAGAAATGTAGATAAATAACCGAAATATTCCAGTGTCAACACTCATTCTCACTTCTGTGAACATAAATTCCTAAAGGAACCAGGATTAGGTCTCACCGAGCCCCTTCCCACCCTGTGTGCCCAAAATTCCTGCAAGGCCCTCAGTGTGTGCATCAGCCAGGGAAAGCAGAGGCGCCCAGAGAGTGCGTTGGCTTGGATCTGTTAACCAGTGAATTCCGTCTTCACCCATTGAGAATAAGCCGGTCCCCTCTTTTATTTGTTAAATCACTGTGGCAGGCACCGTGGCTCTTACTTTGCAGGGGGGCTTGTCATAACGAAGTGCCGGGACTGGTGGCTTGAACAGCAGAAATGCATTGTCTCACGGTTCTGGAGGCCAAAGTCCAAAACGGGTGTCCACACAGTTGGTTCCTTCTGAGGCCTCTCTCCTTGGCGTGTACTGCGGTCTCCTCCGTGTCCCTCTGTGCATGTCTGTGTCCTGGTCTCCTATAAGGATGTGGTCACATGGGCTTAGGGCCATCCCTCATGGCCTCATGTAGGTGGGTCACCTCTTTAAAGAGCTTGTGTCTGAAGACAGTCCCATGTAGAGGTACTAGAGTTGGGGCTTTAACAGATGAATTTGGCAGGATAGAGTCACCCCACAACAATTCTCAAAATCTATTTGATGAGCACATGAATTAACAGAAAAATGAAGCAAGTGAAAGATGTTGTCAGATTCTCTCGCAGCTTCAATCCAGAGGACTGAAGATGCCCAGTAGATATGCCGTTCTGGTCAGGTGGTGAGGACAACGCAGGAGATGGAGATGGGGAGCCTGGACACCCCAGAGATTTGCAGGGCATCCCAGGGGTGGTCGTGGCCAGCAAAATCCCCTGTGTAGCGTGGACGCTGTCCGGGGCTGCCGGGCAAGCACCCACACCTGCCTACGGCCACGCGCTCTCACTGTCCCTTTCCCAGAAGTTAACAAAGAGACGTCACTTAACCGTGTACAGTTTCCTCTGTGTTTATTGTCACCGAGCACCTGCTGCCCAACCATCCTGCCAAGCTGCAAGTTCTTACTTGCCCCAGAGACAGAGTTCGGTCTCTGCCACTGAAGCCCCAAGCTGGAGTTCTAGTGATTGCTCAGCGTGAGGCAGGAAGAGACCGCGACGTCTCTGCGCCACACCCGACTGCAGCTAATTACCTCTTTTCCCTCTGCACTACGGCTGAATTTACTCTAAA
The DNA here is from genome assembly GCF_011800145.1 of Mirounga leonina. Lineage (NCBI taxonomy): Eukaryota > Metazoa > Chordata > Mammalia > Carnivora > Phocidae > Mirounga > Mirounga leonina. Next base: position 1,810,763 of record NW_023270865.1, on the reverse strand, counting down.
ACAAAGATCTGCCACCATCGTCCCCATTAGAGCCCAGGAACGCCCTAGGTCAGCATTGCAAAATGGGTTTCCATGCCTCTGTCAACCAAAAAAGAAATGAAAAATATGGAAAGAAGTGTTAAACCCAAATTAGAGCTAAAGGGAAACTAGGAGAGCCAGCGTATCGTCCAAAGCGCTCCACATGGCTCTTGGCCAACGCCTATCAGGCGTGTGGAAGGTGCCCTGCTCGCCTCCAGCGTCGTTTCCTTCTGAAGACCAGCCTTCCAAGGACGGTATCGTAGCCCTATTTTACAGATGAGAAGTTGAAGGTCACAGAGACCGGGTAATCGGCCCAAGGTCAGTGTAACGGTGCTAGGAAACAAATTGTCCCAAACTTAGTGGCTTAAATCAAAAACACTGTTACTGTCCATGATTTGGTGAGCTGGCTGCCCTCGAAGCACCACGGGGGTTTCCATGTGCTGCATCCAGCTGGGAGCTCACGACGTGTCCACGATGTGTGGCCTCTGTCCATCGAGGGGTCTAGCCTGAGCCTCCTTATAACGTGGCAGCTGGGGGCCCAGGAAGCGAAGCCCCCAGGCCCCTTCTGGAGCCGGAAGTCACTGAAAGTTGCTTCCATTGCATTCTGTTGATGAAAAACCGTCACAGCAGTGCAGATCCAAGGGGAGGGGCTGGCCTCTCCCTTCTGGTGTGAGGAGCGCGGGACACACAGAACAAACAATGAAAATTGTTGCTTCCTGGGGCGCCTGGGTGGCTCAGTCGTTAAGCGTCTGCCTTCGGCTCAGGTCATGATCCCGGGGTCCTGGGATCGAGCCCCGCATCAGGCTCCCTGCTCAGCGGGGAGCCTGCTTCTCCCTCTCCCTCTGCCGCTCCCCCTGTCTGTGAGCTCTCTGTCTCTCAAATAAATTAATAAAGTTTTTAAAAAAAATCATTGTCTCCTGATGGTGGGAAATGGGGAAGAGGGAAGAGGGGGCTGTTGTAGAAATATTTGAGTTTTCAAAATATGAGGATGTATAACTTTGATAAAAATAGAAACAGAAGTAGAAAACAAGACAGACTAGATAAGACCCACAGATTTGGGGACATGAGACCATGGGGGGGTGTTTCAAACAAGTGATCTGTAGAAGACATGAACTCGAGGTTCAGGAAAATTTGCTGTCCATTTGATAAATGTGACCTCACACCATTAAAAAGCAATTCCAAATGAATAGAAAATGCTATTGTGCAAGTCCTATTGTTGTAAGAAGAAACACATATTCTGTGTTCTAGTTTCTTTAAAAAAGATCTTCAATCAACCAAAAGGTCACAACTTATAAAACACTAACAGATTATACTATTAAAAATCAAGGACTTATTTAAGTTAAAAAATACTTTAAAGTGACTTGAAAGACCAAAAATTTAGGAAAATAATCTCAATTTATAAGGCTTAATATCATAAATTATAAAAATCACATATTAATAACGGACAAATCAACCACCAAATAGACAAAAAAGCAAAGCAACTGAGGAGACAATTCACAGAAGCGGAGAGATAACTGTCCAGGAAACACGTGATGATGATGCCCAGCCTCAAACATAACACAAGACGAAGGAGAGTTTGCACACAAGTAAAACATCATTTATCTCCAGTCAGACGGACAAAGACAGAAATGATGGAGAGCTTATGGGCCTGACGAGGGTTTGGTAAACAGGCAGACTAATGTAAACATATACTCTTTAGGAGTATTTTGAACATTACTTTATAATTTTAGTAAAATATGAGATGTAAATGGTTATTAATTGAGACACTCTACAAGATAAAAAGGTAAGTGTAAAATTTGGTGGTTTTGGTAAACATGTACATCCATGTAATCATGACACCCATCAGCATATAAAGTCAAGTCCCCACGTGTCCCGGGCTGGTCCCCCCCACCCTTTGTCCCAGGCGACTTCCCCTGCTACTGGTTAATATTAGTCAGTACTGTTCTAGAATGCCATATAAGTGCAGTTATATACTCTACCCTCTTTTGTATCTATCTCTTGTTTCAGCATAATGTGTTTGAGATTCATCCATGTTGTGTGTGGCAGTTCAAGCCTTTTTACTGGGGCACAGGTTACATTCAGTAAATAGACCACAGTTTAACTCCTCCACCTATCGATAACTACTTGGGTTGTTTCTAGTTTGGGGCTAATATAGACAATACCACAACCAACATTTGGGTCAAAAATTTGCAGGGCATGTGTTCTCTTGGGTAAACACCCAAGAGTAGAATTTCTTAGACAAGCCGTAAGCATGTGTTTAAAATTATATGAACCACCAGCAGTTTTCCAAAGCGCTCATGCAATTTTACCCTTCCCACAGTGGTAGTTAGGAACTCAGTTGTTCCTCATCACTGCTAACACTTGATATTATCAGTCTTTTTAACTTCAGCCTGATTCTAATGCTTTAAGTTCGTATTTCTCTTACAACAAACGATGTCGACCATTTCTGAAAGGCTTATTGGCCATTTATCTATCTTCCTTTGGCAAGTGTCCATTCAAAGCTTTTACCCATTTTTCATCAGATTCTTTGTCTTCTTATCAAAATGTGTGATGTGTTTATATATTTATATATATCCCATTTTGTCAAATTATACACTGTAAACAATATATCCTAGATCACAGATAATACACTACGTACAATAAAATCTACATCACAGTCACACACTGCGGCTTGCCCTTTCATCGTATTGTCTCTGTCCCCTACAGACAATTTGAAGTCCAATTAATCCCTTTTTTCTTTTAAGGCTCTTCTGGTGTGCGTCCTATCAAAGGAATAGTTGCATACCCCAAATTGTAAAGATTTACTCATATGTTTTTTCCAGATGCATTTAGATTTATGATCCATTTTAAAATAGCTTGGTATATCATGGGAGATAGAAGACATAGTTATTTTTTTTCATGTGCATGTTGAGTTGTTCTTATACCAGGGCATTTGTGTGAAAACTATGTGATCACATACATGGAGCTCTATGTTGGGACTCCCTCTTCTGTTCTGTGGCTCTGCACGTCTATCTTTACACCAGTGTTCAGCTGTCCTAATTACTGTAATTTTATAGTGAGGCTTGAAGTCAAGTAGCATAAGCTGTCCAGGTTAGTGCTTCTTCAGAATTGTTAAACTAATCTTGTTCTATGTAATTCCATGTAAATTCTAGAATCAATCTATCAGTTTCTATAAAAAAAAAAACTTAACTGATATTTTGATTGGTGTTGTATTGAATCCACATATCAATTTTGGGAGAATGAACATCTTAACAACATGGAGTTTGCAGTCCAGGACTAGGCTATTCTTCTCATTTTATTTACATCTCCCTCACTTAACTCTCAGCACTATTTTATAGTGTTTCGTGTAGAATTTTTGTGTAGTACATTTGATTTAATTGATTTCTATTTGTTTAAATTTAAATTCTTACTTGTTAAAAAATTGTTAAAAAATAAATTTCCTGGGGTGCCTGGGTGGCACAGTCAGTTGAGTGTCTGCCTCTTGATTTCTGTTCAGGTCATGATCTCAGGGTCATGAGATCAAGTCCCATGTCGGGCTCCACACTCAGTGGGGAGTCTATTACTCTCCCTCTCCCTCTGCCCCTCCACAATCCCCCTCTAAAATAAATAAATAAATCTTTAAAAAATAAATTTCCTATAATTTCTTGTTACATTGTAGAAATATAATTGATTGTTTTATTAAAATGTCTAAACCACCCAAGGCAATCCACAGATTTAATGCAATCCCTATCAAAACACCAAGAGTTTTTTTATAGAACTACAACAAACAATCCCAAAATTTTTATGGAACTACAAAAGACCTGAAAAATCCAAAGCAAGTGAAAAAGAAAAATAGAACTGAAGACATCACAATTCCAGATTTCAAGTTATATTACAAAGCTGTAGTAATTAAAACAGTATGGCACTGGAATAAAAATAGACATATAGATCAATGGAATTGAACAGAAAACCCAGAAATGGACCCACAACGATATGGTCAATTAATCTTCGACAAAGCAGGAAAGAATATCTGATGGGGAAAAGACAGTCTCTTCAATGAATGGTGTTGGGAAAACTGGACAGCCGCTTGCAAAAGAATGAAACCGGACCGCTTTCTTACCCCACCCACAAAAATAAACTCAAAATAGATTAAAAATCTAAATGTGAGGCCTGAAACCATAAAAATCCTAAAAGAGAACACAGGCAGTAATTTCTTCGACACTGGCTGTAGCAACTTTTTTCTAGATCTGTCTCCTGAGACAAGGGAAACAAAAGTAAAAATAAACTATTTGGACTACAGCATAATAAAAACTTCTGCACAGCCAAGGAAACAATCAACACAACTAAAAGGCAACCTACTGAATGGGAGAAGATTTTTTCAAGTGATATGTCCCATATAGGGTTAGTATCCAAAATATAGGAAGAATTGGTACAACTCAATACCCCCAAAACAAATAATACAATTAAAAAAATAGGCAGAAGACAGGCACAGACATTTCTCCAAAGAAGACCTCCAAATGACCAACAGACACATGGAAAGATGCTCAAAATCACTCATCATCAGAAAAATGCAAATCAAAACCACAATGAGATATCACCTCACACCTGTCGGAGTGGTTGAAATAAAAAACACAATGGGATGCCTGCCTGGCTCGGTTGGTAGAGCATGTGACTCTTGACCTTGGGGTTGTAAATTCAAGCCCTACTGTTGGGTGTAGAGATTATTTAAAAATAAAATCTTTTTTTTTTTTTTTTTTTAAGATTTTACTTATTTATTTGAGAGAGAGAATGAGAGACAGAGAGCATGAGAGGGATGAGGGTCAGAGGGAGAAGCAGACTCCCCGCCAAGCAGGGAGCCTGATGCGGGAATCGATCCCGGGACTCCAGGATCATGACCTGGGCCGAAGGCAGTCGCTTAACCAACTGAGCCACCCAGGTGCCCTAAAAATAAAATCTTTAAAAAACCCCACAAGAAACAGCAAGTATTGTCCAAGATGCCGAGAAAAGGGAACCCTCATGCACTGTTGGTGGGAATGTAAACTGGTGCAGCCACTGTGGAAAACAGTATGGAGGTTCCTCAAAAAAATTAAAAATAGAACTACCCTGTGACCCAGGAATCATACTACTGGGTATTTACCCCCCAAAATACAAAAACACTAGTTCAAAGGGATACATGCTCTCTTATGTTTATAGCAGAATTATTTACAATAGTCAAGATATGGAAGCTGCCGGGCGCCTGGGTGGCTCAGTTGGTTGAGCGACTGCCTTCGGCTCAGGTCATGATCCTGGAGTCCTGGGATTGAGTCCCGCATCGGGCTCCCTGCTCAGCGGAGAGTCTGCTTCTCCCTCTGACCCTCCTCCCTCTCATGCTCTCTGTCTCTCATTCTCTCTCTCTCAAATAAATAAATAAAATCTTAAAAAAAAAAAGAAGATATGGAAGCTGCCCAAGTGTCCATTGATAGATGAGTGGATAAAGAAGATGTGGTATATACATCCAATGGAATATTATTCAGCCATAAAAATAATGAAATCTTACCGTTTGCAATGACATAGATGGAGCTAGAGAGTACAATGCTAAGTGAAATAAGTTAGTCAGAGAAAGACAAATACCAGATGATCTCATTCATGTATGGAATTTAAGAAATAAAACAAATGAGCAAAGAGAGAGAGAAACCAAGAACCAGACTCTCAGCTACAGAGAACACAGTGATGGTCATCAGAGAGGAGGCGGGGCTGGGGGGGGTGGAGTAGATGATGGGGATTAAAGAGCACACTTATCATGATGAAAAAAATAAATAAATAAAATGAAAAAAAGAAATATAATTGTTTTAATAGAGATTTTGTATCCTGTGACCTTGTTAAATTCACACATTAATTCTAATAGATAATTTGTTTTTCGCAATCATGCTGCCAAAGAAACCTTTCCAAATTCTGTCTTGTGTCTTTGTTTGCTTATTTGTTTATTTACTTATTGTCTTATTACACTGGCTAAGACCTCCAGTGTAATGCTGAGCCCAAGTGAAAACCCTTATCTTTCCCATCCTGAAAAGCACTCACTCTTTCATAATTAACAATGATGTCAGCTTTGGTGTGTGTTGATGTCCTTTGTCAGGTTGAGAGATTTCACTCTGCCCACAGTTTCCTGAGTATTCTTAATAAGGGAGCTGTAAATTTTGCCATTTTTTTCTGCCCATCTACTGATACGACTTTTCTCCTTTATTCTGTTAATATAATGAATTACATTGATTTTCCCAAGTTGAGTCAATCCTAAATTCCCGGGATGAACCGCATATGTGCATGGAGCTTTACCCTTTGATGTGTTGTGGAACTTGATTCCCTGATATCCTGGAGGACTCTCGTTTCTCTGTTCACGAGACATATTGGCGCTGTGATGAACGGACGTCAAACAGACAAAGACAGCGTCCAAGAGAACGCAGTCAGAACACATTTCATAGCCACCAGAGTGGCTAAGTGGAAATCAGTGACCATGCCAAGTGTTGGCAGGATGTGAGGTTGCCAGCATCCTCCACATTGTTGAGAGACATAAATGGGACAGTCATTTTCCATCCCTGGAAAAACTCCTCATTCACCCCGTGACCCAGTCACCCCACTTCTTAGACTCTATCCTGATTCTGTGCCTTCACAGATACGGGCCTGCCTCTGTGGAAGGCTGCACATTGCAGCACTGTTTGGAAAAGCAAAAGCTTCTGAGAACACAAATGTCTTTCCTAGGGGTCCGGTCGAATAGCCACAGCGCTTTCCCAAAATGAATGCTATGTAGATATTTTTGAAAAAATGAGGAAAATCTCTATAGATAATTTGTAGTGATTTCCTTGATTTATTGTTCAGAAAACTAGCAGGGTGTAGAAGAGTATATACAATAGGCTATCTTGTCTCTAAGAAAGAAAGGAAAAGGATTTACTTATTCTCATGAAGGCAGGCATATCTTTGCTTACGTTAGCAAAAAAACATCATGGAAGACCTGTGAGAAGCTAATGAGGATGGACAAATGGAGGGTGGGACAAATAAAGGGAAAGGAAAGAATCAAGACTTTGCTGAGTATACTGTTCATCACTTTTTTTTTTTTAAGGATTTATTTATTTGACAGAGAGAGACACGGCGAGAGAGGGAACACAAGCAGGGGGAGTGGGAGAGGGAGAAGCAGGCTTCCCGCGGAGTGGGGAGCCTGATGCGGGACTCGATCCCAGGACCCTGGGATCACGACCTGAGCCGAAGGCAGACGCTTAACTGATTGAGCCACCCAGGCGCCCCTACTGTTCATGACTTTTAAACCATGGAAATTACTTTGCAAAAAATAGAATCCAGTCTAAAATGGAAAAGCTCTAAAATTAGCATAGAGAGAAATACATAAAATCTGTGTATAAAATTGACAGGATAATATAATATTTTCAAGTAATTTTGAACACAGTGCTTTGTCCATCCTGAATGTGATATCTTCCAGATACAAAAAGATTTGCAGAGAAAAAAACTATACTCAATGAACTTATTGTTATTAGTAATGTTGATATAGCTTTGCAACTTTTTATGTATATTTTAAAATAAATCAAATAAATAAATATACAATGCTGAGGAAACAAGACTTTCAATATATGGGGAGAGATATAAATAAAAATATTTTGATGCTAAATATAAATTAGAAATATGTGTATGCTTATCTGAGATGTAATTGATTGTCTACCTTATTTCAAAATCTATATATAAAAGTTAACCATAAATATGTTTCTCAGAGAGTCATATAAAAATCTGGAAAAGTCAGAGATTTCACAAGATAACAAATACAACGACTTGCTCTTCTTCTTGTTCCATTATAGTACATACCCGATTCATCGTTTTCATAAATAACTTTAAAATCACCAAATACATATGGAAAGGTAAAAAAAAAAATACATGTGACAAAATGTAAATTTTTTCCCTATTCCTGCTACAGATTTCACTCCTCATAAATAACTACTTGGAAATCTGTTTCTATCCTGACAAATCTTTCTGCACACAATAGTAGCATCTTTTAAAAAAACAGATGAACAAAAGTCCTGCCAAATTTTGTAGTTCATAGAACCGATTCTTACCCCCTGGTAATGTTACAAATCTTCCCCACTAGGCATCCCTTAAAGTAAAAGAACAATGCAGCAATGTCCCCTCTTAGAGTTACCATCATCACTGCGTCCTCCTGGTGCTCCTGCAGCTCCTCGCAGTGCATGACGCTGCTCCCGGCTCCGTGTCCCCAGAGGGCGTGGCCTTACGGCCTGTCCTCCCTGTGCTCAGAAGGGACTGCGCATAATACGGACCTCACATCGTCTTTAGCTGTCAGGCTCTGTGTGTCCCTTAGGGTCTCTGAACTGCACATGGTCTGAACAATGCCATCACTTGAAGGGTGCCTCCCTTCCACTTTCATAAACGCGCCCACTTCCCTCACCTCCCCCACCCTCGTCCCCAAGTGATGGCAGCCACCACACTGATCCCCACTTCTAAGATCTTCTAATTCAAAAAGGTCTCGATACAGTTTTAATTTAAATTCTATGCATCATGCAGTAAATCACCTTTGGGATTGGCTTTGGTCCAACCGCCTGATTCTCTGGGGATGCACCCAGCTTGCCATGTGGACCCACAGGTCAATCTGTGCATTGCTGAGTAGTACCTCAACCCTTCGGCCACGGAAGGACATCTGGGCTGCTTCCAGTTTCTATTACAAATAAAGCGGCTATGAACATCCGTGTGCAGAGGTTTGTGTGAACATAAGTTTCTGTTTCTCTGGGACCAATGCCCGAGAATGCAATTGCTAGACTCCGTGGTAGTTTCACGTTTAGTTTTATAAGAAACTGCCAAAATGTTTTCCAGAGTGAATGTACCCTTTTCTATTCCCACCAACAATGTGAGAATGATCCAATTTCTCCACATGGTCACCAGCAGTTGAGGTGGTCACTCTTTTATTTATTTTAGCCATTCTGATGGGTGCATGCATTCCCGTTGTGGTTTTAATTTGCATTTCCTTGGTGGCTGATGATGATGAACATCTTTTCATGTGCTTATTTGTCATTTGTATATCCTCTTTAGTGAAATGTCTTTTTGTGTCTTTTGTCCAAATTCTAATTGATTGTCTTCTGTCATTGTTTTCTTTTTCTTTTTCTTTTCTTTTTTTTTTAGTATTCTTTATATATTCTAGATACTAGTCCTTTGTTGGATATATGGTTCACAAATATTTCCCCCAGTCTGCATCTCATCTTTGCATTCTTTTTAAAAGTAACTCTCACAAAAATAAGTAAATAAATAAATAAATAAATGTATCTTTCACAGAACAAAAGTTTGAATTTGGATGAAGTTCGATTAATCAAATTTTCCTTTTACGGATGTGCTTTTGGTGTCTGGCCTAAGACTTCATTGCCTAGCCCTAGATCTTAAAGATTTTCTTCTATATTTTTCTAAAGGTCTTACAGTTACATTTAAGTCAGTGATCCATTTTTAGTTAATTATCGTATAAGGTGTGAGAGTTGGGTTGACATGTTTTCTGTTGATGTTTTGCTAGGGATGTACAATTACTCTCACACCATTTGTCAGAAAGACTAACTTTTCTCCATTGAATTATTTTGCATCTTCATCAAAATAGATCAGGCATATTTGTGCGGATCGATCTCTGGGCTCTTGACTCCGCTCCAATGATCTACCTGTCTATTCCTCTACCAGCAAGCACCTACTCTTGACTCCTGTAGCCATGTAGTGTCTGGAAATCAAGTAGGCTGATTCCTCCCACTTTATTCTTTGTCAAAATCATGTTAGCTATACTAATGACCATGACTTTAAAAATAAATGTTAGAATTGGTTTGCCTGTATCTACAAAAATCTTGCTGGGATCAAATTAATTGCTTAAATACTGTAACTCCTACCCACCCTGGATATTTTATGTAAAAATACCGCGAACGTTCAGTTTGCTTATGTTCAAGTTTCCTTTTCCCAAATGTCAACGCTCATTCATTCAGTTGCCCAACTAATCATTGTGAGCACCTGCTATGCGCTGGGACTGCACAGATCATTTGGGATGCAAAACTAAAAACGCATGCCCACTTTCCTCAAGGAATGCGAGGTTTGGAGCTGATTGCTAACTCAGGAATTTTTGTAGAACTCAATGTTATTTTAAATGTGAGTGTATATTAGGTCCTCAAGTTTAACATCCAAAATTGATCGTGTCTTCTATCAGAGAGCCAGGGCTCCTGAGGAGTCACCAGATCTTCCCCCATTGCCTGCACTCCACCATGCTCAGGTGCAGTGGAATCTCCAAGGGGGGAGCAGTGGTGAAATGTAAGCAAGTGTCTGGGTCAGTTTTCTGTTTATCTCCCTCAACTCCTTGCTGTGCCTTTTAGAAGTAAAAATGAATAACCAGGAGTGAGCCATTCATTCATCCATTTCATCAATACTTGTTTCCTGCTCATGACTTTCCCAGGCTTGTGGGGGGTGGGTGGGAATGAGGTCAGAGAGCCAACATACTGGAACACCAGCAGCTCCCAAGGAGAAGAGGTGAATGAGAACCATGGGGAGGAGACTTATGGGGTGAAGCAGTCTGTAGAGGCCCGATGTGGGAGGGAGTGTGGCTGCAGACAGAAAGGTGAGTGGGCCAGGGTGCTTGGAGCAGAGAGCAAGGGGGCTGCCAGCCTACAGCTGCGGGCAGAAGCAAGTTCCAAAGGGCTTTGGGCCATGTTGGCACAGGGAAGCTTTTGGAAGCCCGGTGGTTCCCAGGAAATAATGCCCTCCTCCTGGCCTGGCTCAGAACAGGCTGAGGAACAGAATGATATTTGCAGACCACTGTAATCACTGACCAGGCCAGGCCAAAGGACCTGGCCTCATAGCCTCTCCCACTGAGCAAGGGCTTTGAGCAGACTTGTATCTGAAGATCCAGATCCCTCTGGCTGCAGTGGTGAGAGGGAGTCCTTTCTCAAAAGACCTTAGGCCCAGAAAGGCAGGAGCTCTCCTTCAGGAGTGAGGAGGTGCCTGACCAGCCACAGCTTGCCAGAGCACGCACCTTCTCCCTGGGCACTGACTCTCTTCCGTTTTCCTTGTGAGGCTGCACTCTGCCTTCCCCCAAACTGCTGCCCCCCCAGCCCCTCTCTCTAATCTTGATTTGAATTTCTAAAATATGTTCACTGTGACATCAAGAGAAGATGCAGAATTCCACACAGTGTAAAGGCATGCCTCTCCCTATAGAAGCATGCAGGTGGCCGGTGGGCAGCCAGGCTGCATTGGGTGCTGTCCTTTCCTTCAGGAGGCCTTGGTGCCCATGACCATGAAGAAAGCCAGGGGCCAGGCCCTGCCTCCCACAGAGTGAGGCAGTGGTTCTGCAGATCCCAGATGGAGGACACAGGGCTCCTGGGGAGGTTGTTGCCCAAGAAGCCTGTCCCCCTGCCATGCTCTGGATAATCGCACAAAAACATACACCCAGGTGACAATCCATTTAAAGGTCTACACTGCAAACCCAAGACATCGTTTTTTGTTTTTTTAATTTTTTCTGAAGGGTAGGGAAATGGAGAGAGGAAAAAAGACATGAAGGATGTAAATTTTTAAGAATTTTTTTAAATAAACAATGAAAATAGCAAATTATACTTCTGTGATATAACATTTTTTAAAATACTAATTCTTATTTTCATTTTAATTTTCAAAACAAAATATTTTCACACAATAAAAATGTACAGAGTAATATAATTGCATGGAACAATCATCCCAAGTTAATAATCATTAATATTTTTTTTAATCATTAACATTTTGTGACATTTGTGACATTTACAACAGATATATTTTTCAGAAATAAAACATCACTAATAGTGCCGGGCCCGCCTCCCAGACCCACTGCCCCTCTTCAGAGGTACTGGGCAGGTGTGCCCTGCAGTGGAGTGGAGACCTTCCTTCCCACCCGGCAGCCCCCCAGCCCTGCCTGTAAATAGCACTGAATGTGGTTGGTTGTAAACGTCCACCCTCAGCGTCATCTTGCCTGTATCCTTTTTCTTTTTAGTTATTATTTTTCCTCACTCAGCTTTATACTTTCAGGACTTATTCATGTTGATACAAGGAGAACTACCTTCATTCACATTCATCCGTGGGGACCATTCTATTCCGTGAAATATGCCACAAATTCTTTATCCGGGCCTGTACGGATTGCGATTTGGGGTTTCTAGTTTTGCACTTTGCAAACAATGCCGCAGGGCCTCTCTGTGGTGGACAGGGAAGCAAGGGATTGCAGTTGAGACGGAGTGGGCATCTCCTGCTCTCCCAGATGCTGCCAAATATCTCCCTAGTTTCTTTGCAGTAATTCCAACTAGCACATCAATGAGGGAGTGCTCCCTGTCTGCATCCTCTGGGCCTAGTTTGGTGTCATCCAGTGGATGGAAAGTCCCATCTGCTCCACTGTCTGACCTCCCCATCTCTAGGCAGCTGGGGCATCTTTGCGCTTTTTCGGATCTTCTCTGTGCAGAGTCTGTTCCTATCTCCGGCCCATTTTCCCACCGAATGGCTCGTCTTCACCCACTGACTGTCGGAATTCTTCCTGATTCTGTATAGCAGTGTTTCCCATATTTACAGGTGCTTCAGATATCTTCTCCCTGGTGGGTGTCAGCCATTTACATGCTGTCCAACTGAAGTTGTTTTTGTTTTTACTTTTAACGCAATTTGTCAAATTGACGCTTCTTCATTCTCTCCGGTTTTTGAAAAGGGAAAACCAAACCAAACAAAACCCTCCTCCCTTCCCTACCTAAGCAATGCCAGGTGTGTCGTGGCCTGCGAGAGCGTTTGGTAGGGGACAGGCACGCCATTGCGCGTGCCATGTGCCCCCCCAGTTAGCGGTCTGGTCGAGCTGTTTGGGGGTACACACCGAAGTAAGATTGGCCAAGAGATCTGCAACACGGCCCCGGACAAATGCTCTCCAGAGCTTCTCTTGTCGGCTAAAAGTAATGGTCAAAAGACTGCAGAAAATCTTCCTTCGCCAGTGTATTCTTGCGAGCGGAGTCCGACCTGCTCCCGCCCGCCCGGAGGTGACTCCCGCGGGCTCCGCGCGGTCGTGGGCGCGCTCCCCGCCGCACGCGCCGCCGCGGACGCCACGGAGGTGCGCTCCGTTGTTACAGCGGTGACAAAGCCGGGAACAGCTGCCGCAGGGGCGAGGAGGAAGGTGAGCTAAGTTCTTCCAAACACTGACCAGCGAAAAAAAAAAAAAAAAAAAAAAAAAAAAAAACCCACCTAAAACCCAAAGCACAACACAACAAAACCCAAACCCAACAACTGCTCCTCTGTTCCCCTTGCGCCGAAGAGCCGGCGCGGGGCGAGTGTGCGCGTGCGCGTGCGCGTGTCCGCGGCTGGGTGCGGGGGTCGGGGTCTGCCTGCGAGCGCTCGGGGAGGGCACAAAGGCGGACTTTCCGACCTTTGTCCTTCCCACGGTCGCCGGCCAACCAAGGCTGCTCCCGAAACGGGTCTCCCGAAATGGAACCCAGTCCCGTGCATTACTGCGCGTCGCCTCCTCTCTCCTCCCTCACTGGGCGCGGGGCTCCCGCTCCCCCCCCCGCCCCAGGCCCTAGGGGCTGCGCGCCAGGTCGAGGAGGGGCGGGAGAGGAGCCGGGAGAGCAGGGAGGGTGGAGTGGGCAGACACCGGGTCCGCAAGATGCGGAGAAATGGGGCGAGACCCTCAGGAAGCACGTCGGAGGCGGGGCGCCAAGGAGAGGATGGACACTTTGCTGCCCACTAAAGGAAACAGGGAGGGACGAGGCAGCAAGGAAGAGACCTCGCAGGCACCGAGAGCTCAAGAGTCAGTCGCGTAGGGAAGAGCCAGGTAGCCCAAAATGCGGTTCTTAGAAAGTCAGAGAAGAGTGCCCTCGGTCCTGGGGTCCCGACCCCAGGGGGTGCCCGCTGGTCTCTAGAGGCTGCCGTCTCGGGTCATCTCCTGCGAGGCTCCAGGCAGCTCCAGGCCGGGGGCGGCGGGGACCTCTCTGCCTGCTAAGGATTCTCCTGCGCGCTTGCTTTCCAGGGATCTGTCTCAGCCCCCGAAACGGGTTGGAGAACCTCACAACACCGTTGCGTCTGAAATCCAGTCAGACGCGCTCGAAGCAAACCGAGAGGGCTGTCAACTGCGCTAGAGGAATATTTACGTTTCATTTTGAGCTGCACTTACAATATATGGCAGCATATTTCGGTTTGCAAACAACAGGGAGAGAGGGAAACAAAGGCTATTGCAGAAACAAACTTCAGGACCCTGGACTCGTTCTTGCTGCACTCCCTCCAGGATCCCAGGAAGTGCTGGGACAGGAGGGATCCTTGATTAGGAACCCAGTGGGAAAGTACTCTGATACACCGAAACCCCTTACGTTGTAAAAGTTACTGCATTAAGGGGGACCCATGTAAAATGTGTGTATTTAATCTTAATTGAACGCCCCCAATAAAAAAAAAAAAATACGCATTCCAACGGTGGCTCCTTTCCCACCAAACTCTTTACAAACTGCGCGGATTGCCAGAGTAATAAAACAGAATGAGAATAAGTTCCTGCGTGGCTTTGATTTTATTAAAGTGCCGCGGCATAATCTTCCTTCTTCCCCAAATTAAACCGACGTGGGAAGAGGTAGGTCGGGCCAGGGCTGGGGCGCCCACCGCCCATCAGTGGCCGGGGACAGCACCAGGGCCACCGCTGCAGGGACGAGGCCGCAGTCGCGGGCCACAGCGCCCCCTCGCCGCCCGCACGCACGACTTTAGGGCCCGCGTCGCTCCCCGGCCTCCCCCGCGCCCGAGAGCCCAGGACGGACCGTGTCTTCGAGGCGCCTCGGCCTGCGCAGCCAGCCGCTTTCCGGAGAGAGGCCCTCGGGCCCGAGCCCGCGTTCCACGCACTTCTCCCCGCTCAGCCTCGCGGGAATCCCCGGCTCCCTGAAACGGGCATGTCCACGCCGGCTCGTTCTACCTGCATCGGCCACTGTGAGGACAAGAAACAAAAACTGTGACAGTATTAACTTACTTTTTCAAAGGCACACGGGGGAGAGGGGAGGGCCCACCGCAAGCCTGAAACCGCGCGTTGTCCTGTAATTGTCACAAAGTGATCGCGATTGCAAAGCAGCTCTCCAGTTTTCCTGCGCGCCTACCGGTCTCTGCCGTTCCAGCTCGGACGGCGACCGAAAACAAGAGCGGCCAAGTGGCTGCCCACGCCTGCGCGGCGCCGCCAGCCTGGACACCCGTCGCGCGTGGGCTGAGCATCCCAGTCCCTGCGGTCCCGGAGAGGCGGCCACGGGGCCCGCGCCGCAGCGGCTCGCTCCTCGCGCGGCCTGCGCTCTCCGCGGTCACCGGAGACGGACTTCCAGCCAAGCCAGGCCACCCTCGCAGGCGGCCGCGTGCGGAGCCACCGCGTCGAGCCTCCGCACTTGCAGCCTGTTTTCCCCATTGATTTATTTTGGAAGACCAAGCCAACTTTAATCTAAGAAAAGGAAAAGTGATTTTAAAAAACCAGGGAGCTTTAGAGTGAAACGGAGTTTATATATTCCAATAACAATGCGCAGCGTAAGTTTTAATGTCTCTGTGTAGGCATTTTAATTTGCTACAGTCACTACCAATAAAAACGGCATGTAGTGCGATTCGACTGTTTAATAGTGCAAGGTAGACGGTTTTTATTAGTAGCAGGCAGCAGTATGGAAAATTTAGATTTCAGTGGAGGAGTGTAATTGCTGGGGGGAAATACACTCGAGGAAGAGGCTGTCTTTAGAATCAGCAGCACGAGCTAAAGAGGGGAAGAGGAGACAGCGTTTGTGCAGATGCACCCAGGGCGACTCCAGCCCCTCCAAAGCCACGTGGGCTTGTCTGCTTATATACTTAATTGATGTCAAAATCGAGTGTATCCGGAGCATACGCTCCTGCTCCAAACTGGGGATGTTTTTGTAATAATTCAATGTTTTCTTTTCTGCCCCTGGCAGAGATCAGGCCCAAGGGGGGTGGAGGGAGAGAGAGGGAGGGTGAGGGGGCGAGCCCCAAATGCTAATGAAACACAGCAGGAACTGGCCTTTAGAAATGGAAATACTGGAGGCCAGTCATCCTTGCAGATAAAAATTAGACCTGATTTTTTTCGCTTAAACTATCTAATTGAAAGCGAACCCAAAAGCCTGCAATCTGATCTGTTGCTGTTTATGTTTGTCATTCAGTGTGTGACTCTCATTTATGGCCTCTACCTGACCCAGTCCTCTCTTGGGAAGACCAAAAATATCATAGATCCTGTCAATGGTATGCTCCAGGGGACTGGAGTACTCCCCCCCCCACACACACACACACTACTTTTCTCTTTCCTCTGACACTACAATAATCGGTGTGAAGTGTCTACCCTGCACTGAATTAGGACAGCCCTCCTGGGGTGGCAGCATTGTTGAAACTGCTGGGCTAGGTCCTCCAAGTAGCCCAGTGTGGGAGAAGTGGTGTGTTTGGGGGTGGTGTGGAAGTTAAAGTATAGTGGATGCAGGGACTGGTTTTTAGGAAGGGGGGGGACACTGGGGAGGCAGGGGTGGGAAGACTGGTGGGGGCTGGTGGTAACATGCATCTACTAGGAGTCCCATGCCTGCAGGCCAAGGAGAATGGGTTCTTCCCAAGCCCAACACCTCGGTTTGCAACTGGTTACCTCGGACCTAGAGAAAGACAAACGCAGCTTCACTGTGTCTTGAAGGTTCTCCTTGTGAACAGGCCTGGGCTGGAGCCTCTAGATGGCCATGCCACAGCCTTGCCTGGGGAGCACCAGCAGGACCTCGACATGAGTCCATAACAGGGCTGGCGGGGCAGGGTGCGGGGAGGCGTCCGGGAGAGAGTGCTGCAGGCCTGAGCTCCCCGCTGCAGCAATTTCACCTTACAGGTAACCCATCCGAGAGGGCCTCCGGGGAACAGGCACCTGTTGGGTGGGCGTCCCTGTCCAGGACACACCTACACCCCGTGGACCTCCTGAGCGCCCCCCATCGGCGACCACCCTCCCTTGTCACAGGCGCCCACATCCTCGGGTCCAGGTGGGGGAGGGATGGAGAAGGGTTGAGGAGTGAAAGGTATTCTGGGGCTGGGGTCCCAGGGCTCCTCACTAAGCATCTTGCCTCTGGGCCCGAGAGGCACCTCCGGAGCCGCAAGTTACCTGAGCTACCTGTGCTGCTGATGGCGTCCGTGCCCGCAGCCTCTTTCTCCTTCCTTCCCAAGGGACAGCGAGGCTTCACGTCGTGCCAGAGGCGGGCTGTCCGGTGACAGGCATTCTCGTGAATGCTTTACGACACTTGTCCGAAAGAGGCGTCAACTTATTAAAATAAAATCAAATAAAACCTTTCGGGGTGGCATCTTCACGGGAGCAACACTGGCGGCGTGTGTCAGAACACTCTCGACAGCGCAAAGTCCTACCACTCTGGACTTCGGGGCACAAAGCTCACCTTTGGGCCTTCCTGGCAGTTCGCAGTCAAGGACCCGGATCCGGGTCCCGCAGGGACGCGCTGGGAGGCGCGGGGCAGGCGACCAGACTCGAGGCCACGCGGGAGCCTCACACGCGGTGAGGCAGAGTCGACGGAGGAAGGTGGAAGGGAGAGCCGCGCACGCCACCCCCAGGAGGACCTGGGCCACGGGCGCTCCCATCCCGCCCTCCCTTCGCCCCCGGCTCCCGGCCCGGAGCCTGGAGTCACGCGCGCAGTCACCTGGGCCTGCCTCTTCGTGGCGCAGAGGGGACGAGTACAGTTCGTCCCCCCGGTGGACCAGACCGGCCCGATTGCGGGCGGCCTCTGCCTGGTCCTTGCGGGCCGACCGGGGGGTGGAGCAGTGGCTTTGGTGGGGGGGTTGTTGAGGAAGGTGACTGGGGCGGCAAGGGGTTGCTGGCTTGGGAGGGATGGGGTTGCCGGCTGGCGGGCTGGGGAGGGGGGCGCTGGGAGTACGTGCTAGTGGGAGGGGGTGCGCACCGCGGCGAGCTGTTCGGCCGGGCCAGGCTGCGGGGCCGCGGGCCGCGGGCTGGTGCTGCGCGGGAGGCGGCTGCGCCACAAAAGCCTGCGCGTCCTCCCTCCTCCTCCCCCGCCCCCCCGCCTCCTCCTCCGCCCTCCCCTCCCCGCCCCTCCCCCGGCCGCGGCCTGGCAGCGGGAGCGGGCGGAGCGGGCGGAGCGGGCGGAGCAGGGGAGGGGGCGGGCGCCCGAATATGCAGATGAGCGCGTGACGGACAGCTTCGCGTTCCAATGTCCCTCGGAAACTCGAGCGCTCCTTCCTCAACTCCTCACTCCCGACTCCAGACTCCCCCAAACCCCGACCGCCGGCCTGGCGCGCGGCTGCGCCCACCGGCTCCGCGCCGCCGCCGCCGCCGCCGCCGCCGCCCCGCCGCCC
>NW_023270865.1:1772844-1792033 GCF_011800145.1 Mirounga leonina | reverse complement strand
GGCGCCGCCTGCGGGGCTGGTGCGCGGGCCGGGCAGGCTCGGCCCGGGGCCCCCGCGCCCGCCGCCGCGCCGCGCCCCGGCCGGGCGTGGATGGAGGGCGCCGCGCGCCCTGCCCGCTGCTCGGCGTGACGCGGGCCCCGCGCCCCGCGCCCACCATGTCCTACCCGCAGGGCTACCTGTACCAGGCGCCCGGCTCGCTGGCGCTCTACTCGTGCCCGGCGTACGGCGCGTCGGCGCTGGCGGCGCCGCGCAGCGAGGAGCTGGCTCGCTCGGCGTCGGGCTCGGCGTTCAGCCCTTACCCGGGCTCCGCGGCCTTCACGGCACAGGCGGCCACCGGCTTCGGCAGCCCGCTGCAGTACTCGGCCGACGCCGCCGCCGCCGCCGCCGGCTTCCCGTCCTACATGGTAACCGCGCGCAGGCGGGTGGGAGGGGACGCGGGACACCCGGGCGACGGGACCGCGATCGGGGCGCGAGGGCGCGGGGAAGTGCCGTGGGCGGTGGCTCCGGAGTCTCGGACGCGGGCCGCCGCGCCGCGGGCGGGACAGGAGGCCGGAGGGAGAGGCAGCGCGGCCCGCTCCATGGAGACGTCCCTCACACCGGGGGTCCGCACCGCTTCCCCTTGGCTTTCGGGGTGATGTTCCCAAAGAGCCTGAGAAGTGCGACACCGCTGGGGTCGGGAATCTGTGCTGGGTTGTCCTTCGTTCACGCGCTGAAGCCGGGCGAGGAGTGCAGAGCGGGCCGGGAGCTCGCTTCTCTCGGCCCGGGGAGCGAGGCTCGGCGCCCCTGGGGCGTCCGGGGCGACTGCCGGGCGCTTCGGGTTCACTTGCAGGGCTTGGGGGTCCCCGGGTTGGGGGGAGGGAGCGGAGGCTCGGCGGCAGCTCAGGGGCCCTGCCAGGCGCGACAGGATCTTGGCCTTAATCTGTCGCACAAGGCCGTGCTTTCCAAAAACGTGTCGGCGGGCGTGCGGCAACCCTAACTGCCGCCTCAGTCCCTGCGTACGGAGAGTAGCCCCTGCTTCCCCGACCTGGGGTCGGCCCGCTCGCCTCTGGTTCCGCAGCTGGGCCCGGCCCGTTGGTGGTGACGCCAGTTTCGGGCGATTGAGGCCGTTACGGGGAGGGGGGGTGTTGTCGCCATGGCCCGCCCTCGGTGGAATTCGGGGGCAGCGACATCGGAGCTGGGGCCTTGGCGGAGGCTGCAAATGTCTCGAATTTAAACGTTAAAGGCTGAATTAAAATGCTAATTACCGCGTATTTGAAGAATTCGAAACGGTGACTGGCTTCTGAGTTGCAAATTGGATTTGCGGAGCTTTAGAGCGGTGAATAGCGGAGCGGGGGCTCCGGGGTGGTTTTTTAACCATATAAGGGCGGGGAAGGGGGAGTAGGGGGAGCCAGCCAGAGAAATTTAGATATCAAGAAAGTACCTGTGGGTCCGTGTGTGTGCATGTTTGCGTACATCTGTGCCCGCAGCTCAGGGATATTTGGGGGGAAGATACGTCATTTTAGGAAAGTGAAATAGTTCAAAAATTCGAGATTAGAACTGCAGCGTTTTCGTGATTAGCAGCCTGTTTTAAAGTATGCGCTGCGTTTTCTTCTGCTCATTTGCTGCGGGCAATAAGGCTCCAGCGCGGGACTCACCCTGGAAAAGGCGGCATTGGGAGGGCGGAGGGGTCACGTTTGGGCCGGTGAGGGCCAGGTTCCCGCACACCCCGCTAACCAGGCTCTTGTTGGTTCCAGGGCGCGCCCTACGACGCCCACACGACCGGCATGACGGGCGCCATCAGCTACCACCCGTACGGCAGCGCGGCCTACCCGTACCAGCTCAACGACCCGGCGTACCGCAAGAACGCCACGCGGGACGCCACGGCCACGCTCAAGGCCTGGCTCAACGAGCACCGCAAGAACCCCTACCCCACCAAGGGCGAGAAGATCATGCTGGCCATCATCACCAAGATGACCCTCACGCAGGTCTCCACCTGGTTCGCCAACGCGCGCCGGCGCCTCAAGAAGGAGAACAAGATGACGTGGGCCCCGAGAAACAAAAGCGAGGATGAGGACGAGGACGAGGGCGACGCTGCAAGGAGCAAGGGGGAGAGTCCCGACAAGGCGCAGGAGGGCACGGAGACGTCGGCGGAGGACGAAGGTGAGCGGGGCCGCGGCTGGCGCGAGGTCTTGGGGGGAGCTTTCTTCCCAGGCGGGCGCGGAGCCCAGGTCGGGGAAGGCGCTGCCCGCCGCCCCCAGGTGCGCGGGGGGCCGACCGAGTCGGTCCTCGGGCACTTCCTGGGGAGGCTGTGCTCCCCCGAGGACGTGGCTGGGGTGGGGTGGAGGTGGGAGATCACGTGGGGAGGAGGGCGCCCGGGGCCGCGCGTCGCCGCGTCCCACAGCCCTGCCCGCGCCCCTGCAGGGATCAGCCTGCACGTCGACTCGCTCACGGACCACTCGTGCTCAGCCGAGTCGGACGGGGAGAAGCTGCCGTGCCGGGCCGGGGACCCCCTGTGCGAGTCGGGCTCGGAGTGCAAGGATAAGTACGACGACCTGGAGGACGACGACGACGACGAGGACGAGGGCGAGCGGGACGTGGCGCCGCCCAAGCCCGTGACCTCGTCGCCCCTCACCGGCGTGGAGGCGCCGCTGCTGAGCCCCCCGCCGGAGGCCGCGCCCCGCGCTGGCGGCGGCGGCGGCGGCAAGATGCCCCTGGGCAGCCGGACGTCGCCGGGCGCGCCGCAGCCCGCCAGCAAGCCCAAGCTGTGGTCTCTGGCCGAGATCGCCACGTCGGACCTCAAGCAGCCAAGCCTGGGCCCGGGCTGCGCGCCGCCAGGGCTGCCCGCGGCCGCCGCGCCCGCCTCCGCCGGGGCGCCGCCGGGCGGCTCGCCCTACCCCGCCTCGCCGCTGCTCGGCCGCCACCTCTACTACACGTCGCCCTTCTACGGCAACTACACAAACTACGGGAACTTGAACGCGGCGCTGCAGGGCCAGGGCCTCCTGCGGTACAGCTCGGCGGCCGCGGCCCCCGGAGAGGCGCTGCACTCCGCGCCCAAGGCGGCCAGCGACGCGGGCAAGGCGGGCGCGCACCCGCTGGAGCCCCACTACCGGCCCCCGGGCGGCGGCTACGAGCCCAAGAAAGGTAGGCGGCTGCGGCGCGCGGGGCCTCCGGGGAGGGAGAGCGGGCGGGCCCGATTAGTCAGCGGTTCCGAGAAGGGCTGGGTCAGGGCCCGGGGAGACCCTTGGGCCTGGCTCGGGAGGGAGCCTTTGTTGCGAAAGGCGCCACTCTGACCAGAAGTTAGGGGAGGTGCAGGGGGCGGCGGTAGCCCTGAAAAGGGGAGGAGAGGGCAGGGCGACCCTTGCCTTGCAATGAGGCTTAGCCCTTTATTACTTCCATGTTACTTAACTTACTATTATGGTTACGATTGGTATTATTATCATGATTGGTTTCCGCAAAAAAACAAATTGTCACAAAATGCAAATTACAGCTTGTCTCCCGGTAGATTGAGCAGAAGCTTTGGTGTGTTCTCCGCTCGGAGAGTCTCTGCTGAGTCTTCTGCTTTGGGCTGGAAGGAAACACGACGTTGTAGTAACTCTGAGAGGCGCTAGTTCTTCCAGATAGAAGACCAGAGCCTGCCGCTCCCTTGCCCTCTCTGTGTGTCTGTTCCCGTGGCTCATGATTCAGGCATGAGTTGATAAGACCTGCAGAAGGAGCTCAGACAAGAAACGAAAATGAGAACAGGAAACATGCCCCAAATCTGTCTCCAGCAGTGGCCGCTCAGACAGTTTCCCTAAACTGTGTTGTGCGTTCAGGGAGCGAGCATGCATGGGTGTGCGGGCTGGTGGGTGTGCAGCTGTCTGGGAGACAGATGGCTCTGGGGTCAGGTTCTGACTAACTGCCCCCTCCCCTGACAGATGCCAGTGAGGGCTGCACCGTGGTTGGTGGGGGCGTTCAGCCCTACCTATAGAAGGCGCCCTGCGCAGCAATGCAAGTAAGTGGGCACCCTGGGGTTGCCTCCCACCCTGGGGGAGCCTCCAGCACCAACTGCACTGTAAACTTGCTTACTGTATATTTCTTGCTTCTTGTCGTGGAGTCTGAGGACAGAGCCTTGCAATGTTCTTCGGTGTTTTTTTTTTTCCTTGAAGTGGGAAAGTAGCCATTCTGTTTTCTTAAGAGTCCCTCTTTTCCCACCCAAGTTCTGCTGTGACAGATCGCTCCTTTAACGGGAACGTGTCTATTGCACCACAGCTGTTGTTTTCTCTTTGAAAAATACATTATTAAAATTGGGGTATTTGTATGCCGTTTGGAACCATTTTTTACTACACTAGACGCGTAATAGACACTGGCTTTGATGAGCTAGTGCTGCTGAAGCCTGGGGCATCAGGACCCTTTAGAGGTGGTGTTTGCAGAGTAAGCCTAAGAGACACGAGAAGCACTAGCCGTTTATCAGACCTGCCCCCGTGTCTAGATGGACTAGATAGGACCCTGCGGCTCACCTGGCTCACAGCAGTATCTCAAAAAAATCCCTACCTTACAGCTAGGCAAAATCACTAATCACAGATCTGGATGATGTCGGGAAAGAGGCACAATCACTTCAGATCGACCCGTTTTTATACTGTGATGATGTTGGTGTGCAACTGAAGGATTTGGGATGATTTGGTTTTTTCCTTGGTCCACAGGTAGGTGTCACAATTGCTTTGGAAAAAAAAAAAAAAGTCAGCAGGCCATTCTCTCTCCCCAAGTTCATAAATATACAGATATAAAAATCACATCTCTAAACCCGGACCGCATCTTGTGCCGCTGTAAAGGAGAAGGATCCACAGACTCTAACCGAACAGACCTTTGTTGGACATAACGTGAATTTGTTGGCATAGTATAGCTTCCCCAATGTATGTGTGACTTCTGAAAACAATCTTTTTTCTCAGGATATCTTGAATTGATCACTTCATTGCCACGGTATATATTCTATAGGTGTGATAGGATTTACTGTAAAATTTATTTGTAAAAGATGTACACAGTAGAAATAAAATGTGATTGAAGAACTTGAGTACTTAAGAAGTGGAAACAAATTTGATATTTATTTTTATAATGATATAAAGCTTCTAGTAATTTATGCAAGTTGTATTGCAATGGAATCTAAACTTTTTGTAAATAAATTCTGCCTGGTTTTTATTTGAACTTTGCTGGTTATACAATCTTTGTTGGTTGTTTAACAAGAATTCTTTACTAATTTATATCTTAAATTGTAAATAAAAACAGACTAGTCTACACGACAATATGGTGTTTGGGGCTCATTTTTCCTAGGAGAGTGATCTGGGTAGGAAGCCCCAGGTAATCGCAGCCCCTCCCCCCAGGTGATCTGACCTCAGGCTTTTTAATGAAAATGTGTAAAATAATCTCTCCCTTCTCCCGTTCATAAAAAAAGGAGATAGGCAGATGGAAGAGAAATACACAGTAGGGCAGTAACATCCAGTTTTGGATTATTTATATGCACACGTATTGCAAGAAAATTAAGATTTTTCTGCTCTGAATATGCAGATTACTTGTTAGTGTCAATTTTTTAAACTTGGCCAAATAAAATGACCTGACATCCTTATGCGTTAGGACCCATTTTATATTTATTTCTATGCTGGCTTATTGAACCTTCTCCTTAAGGTGAGCTGGAGAATCCTGATAGCAAGGTTAGTAGGGAGTCACACCTCTGACTGACCATACATTGCTGATGGAAGTCATTGTTTATTTTAAAGCCGGAATTATCCACATTGGCATAGATTATTTAGATTTAAGGGCCTTGACTCTCCTTTTCCTGTATCGCACATTGAACACAAGGTGAAAATCTGGGAGGAGAGATTTATTTTCCTTTCGGTGGCTCTTACCCTTACCCTGGGGGAAAAGAAAAGTTTAAACAACCTTAGACTATGACCTGGTTATTGTGCTGCTCACCATCTAATTATAGAACAAGTCTAGAATTTGTAGGCAAGTAGCGTATTCCCTTTGATTAGTATCATAAAAGCAGCAAACCTGTCACTTTAATTTTCAGCAAAATTATATGGATATCCATATAATATGATTTCAGAGAAGAGATGAACAATCATTTATTTCCTTTCCAAAGATAAATTGAGTGAATATAACTTACGGTTATAAAACAAGAATAATAGCTTCTTAGATTGCCCTTTAATCAATCATACACTTACTTTTCAAGAGGTTCATCTGTTTTATTCCATGATTAATAATGCTGCAGCATGAGCGCATTATTGGATCCCAGCGGGGGATGTCCCGGATGCTTTTAGCTGCTTTGGAATGGTCAGTTGGGGTTCATTATGGGCTGATATTGAACAATTTATAAAATCTTGTCTAAACATCTGCCAGCTCCGATAGGCCGATGTGTCTGAGGATGGGAAATTGCTGGACCAGTTGATATTGACAAACGGATCTCTCTCCAGTGGCTTTTTGTGCGGTAGAAATTAGTGGCCTCTTGCTGGGGTCTTGTTAGAAAGGGTATTTGAAAGTAATCTTAGGTACTTGAGGCAAAGCCAGGGGGCTGTTAACTGGACACTGAGCCAGGCCAGTGGGGAGGAGCAGTTGTGGTTTGTCTCCTGAGAAAAGGAGTAGATCAAGGTTTTGGTTTTCTGCTACTTCTTAGGCATTTTGTTGGTTTTGGGTGTATAAGCATTTGGAGGCTAGACATAAAGCCAACCTTTAGGGTAGAGAGCTGTTTTGTTTTGTTTTGCTTTGTTTTCTCCTCCCTGCCTCCCCAAGTAAGAGACATGGAAATGTTTGGAGCTGAGCTATTTCTTGGTGACAGGGAAGATTTTTCACATGGGAAACCATGGCTCTCTGTGGCAGCGAGTCTGGAAGAAAACAAATGTGAGGTCTGTGAGCGGAAAAGTGAGCTGTGAGCTCCTTTGCTCATTTTTGTTTCAGATGTAAAACCTTCATAGAGTTTCCATGAAGATAATGATTTTTTCCCCTCCAGATAGCATTTTCAAGCGCAATATTAAGGGATGAAGTAGTTTGCTTTTATTAATATTAGCCATATTTCCTAAATCAGCAGGGAATACAATGCACATGGCAGAAATATCTGTCATATGTAATATTATAATTTGAGTATTTGGAAGACTTCACGGCAAAGTATGGAATTTTTAATTCTAACAAATTAAACACTTCAAGACCACACATCCTAATGACCACACATCAACAATTAAGGCACTGTGTCTCTTAGAGAAGTATAGAGTATGGGAGTGGGAAGCCCGAACAAAAATTGATCTTTGTGCCTATGTCCAGAAATTGAAGCCTGGGTAAGAGCTGCCTCCCTTTGGAACAGAAGGTTGTTTTACCTGGACATGTGATCCGTTCCCGCACGCGCACGCGCCCACACCCACCTCCGTGCCCGACCCGGTTCTCTGGACAACCGCACCTTTCAGTTGCTGAAAACTCGAAGCAGCTCAGGAGATTAGCTCAGGCTAACGAATATTCTTTGATGTTTATATGCCCAACAAATTGTCAAAGATTTCCATAACTTACTCACCCTGCCTCCTGACCTGAATTTCATTCTGGAGAACTTGATTTTTAAATGTGTGCTAAGAACATAAAACCCGCAGGTGTTTAGAGGGATCTTTTTAAAAGAGAAATGCAGAGTGATTTATGAGCTCTCCTCCGTGAAGATCATTAGGAAAGATGCAGGAGGAAGAAGAGAGGGGGAGGAGGAGGGAGGAGAGAGAGCGGGGAGAGAGAAAGAGAAGAGGGAGGGAGAGAGAGAGAGAGAGAGAGAGAGAGAGAGAACCTTCACCGAGGGAGGAGGTCGGGGTGGGTCTGATTTTTATTTTTGCTTTAAAGTCTACTCAATCAGAACTGCCGCCGGCCTAGACAGGCGCCTGCAGCTCCCGGAGCCGGCAGCCCGGCGCGGGGCGCTGGCGAGCGGGGCGCGGGGCCGTCGGGCCGGGCCGGGCCGGGCCTGGCGCTCGCGTCCGTCGGCGTGCGGGGCTCGGCCCTCCGCGGCCCGCGCTGCGCGGGGGCTGGTTGATCGGAACCCCCGCTCTCATCTCAGGTGGACCCCGGGGGCCGGGCGCTGCCGAGAGCCCCGGGAGCGCTTGCCCGTCAAATGGCAACATTTGTTCCCAATAAAAGAGTTACTGTTTCTGCAAAGCTGCCCAGCAACTGCCTTTGAAACTTGAAAAGAACTTCGCGCACCTTCGTCCGGCGCGGGGCCGGAGGGCGGGAGCGCGCAGAGCCGGGGCCGCGGCCCCGCCCGAGGGGGTGCGGCGGGCGCGGGCCGGCCGGCGGGGCTCCCCGCGGGCCGCCTCGGGACACCTGCGGGCTCGGGCGGCGCGGGGCGCGGGGGACCCCGCGCCCTCCAGCCCGCCTGCGTTTCAGGGTCGGGGAACTGGCTTCAGAGACTTACCGCAGAGGCTGAGCGTCAAGTGGGCCGTGAGCTTTCTGTCGTTGCAGAATAAATGCGCGCTGAACTTCCACTGCTAGTGTCGAGTGAACAGACGTCAGTCTGGAAAAGAATCATGCCGAACCGATCATTTCTTCCGTCTGAGGCAACCCTTTCGAATCTAAGCAATACACTGACTTATTAGAAAGTTTCCTCCAAAGAACACTACGCAGTGATTATCTAACACATGATTTTTCCTAGGTGCATTGACAATCCCAAGAAAAGCATTTATTTTAACCCCAAATTAAGGGTATAAGTAGATCTATGAAATAAGTGTTTTTACACAGCTTTTTACAAAAATAACATTTGAAACATTTTAAAAATGTGTTAAGCCAGGAGGCAATCTTGGGAACAATACACAGCCTGTGATACGTGGATATTATGATTAACATCATTTGAATTTCTACAAATCGCAAAGGGGACATGTCCCTTTGATGTATTTTCAAACCTTTATGTAAGTGACAAATCCCTACAGATATTTTAAAGGCTTATTATGAGAAGAAGTAATCTATGACAATATAATTTTCCAGTTGCTGAAAATTACTTTCTGTGGGACATAAGGACAGCTCATGCCAACCCGCTCCTCTGCTTTGGCTGGAGCGGCATGGGACCAGTATTTCATGATGTGCGGGTAGACCTCGCCTTGGGAGGCAAAGGAGAGAGCGCTTGTTTTAGGGTGCAGACACCCCCATTTGCATGCTTCCCTGCCTTCTCACCGTATCTCCTGCAAACAGAGGCATGTAGGCTCACTGCACCTCCAAGCAGAGAAGAGGCTCCTGTTCTCTCCACGGAGGGCAGAGCGTTCTCTCTTTCTAGGAAAAATAAAAACTGAAGATATTATTAAGGAGGACTATACTGGCAATATAATTAAAAAAGAATGAGTTATGAAATCTCCCTCCTCTGTTCTTCTGAAATCCCAGGTAAAAGGAAAGAGGAAGAATGGTTTTTGTTCGTTTATTTAAGTCTGGACCCAAGATAATAAGGGAAAGTCTTTAAAAAAGGTGTCCCCAGTGTTACTTTGTTCTATATGGCACTGAACACAAATTATATCTAATATTCTTAAAGAAGCAAACTGTGAGGTTTAGGGATGCCTCCAAATGGGAACAGAGTGGATCTTCATAGGAAATACCCAGAGGGCAGAAAGGAAACACAACACTACAGGAGCGCTGGCATTTTTTGTGGGGAGATAAATTGACAATTTATTGTGTGTAACTCCTGATCAATTATTAATCCTTAGTGTCAACAACAGGGTTATAATTACCTTTGGTTATTTAAAGGAGTATTTTTTTTTTTCATTTCTCTGATCCGTAATTAGTTAATGCTCTTGAGCAAGGATTCAAAGCGGAGCTGGTCCGACCAGGCCCCTGCCCACTCCTCCTTTCCGGTGACCTTTAGGGAAAACACCCACAGTCACCTTCCCGCCCTCAGCAACTCCCTCCCAGGTTCCCTTCCAGCGGTGGGCACCTTCCCCTCCCCTCCCCCAGCCATAAATAATGATTCCGGAGGAAAAGGGGGCAAATGACAAACAGATAGAGCGCAGCTGGGATTAATAAGGCTGATCAAAGTCAGTGGCCGGGGAACCGCTCGGCAGCGAGGAAGGTCTGAGGCCCATACGGGTGCCCGTCCTAGCTCTTGCCTTTTCCTCCAAGATCAAGAGAAAGGGCAAAGCGAACACTTTCACCCCTGGCATCTTCCAACAGGGGAGAGGGGCTGGGGGAGGACCCCTGTTCCTAGGCCCTGCGAATCCCAGCGGAAAGGGGCCGACCTGGCTTGGGGTTGGAAGGGAGCTGCGCTTTCGCCCGGCGCGGGTGCGGGTCCCACGTGCACCCCGCTCCCCCTTCCCCCCCGCCTGGGCACGGCGAGGGGGCTGGTCTTCGGCCCTAGAGGTTGGGTCGTGAGTTGGCAGGTTAGCTGGGCACAAACAGGTGGCCCGGGTTAGCGGGAGCGGCGGCTGGTCGGTGTCCGGATGAGCTCGGAGGGAAAGGCCGCGTGCGCCGCGGGGAAGCGGCTCCACTGCGCGGAAGGAGCACCGCGGCTGTGGGCGCTGTCGCCCTCTGCGGCCCAGACGCCGGCGGCCCTGCGTGCAGGTGCGCGAGCTGGAGGCGCCCGCCGCCTTCTCCCTGGGGGCCCCCAGCTCCTTAATGTCCCTAAAGCCCCACCAGGGTCGGGTCGGAGCTCACGTGTTTTGTCCTGGCACAACACAGTCATTTCTTCCGGGCGCTGCTTTTGTCCAAGCTCTTCGGACGCCTAAGCTGTCCGAGGTGGGGACGCCTTGCAGCTGACACCCCAGGCCCACTTGTGCCCTGCCATCCTCCAGCGCAGCGCGCCACGCTTCACGGGTCGCACCGAGGCCCCAAAAGGCAGCCACCCCGACTTGCAGCGCAGCAGCAGGTCAAGGGAGCGCGCAGATGCGGCGGACCCCTCGGGCGCCGCTGTGCCGGACTGCCTGGCCCCGGTGGGCCGCCTGGAAGTGGGGGCTGCAGGGTTCGGAGGGGATGCTGAGCTGCAACCCTGGGATCTCCGGCGGCAGAATGCGCCCCATGCCACTGCGGCCTGAGAGCTCCAAGTCCAGCCGCCTGCCCAGTTCTCCCGCTTTGGGCCCCCTCCCCTTGGCACTGAGGGGTATCTGACCCTCGAGCCTCCTTAGAGGAGGCTGCAGGCAGGCGCCCTGGGCCGTGGACCAGCCCGCACGAACGCTCCGTGGCTGCCGGTTCCCGGGAGGCCCGCCGGGCTCCCCCGATTTCCGCAGGTCCCTTGCTCTGCCGTCCCGCCGCCCTGCTCAGGCCCCATTCCGGGGCTGGTTCCGGGGTGCGCATCCCCTTCCCCCCAGCGCCCCGGAAGCGCCGCTGCAAGGTGAGGAGTGTCCCCGCCTCGGCCAGGTGGAGGGGCGAGACTCCGCGCTCGGGGCGTCCCCTTCGCTCTTCCCTGCGCGGGCACCGCGCGTCTGTGGGCCGCAGAGCCCACAGCCACACCGAAGCTGCGGAGAGCGAGGACCCCGCGCCTGCCGCGGCCCTCGTTGCGCGCCGGGGGGTCGGCGCAGTGGCGCGCGGGAGCGGACCCCGCGGGGCGCCCCGACGCCCTCACCCCGCGCGGGCAGGCCAGGCAGGTGGCCCCTCCAGGGACGGCCTCGGAGAAGCGCCGCGAGGGTCAGGGCGCTCCAGGGAGCCTTGGCACGTCGGCGCCGCTGCCCGCAGACCAGAGGCTCGCAGCGCTGCTGCTGCTTTTGGGGGAATTTGCCAGGCCAAGTCAGGGTTTTACAGACCCAGCAAAGCCAGTGTAGCCACCTTGACGTACTGCCTGACCCCTCCCCGCGCTCCTGCTGAAGAACTAGCCGGTGGGCTGCCTGGAGGTGGTGAGGAGCCCTGTGTATGCAGCGCAGCCTGGGGCCCGGATGGGGGCGCCCGCGAGCGGGCTTGGTCGCCCGGTTTCCGTTGTGCTACAGCCCGCAGTGCAGGCCCTGGGTCAGGGAGGTTCTCCCATCCTGCCCGTCCCTCCCCCTTCCTTTCTGGGCCCCGTGGGGCAGCTTTGACTCGGGCTCAGAGCTGGTAGCTCAGGGGTGGGGCCCGAACCACGTCCCCAGCCTCCTGCGCCCTGGGAGAGGATCCTGAGCCAGGGCAGGACCCACAGGAGGCAACAGAGGCCACGCCGGTGCGGGAAGCGCTGGGGGATGGAGGCACTGGGAGGTGAGGGTCCGATCAGGGGAGGTGGTGCGCTCCCTAACCTTTGGGGTCAGGGCTTTGTTGTTTGTCTGGGGGACATTATGGCCCCGAAGAGACCTCCGCTCAGTCTTCCTCACCATTCACACCTTGGGGGGTGACTGGACCCTGGAGGTCTGCGCAGCCCAGATGAGGAAACGGTGGACGGCTGGTGTGGGATCAGCCCACCAGGGCCTAGAGATGGGGATCCCTACCCCTGGGTCCAAGCAGGGGGGCGGGAGAGGGGGGAGCAGATCAGGTTCCCGGCGGTACCCAGCCATGACATTAGTTCTCTTAAATAGGAGGCCCAGACCAGCTCCACGTTTATCCTTCCTGACTCTCAAGCAGTGGAAAAACAATTTGTTTTATAATGATTATGTGATACTCAGCCCCTCAAATAAAAGTGCCCTTGGTGGTAATGGGCCCAGATATAAACAGGAGTTACTGAAAGGGCTCAGCCTTTGGCGAACTGCTTCTTGCAGGAGGTCGGATCTGGAGTGGGGAGGGGGCGAGGTTGAGCCCAAGCCCTGAGTGGAAGAAAGTGTGTTGAACATTTCTGTGGGGCTGGACTTTTTATAAAGGCAGGGGCTGACTTGAGGCTGTGCTTTAAAGAAGATAAAGCCCGCCTGCTAGGAGACAGAACCACAAATGAGTTATATTGTAAACAACTCAACCGACTTCACTATGTTAAGTAGAAGCAAATAATGTATTCAGGTGCTCACCCCTCGGGCTCTCCCTGCCTTCCCAGGGCAAACAAGGCCCCATGGGCAAGAAGAAGGCCTAGTTGCAGGTGGGCTGTGGGCTGGGGAGGGGAGGGGAGGTGTGAGTCTCAGGCCAGGTGCACTTTTGGCCTAACTCTTTGAGGTCAGGAAAGGCCACCAGTAGAGACCTTCTGACGTGGGGAAGGGAACAGGACGGTTCTAAATCATCTCAGGGTTAGGGGGTCCAGAAAAGCATGTCTCTGTGGTACCGGGGCACCCTCACATGAGCCCTGGAAGTTTGGGGCAGGATGCTTGGGGGCAGGTGCTGGCTCCTACAGTGGGATCATCCCCAGAGACGGAGTATAAGCCCTGCCTAGGGTGGGTGGCCTCCTTGGTGTGGCCCCATCCCTGGCTCTGAACAGTGGTCCTGCAGAGGGGGCAGTGGGTGCACTTGGGAGGTGGGTGCTGCTTGGCAGGGGAACCCCAGACGAGCCAGTGTGGGATGGCCACCTCCACAGGCTGGAGAGGGGAGGGAGCGGCACTCAAGACTCCTCGTGTGGCTCTTTGAGTGGCCCAAATAGCCCTCTCCCCAAACCCTAGCTCCTCCCACCCAGGAGGCTGTGCAAGGGGTTCCTTGTTGGGTTAGGCTGGTCCCAGCATCCCCACCCACCTGCCCTGGTGGGTCAGTCACAGACCTCATCCTGGCCGAAGGCCCAGTGATAGCCACGGACCAAGGGGGACAAATGAGGCCTACACTGTATGTCTGAACACTGAACGTTTGCAAACCAGGCTTCTAAACTGCTCAATCAATGTGCTTTAGGTTTCTACCTTGGGAAATACACCTTCAAGTGATAACCTCACAGAATATGTGCAAAGCATGATTTGCATGGAAGTTAGGGATATCACAAAGAGGACTGAATTTAATTGTCACTGTGCCTGTCTGGGCTCTGTGTTCTGAGGGTCGGCAATGTGTAGATTTGTCATAACAGAAAAGAACAGCATTCACAAATTATACATTCATTCCATTGATCTGTTCTTGTCTTTTGCATAATTACCCCTTATAACAATCAAGATTTTCATATAATCTGTGTCCCACTGACAATCTATGATTTAAAAATTAAAAAGTTGTTGTACTCAAAGTGTAGACTTAGACATATTTTCAATAGCAACTGTGCAGTTAACCAGATGCAAGAAGTAAAATTAGCCAAAATAACCAACTTGTTTGTTTTCCAAAAAAAGTTTTTTTCTTCTGTAATATTCAGTTATCTCTTGAGATTTAAAGGCAAAATACACATTATAACTTATAAATGCCCAAGTTTTAAATAAAACCTTAAAAAAAAATAAAGCACTGTTTTAAATTTTGAAATGCCATCCCCTAGGACAACATGTAAGGAGGAATCCCCGTGGAGGGAGTGGAGATCTTGAAGGCAGGTGTGGGTGGCCCTCCTGTGCTTCCCCAGGCCCAGCACAGAGCAGGTATGGACTCATGTTGTGGAGCCTCCTTCTGCCCTTCTGCATGTGGGAAGCCACAGCCCCCACTCAGAGCAGCTGTTGGGAAGTTTAAATGCCAAGGTTTGGCGGGGACATTGGGGGTGGGGCTGGGGAGTGCTTTCAAGGACACCAGGGTGGGAAGTCAGTGGCTGTGGGCAGTGGGCAACACGTAATGTCAGATGGTATGAGGAGCAGAGAAAGACCCCAGTAATGCCCTAACAGGGGAAGGGTCGGGTAGAGAAGGGCTCCAGGGGACTTACTTGCTTGGGGTCCACAGCGCTAGCCCCCACCCGGCCTGCAGCACAGAGCAGTCCCACTCCAGGCCCAATTCCCCGGGCAGCTTCCCCTTGGCCAGCCTCGGTTTCCTGCTAACTTCACAGGCAGGAAGATGGACCCTGCTCACACATGGCACTTCTCCTATCACAGAGAAAGAGCATTTTTAGGGACACAGAAAAATTGCCCAGCAGATGCAGAGAGCTCCCTGTGCCCCCTCCTCATGGCTCAGCTTCCCTGGCTCTTAGCACCTTGGTTCCTAGTAGTCCATTTGTTTCAATGGATGATTGAATATCAATACATTATTTACTAAAGTCCATAGTTTATGTTAGGGTTCACTCTTTGTGTCCCACATTCTGTGGGTTTTGACATACGCACAACATCACGAGGTTTGATTTTATATAGCACAAAAGTAGACCTCTTCGACCTTAAAGGTGTCCCTTAGACTTTTGCAAGAAATGATAGATACAATCAATAAATAGGTACAATACACATAGAATATAATGTACATGTGAATATATAAGATAGTCAAACATGAATAGGTAAATATACCAGA
This sequence comes from Mirounga leonina, assembly GCF_011800145.1. NCBI lineage: Eukaryota > Metazoa > Chordata > Mammalia > Carnivora > Phocidae > Mirounga > Mirounga leonina. The sequence goes on along the minus strand of NW_023270865.1, from coordinate 1,776,901 downwards.
GTTGCTAAATAAAATATAAGACAGTTACATTTGATTGTTTTTTTTTAAGATTTTTTTTTTTTAATTTATTTAACAGAGAGACACAGCAAGAGCAGGAACACAAGCAGGGGGAGTGGGAGAGGGAGAAGCAGGCTTCCCGCGGAGCAGAGAGCCTGATGTGGGGCTCGATCCCAGGACCCTGGGATCATGACCTGAGCCGAAGGCAGATGCTTAACGACTGACCCGCCCAGGTGCCCCACATTTGATTGTTTTTATAAACAGTGGATACTTTTGTAATGTAAGTGCCTACTACGTACCCTGCAGTGTTTACCTCTAAAGTTTTGTTGGTTTTCTGTACTTTGAATTTAACTGTATTTATTTTATTTTATTTTTATTTGCTAAACCTGGCCATCTTAATATTGATGAAGCAAAAATATTCGTCAAGTGACACTTTTTTTAAAATACATGTCTTGAAATGGAGGAGAGGGAGGGAGGGAGCGAAGCAGAGTCCATAGGATGAAATTTACTGTGTGTTCATGGATGGAGCTGGGGGTGTCCAGTGGCTCTTGTTGGAGCCAGAATCACCTTTTTCGTAAGATAGGAAGCAGGTGAAGAGGGAGCCTTTAAACACAGAGACCCCGACAATCCTTTTGACATCTCTCTTGCCTTGGCTGGCTTTCCACACCTTCCATGAAGATCTCTTCTCAAATCATATACTTTTCTCGTAAGTAAATGCTACTATTTAAAAATGGTCACTTTAATTCAGCATAAACTTACTGACAGTCACCAACGTTCTCGGTGTTTACATATTCCACATGAAGTGACTTCACGTCTTAATGTCCTTAAGCCAGAATGGCATTGGAGTCACCAGGAGAGAGATTCCGGGTCAGGTGGCTTGGCGTGGACCCAGGCACTGGTATTTTTTTTAAATGATGATGGCCCAAGATTAAGAAAATGAGAAATTAAGAAATAAAATGCCCACAGTGGAAAATCAGACACCGTTTGGGTGGTGGACCCAAGTGGGAAAGAGCTGGGGCTTTGCAGTATGCGTGAAATTACCTTTGGGGTCAATCTGGAATATGATAACCCGCACACTCTTGAAGGAGCCAGGAGGTTCCACAGACCACAGAGGTCCTGCAAACAGACCTGTCTGGAGACAGTGGGGTCTGAGTAGCTTTGCTTGGCCATCAGTGGGTGGTCAGAAAGCTCTTTGGTTTCCATCAGAAGCAGGGTAAGTGTCTGCATGTTATAGGTAGTGGTGCCCAGTATTAGAAACCACCCTTAGCCCCGACTCAGCTGTGGGCCCATAGCCCAGCCTTCATTACATTCGGCAGGAAGGAGGGATGACGGCATGGAAACGTGGGCCCCGGGCTCTGTTCTGCAGGCTGATTTATAAGGCTGCACACCCCAGCTTCAGCCAGCACCAAGGTTCACCAACGCAATGGGCCAGGGATTCGCTGGGTTTGCACTGACCCGAAGTCTACACAGTGAATACACGCTCGAGGGTTTGCAGGTGGAGAAGACAAGAAATGATGTGACGTAGTCTCAGTGCAAACTCCATTCACGAGGCTTGTCCTAGAGATTCGGAGTCCTGAGACAGGTAGATGCCCATATAGCCTACACTCAATCGGTTCACGTTGGATTGCCAGGCTGTTGGGCAAGGATTGGAGTCCCTTTAAAGCCCCCACTTAGCAGTTCACCTGGAACAGAAAGCTGGAGATGACAACTTGAGTTTTCAATAATTTCTTGCGGGGTTTCATGGTGTTGCTGTCCAGTCCCATTAATGAATCTAGATGTATTATCAATAAGCCCATTAAAATCCACTGTGAGCCTACAGGGGACATAGATTTCTTAGGAGTTTCCTGTTGGCTTCAGGGGACGTCAGTCACCACACATCTGTGAGTGCCTTTCCCACACCACTGCTCTCTGGTCTTGGGTCTGTGCAGATGTCCAGCTGCGGTCATCCTGTGTAGACAGCTGTCTGCTCGGACCTTGTGTAGACAGCTACGGGAAACTAGTGTAGACAGTTTCAGGAGGTTTGTGTGGACAGTAACCTGCAGGAGCTTTGTGTAGACAGGTGCACGGGGGCCGTACAGATCGGGGTAGGAGGCGGCATGCACAGCGGGGTGCAGGAGGCAGAGTGTGCAGGGGGCGTGGAGACTGGAACCTCAGGTATGTTCTCAGAGGCATCCTGTGCCTGCTTTTCTTCACAAGAGTCTTCTCCCTCTTGAACTAGTTAGGACCCTCTTCGGATGGAACTCCCTTCACATCCCTGTAGCACAATCTGAGTCAAACGCAGACGATTTGAACTTATTTTATGTATGTACCCTTATTAAATACTTGTTAAATGATCACGATGTCTTGAAAAGCCACAGGCTGGTTAAAGTCTGTGTGGGGTGAGAAGCGGAGGGGGTCTCATCAGGGAGCAGAGAGGGACAGAGCTGCAGGTGGATGCCTAGTCCAGCCTCTTGCTGGCAGCTCCTTGCTCTACTCTCAGCTACGGCGGAGGTGAACGCAATGGCACCTTCTCACGTTTCCTTAGGGGGGAGCTTCTAGTAACAGTCTCTGCCAGACGTGCGGAACCCTTTTTAGGTGCAAATGCAAAGGGAACTGGAGTTTAATTTCTGCCACTGAACTCTTAGCTGCCACGGAGTAAGTGATGGCTTCCTAGCAATAGCATCAATCCAGTTCATCATTCTATTTATAAACGCATTTGGTACAGGCAGACCTCATTCTATTGTACTTTGCTTTATTGCACTTGGAAGATCCTGCATTTTCACAAATGGAAGGTTTGTGGCCACGTCGCATGGAGCGACGCTGTCGGGGCCATTTCTCCAAGAGCATTTGCTCACTGTATGTCTCTGTGTTACTTTTTGGTACTCTCCCCGATATTGGAATGATGAAAATCTTATTATTAAATTTGTCTTGGTGATTCTGTGATCAGGGATCTTTGATGTTACTGTTGCAGTTTCTTGGAGTCTGAGTCCGCCTTCACATCCAGGGTCTCACTGAAACATTGTACAAAGCCCACAGTGTCCCTGGGGGATGTTACTCACTTCACACGTTAGGCAGGAGGGGGCTGAAGCTCAGAGCTTTCAGGACGCACAGCCAATCATACAGGAGAGCCTGCCGGTGTGGATTTCAGGCTTCCTCTGTGCGCTTACTGTGGACCCCTCACTCACACCTCACCCCAACACTACACAATGGCAAGGATTGTCATCTCTGTCCTACAGCCAGGAACCTTGTCGCAAGTTACAGAACAGACTTGTACTAGGCCCAAAATAACCTGAGGCAAGGAATGGGCTCTGGATCCCGCACTGGGCAAAGTGCAGGCCCCCTGCTCCCTTCCTGGCCCGGCCAAGGCTCCACCCAAAATCTGCTCTTCCAGGCCGCTTTGTCCTTCCCTCCACCACAGGCTCTCTTCACCCACCCTCAGCTGTCCCGGCTGCAAACTGGCTTTTGTGCAAGAACCCAGCCAAGGGTCATGTGGATGACACATTCCCTAAACCTCCATCATCAGTGGGATTGTCTTCATGAGCGCCCATCAGGACCCGCAGATCTGTGTAAACACACAGCGAAGTACAATGAACAGACTCGGTCTTGTATGCAACACAGACTTTCTCTGCACTGGTGCAGAGCAGTGGAAAGCCCTTCCGGAGTTAAGCAAAGCAGCAGCGAGCTTTGGTTGTTCTCCTTCAATTACTCTATAGCAAGTTCACAAAAAGGGCTTCCGCATCTGCACAAACAAACGAGCACCCCGTACCCTCCAAAAGCACTGCCATGCAGAATGGTAGTAAGGACAGTGGTGTCAGATCTCCGGCCGGCCTCTGTCACCTTCAGGGCTGCTCGCCGGGGCAGGGGCCCTTCCGGGTCCAACCCCATGATCTGCCGGCCTCAGCCCTCGGCTTCTTTCCTGAGAGCTTTCCTTTTCTGATTTTATAGATAGATAGATAGATAGATAGATAGATAGATAGATAGATAGATAGATAGATAGATAGATGATAGATAGATAGATAGATAGATGATAGATTGATAGATAGATAGATAGATAGATAGATAGATAGATAGATAGATAGAT
>NW_023270865.1:1769487-1772834 GCF_011800145.1 Mirounga leonina | reverse complement strand
ATAGATAGATAGATAGATAGATAGATAGATAGATAGATAGATAGATATACCCCTCTCCCATGGAGTTTAAATTTCCCAGAATAAGTTAAACTCTGAAATGGAGATGAAGCACGGAGCTGTGGCTTATGCGAACATCCTTTAATTTATCCTCTTCTAAGGAGTGAACTGCCAACTTCTAGCTCACTCAAGTTCCCCAGGGCACAGCCAGGCTTGCGGAGGGAACGACCTGCAGAAGCACATCCCGTTTCTCGTACTTTCTATCAGATTCCTTTCCCTTTTTGAGCTTTCTTGATTGAAACATGAGGTGACGTTGCCTCAACCTTCAGAATCATGCACGACATCCCGCCTTTTGCTCTTACGCACACACACCCTGTTAAGTTCCAGAAGACCACCACGCTGCCCTAATTGCACACGGAGGCTCGTCCCCTCGCATTCATGCTTTGCCTGCACAATCTAATTTTGGAGCAGGAGTTGTCTATCCTACTTCATATGGATTAAGAACCCCTTAGAGAGGGCGCCTGGGTGGCTCAGTTGGTTAAGTGACTGCCTTCGGCTCAGGTCATGATCCTGGAGTCCCGGGATCGAGTCCCGCATCGGGCTCCCTGCTCAGCAAGGAGCCTGCTTCTCCCTCTGACCCTCCCCCCTCTCATGTACTCTCTCTCATTCTTGCTCTCTCAAATAAATAAATAAAATCTTTGAAAAAGAAAAAAAAAAAAAGAACCCCTTAGAGAGATGGATCAAGGTGATCACGTATTAAAGGAATATCTGGGACTGTCACTCACCACCAATCAGCAACTTGGCACCCTCTGCCTGGCACCCTCTGTGTGGACAACACTGCAAGGTATGAATGGAGTTTACCCTTCCTGTCCTTAGGCTTTCCCTTCCACATATACCTAGAGCCAGGAGGAAGGGTTCAAGGCCTAGTTTCAGTGAATACACATGTCCAGGTTTTGAATACAAATAAATATATTAGGCTTGGGACATTGTGTAAAGGCACGGCTTGAGGGTGGACAAGCAAGTGGCTTCTGGGGGGAAGCTGAGTGCCACGTTCTTCTCGAGTACGTCCTCCTGTTGAGGTGCACCCACCTCTTGCCCTCTTGTGTGACCTCATCATCCTGCTCGCTGGCCTCTCGGTGGGGTCTTCAGCGAGCTGGCCACCCCTCACGGTGCCACCTGACCTCCATGGAACCGCCTTGGTGGCCAGTGGGTGCTAGTGAACTTTCCTGCAGGGGAACCCAAGAACGACTGTCCACTGCCCAGCTATGTGGCCCCATGCCTGGCACAGTGCCACACCGGTGTGTTCCACAGGAAATAGCAGAGCAAATATGCTGAAACCCACCTTTGTATTTATTGACTGATAATATAATCCACAGACATCCATCGAGTGTCCAGTGAGCTGAGAAGGTGTGGGAAGAGCATGCTGCCTCGGCAGTCTTGCCTTCCGGCTCCAGCCGGCCACGTCCCGTAACCGCCCCGACCTTACCTGTCTCAGGTGTGCAAGCAGAGGATGGAACGCACCATTCCTGAGGATGTGTCCACACACACACCCTGGCATTCAGCTCCTTTTCTGGATCAGGCTGCTAGACGATTCTACAAAACTTAGAACGTATCAGATAACATAGTCATTGATTTATTATCTGGGAGGACCGTTTGCTTTCACGGCCGACTCTCAGCTGCAAAGTGAACATTGTGGTAACAAAATTAAAATTATTTTCTTTCAAAAAGGTTTTGTTTAAAGTAGAGCACACACGAAGCAGACAGGAAGATTTTACAGGGCTGTGAAAAATTATTTAATATATTATTCAATTTCTTGAATATTATTAACTCTATTGAGCTACTTACAGAATCTTTTATCAGAGGAGTAAGTTGGAATGCTTCATAAGTCTTCTAGGCTGCAAATGGATGCTGTGTATGCTGTCCCTAAAGGTAATTTCAAACCTACAAGGAAATTTTTTAAAAAGGTAATGATGTGACCCTCCAAGTAGTGTTGTGTTCACTTGATGGCGGGGAGGAAGGAGGAGAGAAATTAAGACTCTCTAACACTGAAAAGAAAGCCATTGTTAGCTCTGTGGATTTCGGACCTTTCTTGGTAAAGCAGTAAAAACGCATTGGCAAATTGCTTGTATATGCGAGGTGGGCCCATGAGCTTCTGCGCCCCTGTTTGAGGCAGGACATCTTCTGGATTCTTGGGGACGGTACACGGGGAGGGTCCATAACGTATAGCATGACCGTGGCGCATCCCGTTCAGTCAGGTTGGGTGGTTTGTGTCTCTTTCCCTGTGTTTTCGGCCTGTGAGCTGACACACGGCTGAGACCCTTGTCCAAACAGCTCACAGAACTTCACAGACACCAACGTATTACACACCACTGGCCGTGAGATGCAGGAGAGAGAATGCCACCTTCTCCGTGTGCTCCAGAAGCCGTCCCACAGAAGATGTGGTTTCTCCGGGGCCCCCGCGGCTGTCAGGGAGCTGGGGAGAAGCCCGTTGCCCAGACCGCAGTCCAGGGTAGCGTGCGGAGTTAAGGGTCCGCTCCACACTCTGCACCAAAACCAGCTTTTCTTCCTTGAGAACATCCGCCCCCATCCCGTCCCACCCCCATTTTTTCAGATTGCAGCATTTTCGTGATGTGGTTTTGAAGAATAAATTCAGAAGTGATTAGGGTGATGGCCTGCCATCCTGCCATCTCTCAGACGCTCAGTGGCTTTGAGCTGCTCTGGGGAAAGGGGTGCTTTACACGTGGACAAACTATTTCTGCTGCACTTGAAAGTCAGGAAATATACTGAAAGACGTTTAAAAATACCTTTCCAGGGATCCTAGGACGATGGCAGTTAGGTAAGGGAGAGTTTGGTATGCTCTGAGCGGAAGTTCTTTATTGGAAAGGCTGACAGGTGCTCATTTGTATGAGAAAAACCAGTCATTGTTATCCAAACCTCTCAGAATCCTGAACACTCTGCTTGTCAGAGGCATATAGATCATGATTCTGTTGGAGCAACGTTGTTCAAAATTTCTATTAATAATTCCACAAGCACTTCACTAGTGACTAAAATGACCTTGGATTTTACAAATGGAAAATGTTCCCAGCCACATCCAGGGGTGAGAAGCAGGCAGCAGGCCCCAGCGGGTTCTTATCCTTTTATATCATTTGCATGGCCTTTCTTAGGCAATTTTCATTTCAAAGTCTTAGTTTAACTTCCCTTGGGGATGCCATTTCATGGGTGTGCATTTAGATTAAAAACAACAACAACAACAAAAACTTCCTATTTCTTGTTTTTCTCTTTTCCTTTCCTTTCCTTTCCTTTCCTTTCCTTTCCTTTCCTTTCCTTTCCTTTCCTTTCCTTTCCTTTCC
>NW_023270865.1:1704208-1769477 GCF_011800145.1 Mirounga leonina | reverse complement strand
CCTTTCCTTTCCTTTCCTTTCCTTTCCTTTCCTTTCCTTTCCTTTCCCTTCCCTTCTCTTCTTTTATTTTCTTTTTCCCCCCAATCTGACCTCATCGAAACATAAAGCTAATGAGGCTAGGGTTGTACGTTCGACTTTTGGATGAGCTTAGCACAGATGAGTCGTTTTCATAGCCACGGCCCCCATCTCCTCTCTCAGCTCAGAGGTCTGGGTGACCCTGCAAGATGTGCAGATAGTTCAGAGTGCCCGTGATCCTGCCGACTCTCCTTCTCCCGTCCCGTTGGGGAGGTGAGGGTGGACGGTGGACAGCCACGGCACCAACACAGAACTCCCCACGTGCACGGCCTTGAAGTCTGGCCCCTCGTTCTGCCCCCCCCCCCCCCCTGCGTGGCCTTGGCTGGCCCATGTCAGCATGTCCCTTAATTCAACTTGCATTACTGCACATCTTACAGATGCTAGCCTGCTCGATTTGATCCGTAAGTGTTTTCCTTTTAATCCATAGGACAAGAATCGGGAAGAAGAATCAATGCGATCTCTTCTAGATTGAAGCGTTTATAATCTCAAGATACTCTGCGTTGATGTGGGATCTTTTTGTTGTTAGTAAGAGCTCCATGAACAAAGAAAGTCCCGTATGAAGTTCACCCGTAACACCTATTTGTTCCATTGAGTTTAGATTACTTAAGTGCCCGAGTCCTAGATTCAATTCCGTAAGGAATTGGTAGTTGGAAACTGCGTTAGAAATGTAGCCTGATGTCTCTTGAATACATGCTTCCTGATACAAGACAGAGCGTGGCTCTAGGAACACAAGTATCTGCCCCGGGTAGAAACAACCGAACGGACTGATGCCTCTAACCGCAGGTCTGCAGTGATGCACTCATGAATGTGCAAGGTGGTCTAAGTAGTTCAGGCTTATTTTCAAGGTGTGGGTTGTGACCCATAGGGGGTCATAAGATCAATTAGCAGTTTCCTTTAAACAAAACAAAATGGAAAAGGTCATTGGGTAGACAAAGAGGCTTTGTGAAAGGGTGCTTCAGGTGTGTTTGTGTGCGTAGACACGAAAATCTATTTCTCCCAGAGGGTTGTGGTTGGACGGATAGAAAGCTGCTAGTGTGGTCTATAAGCTATAGATTATTCACGCTTCTCTGAAAGGTGGTGAGGATTTTAGTTTTATTCTGAGTGGGGCCCTCCGCTTCTACGGGGCTTAGGCAGGGAGGCCAGCGTGCCCCCCGGCTGCCTGCTCCGGCGCCACAGCTCTCACTTCTGCCTCTGTGAACAGCAGGCAGAGAGAGTGCCTGCCTCTCAGTAAAGGCAGTAAATACCCCTAAAAGGTGAGCGAGGCGAAAGCTAATCAGTTGTACACACGGGAACCGTGGTGACGGGTGTCTAGCTTCAGAGAACGGGTAATGGGTGCCAACTGCATTCTTCAGTTGCCCTGATAACCAGGGACTGTCGCGTCTTTCCTCGTCGCCGATAAAGGCCAGCCTGGGCCCAAACCAGGGGTAGCAGGGCCCAGGCTTCCTGGTGCCCTTGCGGGAGCCCTTGCTTCTGGAAGCTTCCAGCCCTCCTGTTTCTTCCCCGAGCACTCTGTGGCCTCACTCTGTAATTCTGCCAGCCACGTGGCATTCCACAGATGCCACGAGGGAGACCGTTTTACAAATCCTTGGCTTTGTGTTCTGAGGACCGAAATCCCGGCAAATAAATAGCCCAAACCTGTGAATTGAATCTAACAAACATTCTCAAAATACGTGGAAAGAAAAAAGAACACTGACAAAGACGCTGTGAGGCAAAGCCTAATTTCCAAGTGTGATTTCCCTCCTGTAGGGCCCTGGGATGGAGGCACAGACTCAATTGTCTTTCAGGGCAACCTTTCTTCCAGGAAACTCACCAAGGAATATTACTCTTATTGCACTGAATCACCAAAAGCGAACAAGGAGGCATCTTCTTCATTCAAGACCCTCAGAAATTCTGGTCAGCAGTTCCTGCCGCTTGGCTGAGGACAATCGTGGGGACTCTCTGCGGTGCTCAGCACATCACCACAAAATTACACTTCCCTCATTTCCTCCCTAACCTGGAAGCCCAGGCCAAGAGGGGGCCTGTGACGGGCGGGCTTCACTTTTGACACGCTCTGAGGCAGGGTGCACATGATGAAGGCTGTGCAGACTGCGCATCGTTTCCAGCTAAGTCCTTGTTTTGTCAAGTTCACGTCCCCCTCAAAGCTCCCTGAACTTGCAGCCTCAGAATGGGTGGAGAGAGAGGCCACAGCCGGCGGGCCACGCGCACGGAGAACCACGGCTCACTCGCGCACTCAGCGCCCACGAGATGCTGCCTAATTCTTTTCTGCCCCTTTGTTTTGGAATATAAAAAGTATTTTTCCTCCAAAAATGTTGTTCCTGTGCCTTATGCTCACTTTGCAACGATCCCGAAACCCCCAAACCACAGAGTGGCTGACTGGGAGGTCCCCGTTTATTTATACCAGTAGGCGGACTGTTCACCTGTGTCCTTGAGGGGGGTGTGGCTGGCGCGTCCGTGGACGCAGAGGTGTCAGGGCAGAAGAGGGTCCTGTCCACACGCAGAGGGACCGGTCCCGGAGGGATAGGACCGTGAGGCTCCGTTGCCCACAGAGGGACACCTTATTTTCCACAGGTAAATTCCCCATCAGCCTACCCTCATGTTCAGACAGGTCAGTGGTCACCACGCAGCCTCACGAGAACGGACGACAGAAGTGCAGGGACATGGGGTGCCTGGGTGGCTCAGTCGTTAAGCGTCTGCCTTCAGCTCAGGTCCTGATCCCAGGGTCCTGGGATCGAGCCCCACATCAGGCTCTCTGCTCAGCAAGGAGCCTGCTTCTCCCTCTCCCACTCCCCCTGCTTGTGTTCCCTCTCTCGCTGTGTTTCTCTCTGTCAAATAAATAAATAAAATCTTAAAAAAAAAAAAAAATCATAAAAAAAAAGAAGTGCAGGGACATGGCTCTGCATTTCTGTTTAACGGGAAATGTGTTCTCCCCGGTGTGATGTCCCGTCACGACTCCAGTACCAGCCGGATGTGCTCCTTCCTTTTGACCTGCTTCTTCCTCTTATCAGGGGCTCATGTTGAATTAGCAAGGGGCTCCCGGGAGGGATGGGTGAGACCCTTGGGGCTGATGGTGACAGAGGGGTCAGCTATGATCCTCTTGTCTGTCTTTTATACGTGCTTGTACTTTCCAAATTCTTTGCCATACACACCCACAACTAAAACCCCAGCAAATGTCCTAACAGTAACCACTGGATGGGGAATGGAGTTTCTTGGGCATCTGTGCGCTGCTGGATTAGGAGAAGGGCCCCAGGTGGGACAGGGCGGAGGGGACCGTGCAGGGCTTCGGTTACAGGGAATCTTGTTCAAGTCACACCACTGACTGTCCTCCTCCAGGGGACGTGGCTCCCCCACGCGCATGACTCCAGCTTCCTGCTCTTCAGGTGGCAGCTCCTCTCCTCGTCAGGTCCCAGGGAACCCAGGGCCGCTGCCTTCTAGGGCTCCCTCCCCTCCAGCAGAGGGAGGACAGGTCTGCCATGCGTCTGTCCTCCACTCTGCACACAGAGCGTGTGCCTTATGTTCTTGATGTTTTAGGGAGGGACGGGGTGAGGGGAGGCGGAGAGCAAGGCAGATGAAGCAACCATCCCAGCTGCAGCTGCAGCTGGGCTGGGGACAGACGCCCGTCTCTGGACAGTCACCGCGGGCTATGCTGACGGCCTTGGCTGGCCACGTGTCCAGCCCCGGGCTGGCCCCTGGGCACCGGATTCTGCCGGCGCGCTGACGGGCCAGCCAAGTGGGCGCAGGACGGAGAGAGCACATGCACAGAGGTGGGATGGTGGTTCCAGGCCCAGAGAGGCACAACGCCACCTCCCGCACGTGTCCCCAGACCCCCGCCCACAGCGCCCAAGCCACGGCTGCATAGTCGAACAGCGTCTCTCTCAGGCGCGTTCCCAAGGCCAGGTGAGGACTCGCCCCACCCCCAGGAGCACGGGGAGGCCCGGTAGCCATAGCACCTGAACGTGTGGGGAGAATGAATTAGCGTGAACGTCATGTCTTTGTTCCCAAATAACACAGACCATTGTGAGCATCTGGTCTTCTGACTTCGGAGTTTCTGGGGATCAGACTAACTCACAGAATTCTGTTGCCTGGGGATTTTGGACGGAGTTAAGCTCCGTCTTCCCGGGCTCCCTGACTGCTCAGGACGAGGAGTCCTGTTGCTGGGGGCACATTAAAGCAATTCTTTCCAAATGCTGGGCCTCCTTCTGTCCTGGGCCGAGGAGGTGAGGTTACCTACTGGCTGGAGCCTGGCTGGGGTTGTGTTTGTTGCAGCCGAGTATCTTTAGAAGTGGGATCTGCTGGTTCCTGCCACAGCCCCTGAGAGCACATCGGTGGCCCCGACTTAGGTGCCCGCTCACCTGAGGGAGGTCGGCCGGCCTGCACCTCAGCCGAGACAGGGCTCCAGGCCAGCGCCGGGGGGCACTCCTCTGTGCCGGGCGTGACTCGCACATTGCTGCACCATAAGCCTTTGACACTTGTTGGGCCTGATGAGATTCTAGCAGCCGAGTCAGCACTGACTCATCACGGCCATCCTTCACTCTGCTCATTTATTTGCAATCTGGCAAAAGTTGGGAAATATAATGGCTTCTATTTTTAAGTGCGCGGGCAGGAATAATCTCAGAATTATTCAGTTCTGGTGTCTATCTATGGCCTTCGGAGACCGGGATAATTCAAGAGTGGAAAGTAAAGTTTATAATTAATGTGTCTGTTGGGATTCTGACAAGTAGGAAAAAATAAATACTCCTTTAAAATACATACATTTTTTGAATTGACAAGTAACAGGCAAATATACATAATCAGATAGTAATTTTGTTCCACGTCGGTCATGTGAGGGGTTGGCAAAATGCTATACTCTAGGTGTGTCATTATGTCCTGAAGCCCTTGTCACCTCTGAGTCCCCGTCCCGAGCTGCAGAGCCAAGAAGCCGACGAAACCCTTTTTGGGACTGCTTTCCTGATTTCTGTCTGTCAGGGTTGCAGATCTTTGTTTTCATCTGTAAGTCACCGACTGCTTGCAGAAATTAAAATCCTCCCATACCGGTTCTCCCCACCTACTACACACTTAAAAAAATATATGATTCATGTAGGATTAATTTAAAAATATTTTTGGAAAAAAATTCTAAACATTTATAAAAATAATGGGACAATGAAAATTAAGCACTTGCAATGGGCACCACTTAAAACTATGTTGGATCAGTGGCTGCTTTTTAGATGAGCCTTGAAAATCTGACTAAGGCAGAGTGGAGCTCGCCCATTGGAAACGTGCTTTATGGCCCCTGGCATCTACCCCTTCCACCCTGCATATGGAGTAATGGATGGCATTCCTTGTAGTGAAGATCAAGGTAATCTGTTTGCAGAATAAATTGTTATCTCTCAGTAGCTGGAGAGCAAGGATTAAAATGTAAGCTGCCCTCCGTGGCGTCTCCATGAAGAAGGTCACCCTTTTGTGACCTGAGAGGCTGCACTGAGCCCCGCAGGGGCATCGGCCTGACGTGGAGGCATGTACCTGCGGCCACCCCTGGGCCCTGCACTTTTGCAGGGCTGAGCGTGGTTTGCAAGAGGGTTGTGGCCCACCTCATCAGCTGCCTCCTCATCCTCAGCGCTCGTCCCTCTCTTTCATAATTCCTTCTTTCTGCAGTGTTTGGAAAGCTGTACATTTACTTCCCCAGAAACCTTTTGCAGGTAAGGCTTGGCCACATGACCCAGTTCAAGTCCATGAAGCAAAATGGAAAACCACTGTGGGTGTGTGATGGGTAAGAGAGGGATTCTGAGAAAAATGCGCTTCCTTCATTATAATCCAAACAAAACACAACATTTCGTTCTTATTTCCCTGCTTTGTCCCTTCCTCTCTGCAAGCAGCTGTGGGAGGAGGTGCCGCTTCAGGGGGAGGGTGGGCGGGTGGGGTTTGCAATCTCGAGCGGACAAGTCCAAGGATACAGAGCCGGCAGAGTGAGCGTGAGGGACGGGACGGCCCAGAGAATGCGGTCCTAGGTACGTGCCCGAGTGGACGCTCCCAGCTGCGACCTTGCCCATTTCTTGTCATTTGGGAAGTCCCGTTGCAGGGGGCCGGGGGCAGTCCCAGCTGACTTAGAAGGACCCCGAAGAGAGCACTGACCACAGCAGCCGCACTGGAGGGACGCTGGCGCCATGTCAACATCCAAAGGGCATTCACGAGAACGAGCAGGCAACATCTGCACGTCCGTCCGGTGAGTCACTGAAACGCGGGTTGCGTTTCCCACCCCGACGCCGTCCTTTGTAATGGCAGGTGCTCAGCAAATACTCCTGACTGAATGAACGAACGTGCTCTTCATCATCTCCCCATTGTCTCAGAACATCTCTCTCTCTGACGTTGATGAGAAGGCTCGCAGAGCAGAAGTATCTTCCTCGGCCAGCAGGGCACCGGGCAGGGGCTGGCTGACGCCGACCTCTGCGGACACCGTCCACCCGCTGTCCCTCGAGCCTCACCTTTACCCTCACCGTTCAGCCCCACCGGCGACCTTCCTCGCTTTCTGCCTCACGGTGGGGATGAAACCAGAAGCAAGGGGACAGCTCCCTGGTCCATTTTAGCTTCTTGGTAAGAACTTTGCCGCCACTGTTGAGTTCTGCGGACATGGAGCCTCATTTCTCTCTCTCAGGATCAGTTTCCCCGGCAGGTGCTTCTGCTGCTGGTGGCCAGGTGTGGGCGGTGGGGTGGTAGTGTCGTGGTTCAGGCTGTCTGCAGCCACTTCCAGGTTAACCCAGACTCTGGGGGAATAAGAGGCTTTGGAGTGGGCCTCTTCCTCACTGTCTTCCGACCTCCTCAGCCTCCGTCCTGAAGCATCTGCACATGCAAATCCACACCTCGTCGTCGCCCCCACCCCAAGACTCCGTCCCTCCTGCTCTGGGCGCCCCTGTGTGTGCAGTCTGAGCATACTTGCTTCCTGACACGAGGACCCATCCCAGTGCCCAGGCACTGCTGCTCAGTCAGCACGCTCAGCCCTTCCCGGGCACGTGGGGGTGCAGGCCACTCCAAACCCCATCTTCCTGCCCTGGGTGTCCCGGGAGATCACAGGCTGCCGGCCCTGGGAGACTCCAGACCATCCTTCCCTCCACTGGTGGAAAGGCCTCTGTGCCACGTCCCGTTCTCGGGCCCGCTCTCTGTCCTGCACCCATCAGGCTCTGGCCTGTGGCATTTCAAAGGAAGCCTTCGGAGTTCAAGAAATCCGTTGCTTTCTCAAGGACGTGGCTCTTGTGGCTGAAGTTTGGTTTCTAAATCCAACGAGCTCCTTGTTAGAGAAAGGCTATTTGGAAAGCAACAGCTGAGCCCTGGCTTCTTGACTTTCAGCTCCATCTGTCCTTACCCCGAAGCATGGCTGCGTCCATTTAGAAATGCACTGTGAGTGAGAAAATTCACAGGAATTAGAAATACAGTGGGCTAACGAAAATAATAATACATTTGAAATATTTTTCAAAATGTAATCCTAGCACATGAGCCTTTGTAAATCCACAGGAAAGACAAGAGACTGGAAAGCCAGGCTCTCAACTCTAGGAACGTGTTCTTTATGGCCCCCGGCATCTACCCCTTCCAGCCTGGATATGGAGTAATGGATGGCAGGAACCAGACATGGAGAGCATTGTAGTGCTTGAGGTGGGGACGCGTGGAGCTCAAGGCTGGCGGGCTCGGCACACACACAGTCTCCATTTCTCTATATTGATAATAGTGTAGAGAAAACCAATAATCTCTACATATCAGTATCTATCACTATATATAATATCAATATGTACATATCACTAGCAATCTCCAGGGAG
Organism: Mirounga leonina; assembly: GCF_011800145.1. NCBI lineage: Eukaryota > Metazoa > Chordata > Mammalia > Carnivora > Phocidae > Mirounga > Mirounga leonina. Next base: position 1,761,624 of record NW_023270865.1, on the reverse strand, counting down.
GCTGGTCGTGTCCTTGGGTGATGAGACCTGTAAACTCTCAAGCCCAGGGTTACTCTAGCAGTCAGACAAAAGGCTGCAAACTCTCTCCCGGAAACAGTTGCAGAGTCTAGTCACCATGATCAATTAATCAATCATTCCATTCATTCATTCGACGCCTACGTATTCAGTACCAGGTACAAGTGAATTTCTGTGTAAGGCACTTTACCCCCCTGTGCCCAAGAACTAAGTGGAAAAATCAAGATGAAGTACGACTGAGTATCAACATCAAACATGAGTCCTTTAAAATGACTAATTGTTAATTCTAAACCAGAAGGTATTTTGCAGAGTGGTAGAAAGAAGCTATTGGATTTCATATATAAAGTAATGAGGAAAGCAAGAAGGACCCTGAAGAAATGTTTTCAGGGTTCAAGACTTAAACCTCTTAAAATCATTTTTTAAAGATAAAATTTTATTTTATGGAAATCATAAGCCATGTTACTACAAACCCAGTTCAACCTAATGCATATAAAAACTCCATCACCTTGCCTCAAGGTAAGAAAATACAGTTTACTACTATTGAATCATACTAAAATATTCATCTGTCAGTACTTTGTCAACCATGGTTTTGATGGCATTTAAATTGAATTTAATATAAATTTAAAGGCATCTCCATTCGATGTGATGAATAATGTGGGGTCACCATCAACTTCAATTTTAACACCTTAAATGTAGTCAGTTCTAGCTCCCCTGATGCATTTATAGTTGGGACTTACTCGTTATGATATATTTTTAAACACTTTGTTATTTTAAATTTGCAAGGAATACTGAAGCCAGAAGTAGAATCCCAACTTCAATATCATGCCCCTGAATAGGCTCCAAAGCAATTGCCAAGCAACCCACCTGCAGTGGCCCTTGGGGAGTGCCCGCGGAGGAGAGGGGGCCCCTGGAGGGCTGGCACCTCCGAGCACGCGCCCACTGACCGTGCGGAGGGCACTGGCTCACGCTTCTCTTTGCATAATATTCTCTTCTGTGTGTTGGTGTTCAAGAACAGCTGATAAGAGACACGGACGATTTTCAGCGGCAGGAGTCTGAATACTGTCCTGGGGGGTTAGCCCGCTCCTGGTGTAGGGTGTACGCAGTGGACCTCGTTTCTGGGGTGTGTGTCTCCTGCCTCCGGAGGAGGAGAGCTCGGTGGTCACGGAGAAGGACCTTGAAGGGCGGGTGGGGTCGGGCTCGCTGAGGGGTGAAGGCGCTGAGACAAGTGCCCCTCTAGGTCATCGCCGAAGTCGAGCATGAGAACGGACGGGGAGGGGGAGATGCGCCCCGTCATGGGGGCGGTGTATGGGTTTGAGCTCCGGCCTGCGAGAGATGGGAAGGTCAGAGCAGGCTGACTTTCCCCGAGAGAAAGCCCTCTGGTTGCAGAGTGAGGAGAGCTTGGAGTCGTCAGACTGGGGACCCGGAGACGGGTGGGGGGGTGAGTCCTTCCACAGGAGACACGGTGGGGACAGACAGAGGGTGGGAGGTGATGGACCTGTAAGACGTGTGGAAGTGAGGTTGTGCCCGGTGTGGATGCAGAACAGGTGGGGGTGGCAGGTGGGCTGGGGCCACCGTCCACAGGGCTGTGGGCTCACTGGTGCGTGTGGAGTGGCCGACGGGTCGGACCTGTGGGCTGGCACTGTGTAGCCGGGCGCTGACCAGTTTGCAGACCAGCAGCGAAGCCTGCCTGGCTGGAGTCACTCTCCCAAGTGCATCATGAGCCAAACCACCGTGGGTATGATTTATCGCAAGTAGAGGGAGCCAAGGAAGGCACCTTAGCCAGGGGCCCAAGCCGAAGAGCCAGCGATTGGGAAGCACGGCGTTCTGGGAAGTCCAAGGGGCAGGAGCCGTGTTGTCCCAGCCCGGCCGCAGGGGGTCAAAGGTCAGACTCAGAAGCGGCAGAGGCCGCTGTCAACATCTGACTCCTCGGTCACGTCTCCCAGGGCTTTGAGGCATCACCGGGGGTGGCTCATCCGGAGCAAGGCAAGTGGGAAGGGGACGTGAGGCCAGGCCCTCCGACGGCAAGGAGGCCAGTCCCGCGGAGGCCGGGGGCCAGGGTGGTGGCGTCTGGTTGGGACGGTCAGTGCACGGGGCCTGGGCTGGGCCAGACGGTGTGCCCAGCACCAGACGGTGTGGTCATGGTGGTCCCCACGATGGCAGAGGCTGAAGACCCCTAGAGAAAGCAGGTGCTCCCTACTCTTGGCGTTTAGATGGCGTGGAAGCTTCGGGCAACAGGACGGAGGACACATATGCTGAAGTGCGTGGCTGAGGTTACCCCGGGAGAGTGGCTTCCTGCGGTGGTTTATTCTGTGGAAGACACGCATTTCACGGCCTTAATCCTCGGTGTTTTGCTTCTTTCTTTTTAAAAGCTGATCTTAGTTTCTCTATTTATATCTTGATTTTATGACTATATGTGCAACTGAATTTTTCAAAGTATAGACAAGTACGGACCATGGGGATTGTATTTTTAAGGTCTGAGCTCTATCATACTTTTACCAATTGACCTGGCCCAACATAAAACAGCTCGTAGGGGTAGACCACTTTCTGTGAATTGATACTTTAGTTTTAGGCTCTTTGTTGTTGTTGTTGTTGTTAAGACCTACACAACCCTATCGGATGGAAGAAGAAAAGTGTTGACATTTGACAGTGGACATACAGGGTACCAAACTTCAAAGGAACCTGATTGAAAATGTGGGATCTGTTTTCTTGGTAAGTCTGTAATCGTTCTGCTTCTCCCAGGAGGGCGTCTGATCGGGGTTCATGGAGATACTCAAAGCCCTGGAATCACCTGGACGCCCTGCATGTGCTTTGAGGAGGGTGAGGGCTTCCTGTCTCTCCCTACCTTCTGCCTCTCATGCTGGGTCTGAAATGCACACCCTCCTAACCAACTCTCCTGACTCCTGACTCCTAACTCCTAACTCTCCTGAGGCAAAGCCCCGTCCCGGGCCCCTGGAAGCTCCCACTTGGTGTCCCAGGGTCACAGACATAGACACTCACTGCTGGGAAGGAGGAAGCAGGGCCTGGCCACAGGCCTGGAGCACAGAGCGTCTACCCACCTTCCCCGAGCCTGTGACCACTGTGTCTTCCCGAGGGGCGGCTCCATCCTGGACACAGGCGTGCTGTGCTGGTGTGCACGGCTCAGCTCTGGCGGACCTCACCCCCAGTGTGAGTGGGGCCTCCGTCCCCTACCACATCCCCGAGGCAGGGAGCTCCCTGCAGACACATGCGCCCCCATCGAAGAGCTCTCCTGACCGCCAGGATCCCAGAGGAGGTCTGACTTTTCTCCCAAGGACAACCACAGCCAGGGACCCCACCTTGCTGTCGATTAGGGCCAGGTGTGGTGCCCGCAGTGGGGTCGACGCTGAAGTTCCCGCCACTGGCCTTGGGGAGGTTGCATGCCCAGTGGCCGGGCGGCAGGGTGCAGAGAGGCTCTAGAAACCTCTTCCCAGGGACTGGCCTCAACGGTAGGAGTGAGCCCAACTGGGAGGGAGGAAGGGAGACGACCGTCAGCCCCAGAAGTCAGAAACGGTGCCAAGGACAGGGGCCAATGTCTGGTGTGGGTCCAAATGGGTCAGACTGAGGAAGATGGGCCGTGCCTTTCCAGAATCAGCTCCAGCTCGGAGGGAGAGAGCAGGCACATCCCTGCAAATGCCACTCCTGGTCTGAAGGTCAGGGGCTTGGAGGCTGCAGGATGCTCGGGGAGAGAGACGGAGCTTCCACCTCTGAGCCTCAGGGAGCTCGGGGCAGGCTGAGCAGCGGCGAGGAGCCAGCTTCTGCCCTGGTCCCTCCAGCCCAGTCGTTCTGTGAGGACATCGTGTCCCCGTCTTCGTGGAGAGAAGGTGCCCTGCCCTCCGGGAAGGCACTGCAGGCCCGGGCACGGCTGGGAATGGGCAGGAACAGGCCAGGTAGTAGGGTGTGTGGAGCCTGAGAAAACAGAAGACCCACCGGGAGCAGCTCCTTCTAAAGGGGAGGGGACATGTCTGGACCCAGGGGTCCCAGTGTAACCTCTGGGATCCTGTTTTCCCACCCAGGAGGCAGGGGCCTCAGGACCAAGCCCCGCAGCTGGCTGCTCAGGCCGACCTCGGTGTGGGAGCCCGCCTCCCGCACACCCGTGCCCCCGCCAGTTCTGACTCCACCTCCTGCCTCTCCCAACCGGCTCTCACACACCTGCTGCCCGGCCCAGCCCTCACCCTGAATCCAGGGCAAGGATTGGGACATGCCATTACCACAGTTTTCCACATACAGCATTTTTTCCCATCTGCCTATTTGTGTTTTAAAATCTGTTTTATTTTCTCCCAAGTTCGATCTTTATTTACTTGAGAACATAGTACATACTTAGCTTAATATTTCTAAAAAATTGCTTTGTGATTTCTATATGCGCCTACTGAAGTTCCCCGTCTGTGGGTCTGTTGACTGTTTCCCAAAACTTCATGTTTACGAATGCATCCTGAGCAGGAGTCCTCCTACAGGGGAGGCGGGTGCCCAGGCTGGCCCCACTCTGCACCAGCACCCGCATGCGGCAGGTATGGGTGCTAGCGCTGGGCGGAAGGCTCATTTCCAGCTGCACCCCTGCGTAGGAGGGAGGGGGGGAGGGTAGTTCCAACCCCTTCCTGAAGGGTCAGCTCAGAGGAATCCAGCTTCCTCCCGAGGCCTGAAGTCCTCACCTGCCAGGTCCATCCCCGGGCACGTGGCGGCCTCTGGTCCCAAGGACCTGTTTTGCTTTGGATCCACACTCATCACCATGCACTCCACCTTGTTTCTGGGCACAAGGATTCTCCTTGCTTGTATTTAAAATTAAATGATCTTTACCCAACACAGCCAGAGCTTGGAATGGAAGGAGAAGGTCCGACACCTGCCCCATCTACTGACATGACCTTGGAGTCTAAGTAACCTATTTAAATAATTTAAAATCTTCTTTAAGGACATTTAGGCTGATATAAAATTAACACGTATAAATCACTTGCCTTCCTATGTAAGCCAAACAACCACTTAGAAGATGTAAAGAAAGAGAAAATCTCACTTAAAAACCACCAAAGAACATAAAATTCTTCTTTTTCTTAAGATTTTATTTATTTATTTGAGAGAGAGAGAGTGCATGAGCACCAGGGGCAGAGGGAGAAAGAGAAGCAGACTCCCCGCTGAGCAGGGAGCCCGACGCGGGACTTGATCCCAGGACTCTAGGATCATGATCCGAGCCGAAGGCAGACGCTCAACCAACTGAGCCACCTGTGCGCCCTAAGAACATAAAATTCTTATGAATAAACTTGATAAGCAATTGCAAAATATATGTGGGGAAACTTTCAAATACTTCTGACAGTCTCCCAGGTAGGCCTGAGCAGATGGGAAGGACTTTTTGATGTTGGCTAGGACTCAGTTCTACCCGAGTTAATATATGAATTTAGCCCAAATTCAATACACATGCCAGCAAGTGTATGGTCCAGCCATGCATTTGATCGTACAGTTTATATGGATGAGTAATCATGCCAGAATCTCTAGAAAATCCCTGAAACAGATGAGCAAGGAGGAAGAGGGGCAGCAGGCCCACCAGACATGAAAACATGACGGGAAGTTTCCACAACTAAACGGGTCCAGTGCATGGCTGGACGAGGGGAGCAGAAGGCAGAGCAGAAAGGACAGAAGCTGGGAACACGGGATTTCGTTTATGATAAAGGCAGCATCTCGTATCATCAAGGCAAAAATAAGTGACAGGCTACTAATTAGCCACAAATTTGGACCCTTACTACACAGGAACAAACAAACAAACAGATCCATATGAAGAAAAGCGAAAAATGAGACCTCAAGCACGCCAGAACACACAAATTCCTTCCTAACCTGAGAGGTGAAAACCCTACAACTACGATTCAAGTAAAGATTCACGACCTGAGCCCGAAGGTAGACGCTCCACTGACCGAGCCACCCAGGCGCCCTGTACCTTTTTTTTCATAAGAGTAAGTAAAAGGGACAGGACTTTGAAATCATGCAAATCATGGACTTCATTTTATTAAACATGTACAAATACAGAAAAAACACTGAAATAGAATATCTGCCACATTAAAGTCATGGGCCAGTCAAATCACACAGGTGACCCAGTGCAGTTTTCCAGCGTTCAGTAACAAGAGGGTACATTTCTAGCCATAAATGTATCACAAACTTAACGAAATCTGAATATCTACAGGTGTAAACAGAGATATATGTTTATTGCGTATTTACTTACACGTTTGTTAATACATATTCATTAGTTACATCTCCAATTATGAAAACAATGGGCAGACTTGGTAGTTGTGTTTGTCGGGTACTCTTTCCTGGAATCATTTCGTGAACAGTGGAGTTTGCTGCTGACCTGGACGGGAGTCGTGGACAGCGGAGTCCCCGGCCGGGACATGACCCTGCCCTGCACAGCTTTGGCCCACGAGCACCTGGCAGCCCCATCACTTCCTGCCCCGCGGCCTCAGAGGCTGGGCTCTGCTCCAGTCCCAGCGGACCTGGGTCTCAGAAAGGGGAGGGGCATCCCACGCTCACATAGTCACTCAGCAAACACTCTCTGAGCCGCCTGCCCCGCCGAGGTTGCAGTGCGAACGTGGGGGGCCCTGTCCAGTGGTCCTCACTCCAGGGTTCCAGGCAGTACAAGCAGGTCCCCGGGAGTGTCCACACTCACGGGCTCTCGTCATCTCCAAGGGAGACATCTGTACAAACTGCCGGTCACCTGAAACACCTGGTTTTCTAGGAAAAACTATGCCACTTTGCTCTCAGCCTGACAGTGGGGAACGTGGTGAGAAGGGGCTTAGCCAGCCTTCCAGCGAGGTCGTCGGGGCCCAGCGGAGGCGAGGGGCAGCCGCGGGCGGGCGGGGCGCGGCGGGGGCAGGAAGGCAGGGGAAGCAGCGCGCAGGGCCTGGGGGCCGGGGGGCGCCCCGCGGCACTGCCATCCCTTCCAGGCGGGAAGTGTGGGGCTGGCGGGGACTTACAGACCATGCGAGGACCTGGCCTTGTCCCCGAAGTGGCCTGCTGGCGATTCTGGGACTCCGAGCCCCCTGCTTCTGCGGCTTGCAGTTCTCATTCCGCATCTGCAGGGGCCAGTGAGTTCGCGGCAGGCAAGGTGGGGAGACTCTTTTCTAACTGAAAGAAGCGAACCACTAGGAGCAGGTCCAGAGCCAAAGGGACAACAGTAGGGGCTGCTTCTCCGCGAGGGCGCTGCCCGATCGAAGCGCGTTCGTCGGGAGGAGCTCGCACTCCAAACGCGGCCGCTGCGAAGCGCCTGAGCGCCCTGAGCGCGCCGGTCCGTCGTCGCCCGTGATGGATCGCGAGGCCGCGGCCGGTCACCTCCAGGGCTGCAAAGGCATTTGCTCATGTGCTCCCTTCGTCACCCTTACCATTTCTTTAAATGACGGAAATGCGCATTTTCTGGGGTTGGACTCCCGTCTCCGCTCTGAAGCCCCCTCCCACCGCCGCACCCCCAGGGTCTCCCCGGAGCCCCCGGAGGGAGACCCCAGCTTCCCACCCAGGTCTGTGCTGCCTGATCTTCTGTTTCCAGGACGCATTTCGAGAGCAGCTCCCCACGGTGTCGCCGGAGCTGTAACGTCTCAGAGGGGCCCCTGCGGAGCAGCTTCTGAGTGAAGATTCTGGGGGCACGTTTACTTGGGAGGTGCTCCTGGAGGCGGGTCAGGAGGAAGACAAGGGCCCCACGAAGTGCCTCCGAGGGCCCACCTCCGGGCTTCCCATGCGCACACTGGACCCGAGACCACTGGGAGAAGTGGGTCGTGTACTCATTGTCTGCTGCCCTGGCAACTTGTGAGGGCCCCCCCACAGGTGACCAGCGGAGGCCCGCGTGCTGTCCCCCTGTGCTGGCCTGGGGTGGCTGGAGATGGGGGTGGTACAGGGCCCACCTCCACGTCCCTGGAGGCCCTGTTCCCCTCTGCAGCAGCAGGTTAGAGAGTCGCCTGCAGAGCTTCTTCAAGTCCCTGGCCTGGGATGGTCTGAGAGGTAAACAAGGAGACTGACCAGGGAACCAGGGGCTCCATCATTTGTTTGCAAAATGCAGACACATTTTGCTTCTGTGTTATCAACATTTAAGCTTCTAAGAAAACAAGTTTGACATTTGTCACCCCACAAGGCCCTGTGCACTTAGTGCTTGTCCTGCATGCTCCCCACCCCCTGAGTTTAACTGTCCCCAGTGACACCAGGACTCACCCCACGGGAAGAAGCAGGAGGATCTTTCAAACCCATCGGAGATAAGCATCCATGGCCCAGATCTGGTATGATAAGTTTGCATCCCCTTAACCTGTCTAAAAGGAACACTTTCCTGCTGGTGTGTGATGGTCCATTTCAGATGCGCTCACCGGGAGGGTGCGGGAGCCCCAGCAGGGCAAGGAGACTTCCACACAGCTGCCCTTGTTCGCTCTCAACGGGTTGAGACCTTCTTAACACATTTCACTTGTGATCTTTTAAAGCTGTCAGACCAGAATGATTTTCAGTCACTTTACTCTGGATTGGATTTAAAATCGTGTCCCAAAGGTGGTAGATTAATAGATTAAAAAGGCACAGTATGAATCTAGTGCATCGTCCTGTCTCCTTACCCGTAAGGTACAGTATAACTGTCATGTGGTGGCACGTCTTCGGTGAAGGGTCAATGGGCTTAAAGCGGGTTCTCACCCAGGCGTCCACTGGCCGCTCGGACCTCAGTGCTCCTGGTCTGACCGGACGTTGCGGGGCGGCGGGGGGCATGTCCAACAGCCCTGGAAAGAGATTAGCGTTGCAGTTTGTTCTTGGGATGCAGGGAAACACTGTCTGCTCGCTCACGGTAACTCTCAGAGTGCTAGGACCTGCTCTGCCTTTACCTTCTCTGTATTTGTTTGTTTGTTTGTATAAGATTTTATTTATTTATTTGTCAGAGAGAGAGAGAGACCACAAGCAGGCGGAGCAGCAGAGGGAGAGGGAGAAGCAGACTCCCCGCTGAGCTGGATCCCAGAACCCTGGGATCATGACCTGAGCCTAAGGCAGTCGCTTAAACCAACTGAGCCACCCAGGCGTCCTACCTTCGCTGTTTTCTTGAAAGAAATAAGTATGATTCTTTATTGTTTCATACTGAATTCTTGAGGAAAGCAAAAGGAGGTGTTAAAGGCCATTCCTTTCAACATTTTGCCTTTAAGGATTTATGGTAAAAATGAGAATTTGGATCTACAGCAGTCAGAAACCTTTGAAAGCTCCTGAAAGCTGGCTGAGACCGTTTTTGGAACGGAATTTGCTAAACCGTGGCTCTGTCCAGGGGAGGCCGAGGTTTTCGGTCCTGCTTATACAGTTTGCAGTTTTGTGGCCAATTTCTGGGGCAGAGTTGGGAATTCTGCACAGGAGGAGAGACAGACAGCTGCCCTTCCTCCCTCAGTTGAGACAAAACTCTTCTCATCGGAGAAGAATTTGTGTGCCACACTTGAGGGGTCTCTTCTGATTTTAGCAGAGAACCTGCGCCCCCCCCACTTTCCTTTCTGCAGAGCCAGGCACACAGCAGGTGCTCAGTAAGTGTTCCATGCACAGAGGCGTGTTTGGGTGAATCTACAATCCATCTATGTAGGGCCTGCATGCCCGGAGCAAACTTCATACACCACAAAGGAACACATTGGCAACTCACTCAGATGGATTGTTCTAGAACATTTTCTCTCCTTGCTTTCTAGAAAGCGTACAAGACTTTGAACTTTAGATGCTACCTCCAGAGGGACTCCCCCTTATGTTGGGATGACTGCAGCGTGAGCCAGACCCTCATGACAAACACTTCCTTTGTGCTTAGAGCGAGCGCCAACCAAGCAAAATTCACATAAAACTTTGAATTCTGAAGGCACAGGCAGCTCCATGGACTGTTTTCTTCTCCTGAAATTTCAGAAACAAAAAATTCTTCCAGGGGCCCCTCAGCGGTCGCGCCCCCTAAATCATGAGGATGTCTGAAGTTTTGTGTCACAGGGACCATATTTTCTATGCTGTTCTTTCAAGGTATGTTCCTGGAAAAGTACTTTGGGAGGCAGACTCTGAAAGTCTTAGAAATTATTATGATTTTTATTTCCCCACGAAGCAATGGGGCAGAACGGCGCTGGCGGCCACGTGCCAAGTGCGGGGGTGCCGGTGGGGGCTCCGGCTCGTCTCGGCTGACCGCTCCACGGCTGGGTCCTAGCGCGAGGGCTCACACGTGTGCCTGCGAATGTCCCTGGTGCAGTGGTTGGTCAGGGGGGACAACATATGAAGTCCGGGGGGCGCCCGCCGGCACGGCCAGCTCCATCCTTGCCTCTGCAGGGCTGTGAGGCCAGCCTGGCTCCCCCAGACCCCGGGACGCGTGGGATGCTGGGGAGGGGGCACGCCACAGAGGCTGCCCTGGCCGAGGCCTGACGTCAGGTGTCTGGGGAGCAGGGAGTCCCCGTGAGTGTCCAGGGCAGCGGAGAGGAGACCTCCTGGAAGGCAGTCCGGGCTCCCCCTGTGGTCCCCTTGGCCCCTCTGGAGACTCCACTCCCTTTGGAAGCTGGGCATTTGTTGCTTTCTAACCACGATTCTGCTGTGGATTCAAACCTGTGGATGGACCTTTGGGTTCAGTAGGGTCACACATTTTCTGCAGAATGGCGTTGACTGTGGTGGTTAATGCTGCTGGACGCGCGACCCCGTGGGGCCTGGCATCCGTGGGCCTGGGGTGCCCTCCCGCTGCCCAGCCGCCGTGGGCTCTGGGGCTGCTCAGACCCGCCGCGGTGAGCCGGGCAGCACCCAGCGCGCCCCCTCACAGGCTGACACAGGCGCCTCGGGGCAGGCTCCCTGGGGAAGAGGCCCCCAGCCGACCTCGGCTGAGGTGGTTGGGGTCATTTGGAAAGGAGGGTGAACAGCTGAGAGGCAGACGCGCGGATGCAATGTGCGCGAGGGTGCGCACTGGTCCTCACGCCTGGAACAGCATAGTGATGACATTGCTCTGCGCCCCTACTGTCCATGAGATCAGGATGCAAGGAAAACCTGCTTTTCTTCCTCCCGAAAGCATGTTTTTCAGGCCTAGTCATCTTGCAGTTAAAGCTGGAGCATTTTGTGCTCCCGTGTGCATGCTTCGTCTCTGGACTCACGGTCTTCCTCCTCATCGGTGAGCTCCCGGGGGCTGCTCGCCTGTCCGGTCGCTGCACCTCCTCACGCCCAGCCCGGGGGCTGCTGTGCAATGGAAGCGGGTCCAAAGTTCGCATGCCGCTCCTGCCCTGCGAGGCAGTGGTGTTAGGCGGCGGGCCGCTGGGAGCTGCTCAGGTCTTGGGGGTGGAGCCCTGACGACTAAGATGGGCGCCCTCATAGAACACACCCCGCAGAGCTTCCGCCAGGTGAGGATGCAGCAAGGAGCTGGCTGCCGTCTGCAACCCCAGAACCCGCCCCTGCCGGCACCCTGGCCTTGGCCTCCAGCCTCCGGATCTGAGTGCAATCATTTCTGCTGTTTATAAGCCTCTGGTCTGTGCTGTGTTGTTAGGGCCGTCCAGAGGGACTAAGACACTCATGCTCTGAAGTTCCACGTGGACGTATCCCCTGCAGGGGCGAGGGGGCGCGGGGACACTGAGCAGCCCTCTACAGTAAGATTCCACGAAATGGTGCCTTCCTCAGGAGTCAGAAGGATCAGAGGCACTTCGGGGAGGCGTCCTCCTCAGCTGTGACTCTCGTCCCTGATGGACAAGCACATCTCCAAAGGGAACAGAAGAGGGCAGAGTGGAAAGAGGTCTGTTTTACTTCTTGCATGTTTATCTTGTCAATATGCTCTGTTTTGTAACAAACCAATCAACATTGAATTAAATTTGCCTATTCAAAACCCAGAGTCAAGGGATTGTTTTAAAAAGAAATTTCTTGTTGTGTACATTTCCTTCAAATTTTGGGAGGCTTTATTTTGCATTTTGTCTTGGGAATTTGAGATGATCTGAAAATCCCTTGAACAAATGGATTCATTCTAGATGATGAGCCACGACTTTGAACATTCTGGTCCCCAGCAGAATAAGGCATTCTTGCACAAGGAAAACTTGCCCAGCTTCATTCCAGAGATCTCGGAGGGCTGGGGTTTGACCTAGGTCTCTTCTGTGTTTGGCTTCCTCTCATTTAAAGTGTGAATTAATAAAAACAGAATCTCTCTGTTTACCATAGTGGTTTTAGGGGCATTAGATGAACATTGCATGAGTGCATGAGGATTAGAACTCCACGAGGAGAGATTTACACTTAGATCCTAGGAGAACCACGCCGATCTGGAAGAGTTCCCACTGTGGGAAGTTTAGTGTCAGGTCAACCTTGGCCCCACCTGGGGGCAGAGGAGGAACTGCTCTCCCTGGGCCCTGGGTAACCCCACAGCAACCCCCTGCTCTGCTCCCAGGGCAGCTCTTGTAGCCCCTTGTTCTCTTGCATAACCAGCCCCACCAATGAGCGGCAAGCTGCTGGAACACTCTGCCGTTCTCTTGTGAATAATTTTAGGGAAGAACACAAATTTGCCAAGAACATCCAGGACTCTGGGTATCTTGCCTTTGAAGACTGGGAAATTTAGATTGCATGCTACGCCTAGCACCATAATTTATACTTCAGAAGATAAGGCTGATCTGGGGAAATGTTATTTTGACTAATTTATTGGCAATAGTTGGACTCTTCTCCCTGTGACACATCTGCAGATAATTTCCCCTCACGATCTGTTTTGGGGTTTCCTGGTTATCAAAGCCCCTGCACATCTGCCTGCCGCATGAGCACAGAGGAGTGCATGCCCTGCACCCTGACCAGGATTCCCCAGACCCGCCGCATCCTCTGCCTGCTGCGGGAAAGATGCACACGCAGGAGAGGGGCGGGCGCCGGAAAGTGCTCTTCCTTCTGCAAGCCTTTTATTTTTCCTTTTTGCATTTCTATCTTATTTGCCAATGCAGTGGGATCAGTGATAAAGAATGGAGGTAACAATTTTGGGTTACTATCAGGCAGTTCTTGAGAGAGACCCAGCTGCCCTGTTCACAGCCTAGAGTTTGTCTGATCTAGCCAACCTCACCGTGCAAAGAGGGGTGTTGTCCCAGGCTGTGTCCAGAAATTCTCCAGGGGTCCTTCACGTAGCAGGATGCTCCTCTCCTGATGAAGGCCTCTCTGATCCTCCTCGGACTCTCTTGCCAGGTGCCACCCCTCTCCGCACCCGCGCTCCCGTAAGCATCACTGACCAGCGGGTTTAGAGTCCAGTTCTAGAAGCTCAGAGAGCCTGGCAAGGCAGTTGATACAGCTGCCCAAACCAGAGAGGCATGTGAATGATCAGCAATGTGGTAACCCCCAACAAGGTTCGGCTCAGCTTCCAGTTTTCACGCGAGAAGCAAAGAAAGTGTGTAAGAAGAAAAAGCAATTCTCATCACACAACACATGAGCAAACAAAGCAAAAAGAAAAATTAAATCCTGGTGGAAAAAAACCCACCTCAGCAGGTACTCACTCAGGTGAGAGCAGAAGCTCAGTGTCTCTGGTCCAGGCTGCTTATGACAGCCGTCCCCAGCCTGGTGCTCGGGGGTCCCAGCCAGCGGACATCAGCAGGTGCCCCAGGGACACAGCAGGCTGAGCTCATCTCCATGGGGCCAGGGTCCTCTTAGGCTTTTGCAGTTTATACCAGGAGCTTCAGTCCCACCTGGACACCCAGGAACTGTCTGACTGACAAGTCCACGGGGCTGAGGTCCAGGTCCTGGGCTGTGGGATGTCCGAAGGTGGGGCAGCAGTGTGGCCCCCATATCACAGCTCAGTCTGCCCCCCTGGGAAAGGTGCGGGAGCAGTGGGGCTCCAGGCCACCTGGCAGTGGGGACGTGATGTCCCCTGTGGCTCTAGGCTGCTTTTGCAGAGGAGGTCTGAACGTCTCAGCGGCTGAGAGTCTTGGACCGGGGCTCTCCTCTTTGTGTGTTCTCTGCCTTGGAAGTGGGCAGAAAGCTTGCTTTATTGTTTTTAGATTACTCTTGCTGGTGATTCTGCTGGGTAGGCAGACAGCCAGGGGCGCTGGGCCTGATGGCTGGCCATGAGTGTGCGCCAGAGATCAGTCTCCCCCACGGAGGCCCCCCGGGGGTCTGCTGCTTTCCTGCAGATGAGACTCACAGCTGCCGGCGTCCCTACTGCCCACCCATCACTCGCAACCCCCCCCCCCGGCCCCCCTTCCCCCCCCCCCCCCCCCCCCCCCCCCCCCCCGGCGCTCTTGTCTCTGTCCCTGTCCCTGCCCGGGGCCCTGGGCTGCCCCCCCCCCCCCCAGCTTGTGCGTCTGCATGTGCTGCAGCCCTCCACGCGGCCTGGTCTGCACGGCCAGCTCCCCGTGGGGCTCGGGCAGGGAGATGGTGCTCTGGGCGAACGCTGGGGCCAGGCCCGGCGCGGTTTCTCCAGACACTTTGTCCTCGCACGACTCTTTGTATCCATCCCCTAGGACTGCTGTAACAAAGGTCCACAAACTTTGGCACTTAAAACCACAGAAATGTGTTCTCTCGCACCAGGAGGCCAGGCATCCAAAATCTAGGTGTTGGCAGGGCCACCCTCTCTGGAGAGACTCTAAGCGAGGACCCTGCTTTGCCTCGTCCAGTAGCCAGTGGCCGTTGTTCTTTGGCTCGGGCCTGACCTTGGGTTCCTTTGCTCATGTGTCCCCGCTGGGATTGCAGACGGGGCCCCAGGCCCTTGTCAGGTTGCTCAGGCTTCTTCATGCCACGGTGACCTTAAGGCAGGGGGGCTCCTCACGGGATGGCTCAGGGTTCCACCTGAGTGGTCCCGGATGCCAGGGAAAACCTGGATCGTTTTTATGGACTAACTTCAGAAATCAAATCATCCTTCCTGCTGCATTCGTGGTTAAAACAGGCGAAAGCCCTTCCAGATTTAAGAGGGCCATAGACCCCATTTCTGAATGGGAGACTGCCAAAGAAATTCACGGCCATTTTTCTTAAAAAAGGATGTAACAGTCTAGCCTCTGGTTACAAGTTATTTACATTCTGTCTCTGTGCAGAATAGGTCGAGACCATCCCCAGTCATCCTGGCATCAGGCTCAGGGTCCATGTAAGGCTGAGGCTTCTGTGTGGTTCCTTACATGCACTTCCTCCCAATCTGAAGACCTGTGTACAAAGGACGCATTCTTCTTTTGCTGTAAGAAACGAGCTCAGGCTCGTAAGGGAAGGAACACCCTTCTTAGTCTATTTCCTGATGCCAAATGCTATCACTACAAACTACTCTTCATTTTGTACTGTTTCTGTATCATTCCAGGCCAAGTCAATACAATTCCCTTAAAAACATTGTGAGTTTCCTTTGTATCATTTCATTTCTATTCCACTAGTCAAAAAGCACATCCACAAAACTCTTCAAGACAAATCCTTCTCTTGAGCATAAATTGGGGGAAATGACTGGGAGATTCTCAGAAGCCCTATTGTTCAACAGGCAGGGCTTGTGACCTGACATTCTTGAAAGACTCCTTCATTGAAGAGTCTACAAAGCACAGCTCTAACTCTTTCTTTGGAGAGATTGAAAATGGGAAGAAGTTTATTTTCAAAGTTAGCAAGCCCTGCCTATTTATATTTCTTCTACATTCTGCTTGAAAGTTGAATAATTCCATCTGTAACTCATCTTTCTTTATCCTTACCTTATAATATTCAGTTAAAAAAAATTGGCATTTTCAACATTTTGCCTAAAAATTTCCTTAGCTGAACCCATCCCTTTATTGAATACATTTGCTATTTGCTTCATTATTTCAGGCAATGTCTTGCTAAAACTTCTATTGCTAAATAGTAAGGGTCTTCTTTCCTTAAGTATTTCCTCACCTTTTATTGGGTTTTCACTGACATCTGTTGTGACAACTGGCTGGCTTCTACCAATAGCCTCCCCAAGGCTCTCTAGCTTCCACCAGCCCCCAAACCAATGCTCTGCATTTTAGGTTTTTATTATGGCCGTATATCCCACTCTCAGCTTCCAAATTCTGTTCCGGCCCCCATTGAGGCAAAACAAATCACCCAAACCTTAGTGATTCGCATAAGACATTTTATTTTGCTAATATATTCAGGGGATCAAAAATTTTAAAAAGACACAGAGGAAATGGTGCATCTCTGATTTGTAATGTCTGGGAACTTTGGTGCAAATTACAAAGTTTGGGTTGACCCTGGGGAGTGGAGGACAAAATCATCTGAAGCAGAATTTAGCAAAGCTGCCTGGTGCTGGAATTGTCAGCCAGAATGCTTTTGTGTGGCTGGACTTCTCAAGCGGATTCTCCAGTTCCAGGGCTCAAAAGAGCAGAGTGAAAGCTTCATTGTGTGCTTTACACTAGCCTTAGATGCCGTCCAATATGCCTCTCTTCCTCTGTGTGGGTTGAAGGAGACACTAGCCACCCAACATTCAAGAGGAGGGGACTTGCATCCTGCAGCTCAAAGGAAGGAGCAGCAAAGACTTTTGTGGCTGCTTTTTTTCTTCTTTTTGAGTTCCCTGATGCATTATGCCAAATTAGATTAACCAAACCCACAAACCATTCTAAATAATGAAACTGCCAAATAGTTGAGAGCAAATGATTTTCTATTCATTCATTCATTCATGAATCCATCCATCCACCCATTCACCCATCCATCCATCCATCCATCCATCCATCCATCCATCCATCCATCCCCATGTTTACACATATGCTTATCAAACATCTGAGTCCCCACTATGCAACTCACATGACAGGCTCTGCAGAGCTGTGTCCCCTGAGACCCTGGCCATCACCCTGTATCCTCACTGGCCCTGCTCCTTCTCAGGAGAGCCTTCCTACTCCAAAGGGACTGTGCAATCCTCCCAAGTGCCCCTTCCATGACACTCTCTTATCTGCTGGCCACCCAGAAACTAGAAAATTCTCTCTAAAATGCAAGGTGGATTGTGCTTTTTCTTGCTCACAATGTTTTAGGGACTCCAGCTGCTTCTAAAATAGAGCCTGGTGTCCCAGAGAGTCCTCTGAAGCCCCAGTGATTTGGGCCTGCCCCTCTGTCCAGTCTCGGGATCTCAGCCTCCTCTTTCTTCTGTTGCTCTCCTGACAGACTCCAAACCTGAAGCATAGAGTTCTACCCCAATTTTTCAAATTTTATTTTATTTAAATTCAATTAACATATAGTGTATTATTAGTTTCAGAGGTAGAGTTCAGAGATACATCATTTGCATATAACACCCAGTGCTCATTACATCACATGCCCTCCTTAATGCCCATTACCCAGGTATCCCATTCCCCCCACCCATTGACCCTCCAGCAACTCTCAGTTTGTTCCCTAGAGTTAAGAGTCTCTTGTGGTTTGTCTCCCTCTCTGTTTTCATCTTATTTTATTTTTCCTTCCCTTGCCCTAGGATCCTCTGTCTTGTTTCTTAAGTTCCACAAACAAGTGAAATCATATGATAATTGTCTTCCTCTGATTGACTTATTTTGCTTAGCATAATACCCCCTAGATCCATCCACATCATTGCAAATGGCTAGATTTCACTTTTTTATGGCTGAGTAATATTCCATTGTATATATAGACCACATCTTCTTTACCGACTTATCTGTTGATGGACATCTGGGATCTTTTCATAGTTTGGCTATAGTGGACATTGCTGTTATAAACATTGGGGTGCAGGTGCCCCTCTGGATTACTATGTTTATATTCTTTGTGTAAATACTTAGTAGTGCAATTGCTGGATCCTAGGGTAGCTCTATTTTTAACTTTTTGAGGAACCTCCATACTGTTTTCCAGAGGGGCTGCACCAGCTTGCATTCCCACCACCAGTGTATGAATGAAATTAGACACTTTCTTACATCATACACAAAAATAAACTCAAAATGGATGAAAAACCTAAATGTGAGACAGGAATCCATCAAAATCCTAGAGGAGAACACAGGCAGCAACCAAGTTGCTATGCTTGGCCATAGAAACTTCTTGCTAGATACACCTCCAAAGGCAAGGGAAACAAAAGCAAAAATGAACTATTGGGCCTCCATCAAGATAAAAAGCTTTTGCACAGCAAAGGAAACAGTCAACAAAACCAAAAGACGACCGACAGAATGGGAGAAGATATTTGCAAATGTCTTATCAGATAAAGGGCTGGTATCCAAAACCTATAAAGAACTTACCAAACTCAACACCTAAAAAACAAAGAATCCAGTCAAGAAATGGGCAGAAGACAGATACTTCTCCAAAGAAGACATACAAATGGTCAACAGACACATGAAAAGATGCTCAATATCATTCATCATCAGGGAAATCCAAATCAAAACCTCAATGAGAAATGGCCTCACACCAGTCAGAATGGCTAAAATTAACAAGTCAGGAAATGACAGATGTTGGCGAGGATGCAGAGAAAGGGGAACCCTCTACCCTGATTTCTGAATGCCGTCTCCCCTCCTCTCCTTCTTCCTCTCTCCCTCCCTTCCTTGCTCCCAACTTCCACCAAAAATGCCTTCCCCTTTGGAGCCTTTCTTAACTCCCAGACGTGGCTTGGTGGGGCCCCCCACGCTTCCCCATCCAGGTGTTTTCCTGCACTTGTGTTCATGTCTGTGGCCGCAGCTGGACTCTACACCTTGCACCTAGGACAGAGCAGTAAGCACTTGTCGAATTGTTCCAGGAATGGTTTTTTCAGGTGATTGTGGTCACTTGAGTGCAGCTTGGGCTCCTGAGCTGAATGGCAGGAGTCTACCCCTGGAGGTGCTTGCTCATCACAGCTTGCCACAGAGATACTCATGAGTCCCACGGAGTATCTGTGGCCAAAGAAGGCAAAGCCATGGGAAGAAGTCTGTGCAGAGTGCAAGCCCATCCCTGTGATGGTGTGAAGACAGGCTCTGGTTCTTACAAGCGCTGAGCTGACCTCCATGGGGCTGTGGCTTGCATTCCATTTACATCTCCTCTTACATCTGCATCGGGAAGGGGACATCTGTTCCAGATGGTTGCATATACATGCACATGATTTCTTTGTCCAATTCACAGATAATTTGACAGACAGATGGTGGAAGAGCAGCTCGAGTGGCCTGGCTGGTGTGAGGTTTGGGGAGACCTCTGTGGGTCTGCTCACGGCGCCTGCTTCCATCTGACGGAATCTCCGCCAAGTCTTTCTGGGAACTTTCTGGAAGGAGGGCCCTGGGTATAGCAATGCTCGGGCATGTTGTAGATCCACTCTTGGTTGGCCCAAAGCTTTGCAATCCTCTTTCTGCACCATGGTTTGCAGCTCTGATGGAAGAGAGGGAAAGCAACCTGTGCACCAGGGTAATTTTACAGGTTTGGTGGGAATGCATCTGACCACTCTTTCCAGGACTGAAGAGACCTACTGTGAACTCATACTTTGAGTTCAGGTTGTGACCGACCCCTGAGTCAGGTGTTCTTGTCCCTGATTCTCATGTGGGGAAACTGAGTCCTGAGAGGGCAGGCTATGTGTCAAGTCTCACACCTAGCAAAGCACACCGTCAGAATGGAAACCCAGTTCTGAAGTCTCCACAGCCCACAGGAGGTACCTGGACAGGAGATGGCAAGAGAGGTCCTGTCTGAGGGTCATGATGGCAATGGAGCCTCTCCTACTCCCAGGTGGAAGGTAGGAGTCACCTGTGCTGGGCAGGGACCCTCCCTCCCTTTTCTTCCAGGTGTTGGAGCTTGTCGTGGTGATGCAGAGATGCTGCAGCCAGGAACCCCCATCCAGCCACAGCTCACCCCACTCCTCAAAGCTGGGTCCTTCCTTCCAAAGCAGGATCTCCAAAGAAGCAGTGTGGGACGGTCTCAAGTGTGGACAAACCTGCTTCGAGCTCCTCGCCGCTCTGCATGGCGCTGACTTGCAGTTCTGACAGCATGTGCATTCTTTCCAGTTGGAAACTGCTCCCACTCTTCACAGGGCGCCTCCCCGCACCGGCCGCGGGGTCCATGCACCTGTTTGAACCTGTGCTTTCTTGGAGTGGTTTCTCCTTGACAAGCCTGGGGGGGGTCTCGTCAAGATGGGGTGATTGTTTATAGAGGGAGCTTTGCTGTCCCCGCCCCTCTGGTTATTCCAGCACCAGATGTATTTAATTACTGCCATGCATGCTGAACACCCGGGCTCACCAGCTCCCCTTTAGCAAGATCATGTGTGAGTGTGTGTGCGTGTGTGTGTGTGTGAAAAAACGTAAACAGATTGTATAACAAAGTGTTCTCTAGCTGTCAGCAAGAGCTTTGAAAATAAAACACTTCCCTCCCAACTCACAATTGGCTGGCAGTCGGCACATAATGAATAATCGCTCCGGGGACCCGCGGAAAGATGTGTGGGAAAACTTTAATTAAAAGCTTGTCAGTACAATTTTACCTGGGTGACATCACCCGCATGAAATGCCGCTGCCGGCTTTGTTGTCTGTGGGATCGCAGGGCACACACTTGTTTTGCTGACAGCGAACAATTCAGAAAGGCCTTTAAGAGCTGGCGGTGGGTGGACAGTGGTGGGAGGAGCTGCTGGGCCCTGGGGAAACCCCATCGTGTGTGGGGCTCTAATTCTCTCATGAGAAGCTGGAGTCAGCTCCCGGGGTGCGGGGGCAGGGGACGGTCTGGGCGGGGGCCTGGGCCTGGCGAGCGGCCATCCAGCTGGCCACCCTGGGGGTTTGGTGGGGGTCCTGGCCTGGTCTCCTGGGGATGTCAGGGCACCGTGTTCACCCTCAAGGTGCTCCCCAGCCCTCCCAGCAGCGTGAGCTGGGCGAGCAGTGTCCCTGGTGGGTAGGATGTCCAGCCCCCTCCCTGGACAGAGCTGTATTAGAAAAGACAGGCCTGGTTTGAGCCTGAGCTCAAAGCGAACATGTATGTGGGGGACACGTGGAGTTTTCTGTCCTTCCAAACAAGCCTTTCTAGACGCTTCCTCCCGGCAAAGCAATTATTTTCAGATGTACTCTCAATTGAAGACACCCACTGCTGCCTCACCTCTAAGTGAGTCACCAAAACTAATACTGAATCCACCTTAGCCATTTAAAATGACTTTTGAGGTTGGAAAGAGAAACTGAGTTTTAACCCGTGGAAAGACCTGGAGATTCCTGAGGACCAACTGAGTCAACATTGCAGGAGGTGGGAGTTCTCTTGGGTTTTGGATTTGGCAAAGGATCCCTCATTCCTTGTTGGCTTCTTTGGCTCCCCTCTAATTTGTTACAAGCTTGCATTCCTAATATTAACGGATTAATTGCAAGTTATAGCAATTAAATACTAATTAATCCATTTTCTGAACAGTGCCCTTCTTTTATCTATAAACTGTTTACTTGACATACAATATTTTGGTAGCAATTAAATGTTACAATACAACGCAACACTTTCTGAACTGTGCTTAGATAAGTAAGCAGCAATTTTGCTATTCTATCAGTCATTGCCCAGAGCAGAGTGTGGACACGGCTGAATAGGGAAGGGCCCGGGGTTGCGGTGAGCACGTGCTCGCCAGGGACCCGCCGTGGTTATTGTGCGGGACTTACCTTGGGTGGACCGCATTCTCCTCTGCACAGCGACCTCCAGCTTAAAGGCCTCAAGGCAAGCTCAGCCCGCGCTCCCCGGCAGGAGGAATCGCAGCTGACTCCACTGGAGAAGACCCAACGCTCCCTGGGAAGGTCCCCAGCCCCTTGCTCCCAAAGGGAGGTATTTGGAGCCAAGACGCTCCCATCAAAGGTAGCTTTTCTAACCCAGGCAGTTGTCATCCCAGGAGTGGGCAAATTCGTCTGTGGCAAAGATGGGCCAGTTTCGGTGATGAATGGATTGGACTCCAAAAGCTCCTGTGTGAGCTCTTTCGGACAACCACCCAGTGCTCTAGGCCAGGGTGAGGTTCCCAAGCCAGCATGCAACCTGTTAAAGGCAGCTAATGTCCTAAAGCTGCTGGGAAGAGAGGGTGCATTCTAGGCCCCAGCCCCAAGACTGGGCACCCCTTCTTCCAGCAGAAACCCCAGACACTGTGGTTGTGGGGGCCGCCATGGAGGCGGGGGGTGGGCAGAGCACCCCCACCCAGGGCATGAGGTTGTTATTACCGAGGGGAGGTAGCCATAGTTGGAAGGCATTCTCCATGGGCCTCACTGTTGGGGGCGGGGGAGGGGGCTCCTGATGGGGGCCCAGGCTCCGCATGCTGAGCATAGGCAGGGTCTTTATAAGCTGGTTTGATGGTTTTATTTGGCATTTCCCTGGTAATGAACCCACCCATGGATGTTTCCAGGAACCCATGCTACGCCCCCTCCCCCATTCCCCCCCATCCCTCTCTCCCTTTCCTTTTGCCCCTTTTTGTTTCCCACACTGAATCCCCTTTTCCAAACTGAGGGGGCGGGGGATTGGTTTGGTCTCTTTCATCTTCTGCAAAGGGATCCAGATGTATTTTTCGGTTTATGTTCTGCTCACCTTCCTTTTCTCTGTACGGTCTTCTGCTTCATTGCCAACCAACTTCGGCATTACACACTGCCCCGGACATTCTAACTTCTGAGGTCCCTGTACCTCCCGAGCCAGGCACTGCCCGCATTCCGCTTCCTGAAAGCCAAGGTGCCTTTTCTCTCCCTTCTACGGCGTTCAGCTTAGAGGATGCAAGTAAAGCTGGGAGTGTTCTTAGGAGCCCCTTTCTAAGGTATTTCAGGAGTGAGTCCTGGTCTTCTCATTAAATATTATAGTTTGGGTTGGCAACAAAGTAATTTTTCTAAAAACTGTTTTGAGAGAACACGTGTTCAGGTCACCAACCTTGCCGGTGAGTGTTATTACTATTACTTCCAAAGCTACTTCCTGGGTCCCCGCCCAGAACGGTCTCCCCACATGGCTCTGGCTTTGCCGGGGAGACGGGGTCAGCGTCAGGCAGGGGCAGCTGTGGACTCGGGAGGCGGCGGGCAGTTCGGGGAGCTCCGCTCTGGGAGCTTTGGAGACTAACTCAGCTGGCGCGGCCCAAGCTCGCCCTGCCGGCTGGCGTGGGCTCGCGGTGTCTTTGACCCAAGAGGCCGTGTTAACCCAGGGCTTTCCTCCCAGTACGAGAGGAGTCGGTCGTCTACGC
The DNA here is from genome assembly GCF_011800145.1 of Mirounga leonina. Lineage (NCBI taxonomy): Eukaryota > Metazoa > Chordata > Mammalia > Carnivora > Phocidae > Mirounga > Mirounga leonina. Next base: position 1,738,691 of record NW_023270865.1, on the reverse strand, counting down.
CCAGGTGCGCTGCATGACAGCTATCCCATGACTGTGGCCCGCCCCTCTAATCCGCAGCTTTCTCCGTAACGTCGGATTCTGCTCCCCAGCATCAGGGATTGCTCCAGACTATGGGTCTGTGTGGTATTCCATAATCCTGGCTTTGTGTCCTCTTCCAGCTTATGGATACAAATGTCTCTCTGTCATTCCTCTGTTACTGGCTAAGTGTGGTTTTACATAAGTCATTACGGATTTCTACTTGCAGATGACTTATTTTAAACACGCTTCTTTGAGAATTATTCATATTCCTTTACAAAAGAGGTCTGGGAATTAAAATCATTGAGTATTTATTTGTCTAGGAAAAGACAGAAGGATTAATGGAATGGAATTCCAACCAGGAAGGATGACGTACAGAGTGGCATCTGACAAGTCACAAAGGAGGGGATATTTACTACGCTAGGCATTTGGAAGAAAGAAACATGTAAAAAAAAAAAAATGCATCTTATGTGAAAAATTCATCTTAATAAGTATGCATCTTACATGGAAGTAAATTTGAGGTAGACAAAATATGCAAATATGAAAAAGGAAGCCACAAAAGGTCGGGAAGAAAATGAAGTGCATTTTTGTTACACTGGTCTGGTTTTGAGAAGGACGTCCAAATATGGATTGCAATTATACTCAAAAAAAGAAAGAAAAATTTGACTGATAAAAATGTAAAGTCTACCTAAGGCAAATAAAAACAAAAAGTGAGAAGAAATGATAAAATGGGGCAAAAACCCACCTTTATTTACAAAGGAAAGAGCTCCACAAATCAAGAAGAGGATCAACGCCCAAACAGCAGAGTCCTTGAAGTTCCAGCGTAGACGCTTGCTGGTGTTCACAGCGGCCGCGGGGTGCGTGCACCGCACACCTCCCCAGAGTTTCCAGCATTGCCAGTGCCAGGAAATCGAAAGCTAAAGTCCGTGTTTCAGCTGGCAAACATTGAACTTTTGGTGACACAGCGTCGGGGCGCTCTACCACACTCCAGGTCGGGACCAGTGCTGCAGATTTTCTTGAGGAAGTTAACAAAATAGATCTAAATTCAAAACATACAAATTCATTGGGAGAATGATTTCCCCTTTCCTCTATGTTGCTGTCTGATTATTACCATCTGCATTCCCTTATTATTTTTGATAAACATGTAGCACTCTTCTAACAAGAAAAATAGTAAATTAAAGATTAAATATTCCTTCTTGCATGTATACATTTTTTGAACTCTAAAAATTCCAAATCAAATTTTCAAAGCACAAGTTCCTCTTGAGTGAGGCCGCATCTCAGTCCTGAAACAATGTGGGGTGGTTTCAGGTGGTCGAGGGGTCTTTGGGTGAGGAGAGTGGACAGCGTGGAGCAGGATGGGGCCGGAGGGTGTCATTTCCCTCGGGAAGTCGCCCTTCCCTTGCTATCGGCTGATTTGAAAAAAAGAAAACAAGAGAGCTAGTTGTACAGTGAATGCCTCTGGGATCGTTTATGCGAAGTACCGTTGACCTTGTTGGTCTGCTCAGAAGCCTTCTGAGGACACATGAAGAACATCCCCACCTTCCCTGTGATGGCAGAGAAGAAGACCCTGCTGCTGAGGACCCGAGCTTCTTCCGTGCAAGGCGAGCCCTCCTTCGGGCCCCTCCCAACATTCGGTGACACCTGGGGGCCCCGCTGCTTGTCTGGACGATCACAGCTCTCCCAACAGAAGCTGGATCCCTGGCCCGCGCCTGCAGGTCTCAGTGCCTACAGCTGCGTGGAGCTGATGAGGGGCACAGCGTCCTTCCTTGTTTGCGCTATGATCCACACGTGACTTTGACAACGGGACCTGGGGATACAAAGTGTGAGCCTCAGCTTGTAAGTCCCCCATTCTGTTTCGCTTTTACTGGTTAACCCATCCTTTCTTTCTGTGAAATCCTGACCCATGAGACAGCACGCAGAGAGAATCTGGGCAAGGCTAGCGGTTGAATAGGAGAGAACTCAGGGCATGTGGTCCTGTCGCTAGAGCTTGGTGAACCTGCGCGTGACAAGCCCACCACCCCGTTCATGAGGTGAGCGGCAGAACGCGAAGCATTTCGAGATAGTTGGGCCCCGGTGTGGAAGTTGTGGATCCCACTGCCATGGCTGCTGTCCCTGGTGGACTGTGTGCAGGGCCACTTGGAACCTCCGTGCTGAGCATGGCAGGTGCATCTTCAGTGCTGTAGCTGGGGGCCTTTCCAAGCTGCTCGGACACTGCTTAGCCCTTGAGCTTCGGGCCTGTATGGCCAGGCACCATCAAGACGGCATAATTATCGTCAGGGCTACACTGCCCCGAATATGGACTCTCTAAATAAATGTGCATGATTCCACTCAAGATCAAGAGAGATGGCTTCCTTATGCAAGACGTCTTCACCTGTTTGAAACGATGCATCCAAATTTGCTCTGCTTCCATTGGCTTTCTCCAAATCCATGGCGTCTCCTCAGTAGGTGCTTCATCACTGTGTCTGGAACAAAGACATGGACCTGCCGAGGGGAGACGAGTGATGGCCCGGGGACTGAGTCCATGAGGATGGAACTCAGCCTCAACATCGCTCCTTCCACTGACAAGCTCCTCCTTCCTTTGTCTCCCCTGCCTCTCCCCACATCACCCTCCCCACCACCCCTACCTCTCCCTGTATCACCTTCCCCACCTCCCCTGCCTATCCCTGCATCACCATCCCCAACTTCCCTGCCTCTCCCTGCATCACCGTCCCCCCTACCCACTGCACTCAAATCCAACCTCTTGTACCAGAGTTGAAGTCATTCTCTATGACAGGGGATTGGAACGCCTGAATTTTCAAGAAGTAATAATTAAAATAAATGTATTATAGGCTGGAAGAAGGGTGGCCAACTTTTTATTTAAACAACAAAAAAGACAATAAAAATAAACAAAACCAAAACACGTCGACCATTATATACTATTACCAACTTTTGTAAAGGAAAGGCATTTCGAGCCCCGAACCATAGAAAGTCGTAATTCAGAATAAAGAGTAATGCTTTCCAAGCATGGCTGGTTGGCAACTTGATACCCACATACACTACATTTTTCTTGTTTTTCGCCTTCACTCCCAGACTGTTGGAACCTCCGTGGCTGAGCTGTGTTTGGGAACCCCGCCCCATGGCATGCTTGCTGGCTCGAGTGTCCTATTTCTACCTCTGCTAGACATGGAAGAAAGCCCGGTGATTATTTGGTCTCAGGCAGAAATAATTTAAAAATCTCCCCAAATATACTTCTGTCCATTGGAAATGGATTAAACATAAACAGGTAAGAGTTGCTTCCAGAAGAATCATCTCATTCATCAACTTTTGCTCAAACTGTTTGCCAACTTCCACATTAAGCCAAATCTCATTCCTAAAGACTCTGCTTTGATCTCCTTGTGCCTGCCATCCTGAGAATATCATGTAATAGGAGATATGTTCTGTGGTAGTTTTGTGATGTGGACTCAGCTGAGGAATCCACCGGCTTTGGGTTTCGTAATGTATGCACACCACCGGCTTTGTGAAACACAGAGCATTTCAAACAGGCGGACTTTCATTTCTTTGTCTGAATTCGTTTTGGCCGAGAACACTGTGTCATTGCTCGGGCCGGGCCAGTTACTCTGTCTCAGTATATCATTATTTAAGAATTGGAGCTCAAGACAAAACAAAAACAGAGGCCCTGAACCCGGTGTAGCTACACTTCTACAAGAGAACACAGATCAAGTGATCAGCTTGTTAGAACTTCACTCATTTCTGTGTTCTCAGATTGAGCTATGCAAATCATCATCCAGGAAGCACTTAATTGAATTATTGTCTTGATGAACCCAAGCAGTCAAAATAATCCAGCTTGAGATAACAGATCTAACAGGACGGCTCTGTTCTATAGCAACTGAACAACAGAAGTGCAGACCTCCTTGGTTTCCAGCCTAATACACAGAGTTTTCAGGTTGATGAGACCGCTGTTTACCCAGGCACGCCTAATGTCGAGGGTAGAGTGCCTGCCAGGGTTTTGAGCTGTTGGTTGAGTAAATGGATGACTTTCTCTCCTCTTCAGGTTACTGCAGAGCTTTGTCTGTGACGAAGAATGCCAATCCCCAGCTCAATAGTGGCATGGCATCAAAATCACCTTCGGGTCTCGGAGCCTTTCCATCCACGTATCTGGCTGGTCGTGCAAGCCTGCAGATGGTAATTGTGGGTGATGCTGGCTGTGGGACTTAGCAGCAGATAGGATGGGAGAGGAAGAACGTGGCTCCCATCCAGCCTCATCAGAAGAGCAGAGGCTGTGGGTACCAAAGCCACACACTCATCATCGGGAACATGCTAAAGTTACACGAGGCAAGCGGGAAGGTGTCTGTTTGTATAGTGACTATACTAGAATTGCATTTTTAAATTGACGTTTTCTGTCTTAAAGATGACGGTGGGGGGGGCACTTAACTCAAGGCCCATTTTACACTGTGGCCCTGAAGGTTCAGAACCGTCAGATTCCACATTGCATTATGGTTTTATGTGGTTCAGTGACAGCAGGTATGATTTGCTGAGGGTAGAATTACTTTGTAGAACTAGCCCAGAATCTCTTCACACCTAGCAGGTGAAGAAAATGTAAATACAAAATCCAATAACCAATAAACCCATGCTATTTATTTGGAGTCTTCACACCAAATACGTTTATAAATAATGGAACTGATTATTTTTGAGATTTTTAAAATGCGGTTTCTCAGATTATTCCAAAAGGGATTTTTTTTTTAAAGTTCTGAAATTTTATGGGGCGCCTGCGTGGCTCGGTCATTACGTGCCTGCCCTCGGCTCGGGCCATGATCCCAGGGTCCTGGGATTGAGCCCTGCATCCGGCTCCCTTATCAGCAGGGAGTCGGCTACTCCCTCTGTGCTCTCTCTCTCTCTCTGTCTCAAATAAGTAAAAATCTTAAGAAAAATAAAGTTCCGAAATTTTAAAAATAAGCTTGCATTAGGATCAGCATATACTAAAACTAACACCGATTGAACACAATACATTAGGTGTTATGCTAAGGGTTTTACGCATATAATCTCGTTTAATTTCCAAAGAGACTTTTTATCTCAGCTCATAGTTTCTTTGGAAGGACAACTACCTTAAAAACATAATAAATTTCCTTGTGCACCAAAGGACACCATCAACAGAGTAAAAAGCAACCTTCAGAATGGGAGGAAATATTTAAAAATCATGTATCTCATAAGGAGTTAATATGCATATCATAATATGCAAAATACATAAAGAACTCCTACAACCCAGCAACAAAGAAAAAAAAAAAAAACTTACTTAAAAAAGGGCAAAGAACGTGAATAGACTTTTCCCCAAAGAAGATATACAAATGGCTGATAAGCACATGAAAAAATGTTCAAGATCACTAATCATTAGGGGAATGTAAATCATAACAATGACAACAAACCACTTCATACCGATCAGGATGTCTACTATTGAAAAAAAAAGCAGAAAGTAAGTATTGGCGAGGATGTGGAGAAATTGGAACCCTCATGCACTGCTGGTGTGAATGGAAAATGGTGCAGCCTCTATGGAAAACAGTATAGAGGTCCTTAAAAAAATTAAAAATATGACTGTCATATAACCAAGCAACGCCACTTGTGGATATATCTCCAAAAGAACTGAAGGCAGGGACTAGAACAGGTATTTGCGCATCCGCGTTTATAGCAACAAAGCCAAAAGGCGGAAGCAACCCAAGCGTCCATCGACAGGTACGTGGATAAACAGTGTTATATGCATACAGTGGAATATTATTCATGCTTATGAAGAATGAAATTCTGACACGTGCCCCACGTAAGTGGACCCTGAAGACATTACGCTAATTTGATCAAGCCAGTCACAAAAGGATAAATACTGTATGGTTCCACTTACACGAGGTGCTCAGAGTCATCAGATTGTATCATACAGACAGAAAGTAGGACGGTGGGGCCAGGGTTGCGGGAGGGGATGGGGGGCGCGCGCTTCCTGAGGATGGAGTTTCCTTTTTGGAAGATGAAACAGCTCTGGTGATGGGTGATGGTGATGCTTGCACAACAATGTAAATGCCGTTGAAAGGTACGCCTAAAAAGGTTTCAAATGGCAAATGCTGTCTTATGTATATTTTAGCAAAATTAAAAAACAAAAACAAAGAAAGTCAATGAATTTCTTATCTATTTGCCTCCAGTCAGCTCTGTGTGCCAATTTCCTGGATGTCCTTAGACTTGCTGTGTTGCTTTGCTCCTTCACCCCCTGCCGGTCTCTCTGGGCCTTGATCTCTGCCCTGCATCAGGCCCTTGTGGCTCTGCTGGAAGAACCACACTCTAGTCGTGTCCCCTAGGCATTTTGTGCGGTTGAAAGCATGACCTTTGCTCTGAGATATCCTAATCTATTCAGAGGTTTTAACAAAGGGCTTGATGGCTATGTCTTTGATGAGAAGAGATTATAACCTTCCAACTCTGAAAACCCCTATTTTGTTTTCTGAGCTCAAACCTTTCTTGTAGTATCATGTCAGACCCAGCCAACAAACACCAGCACATGCTGCTAACCTACCATCATCCAATCTGTCCAGTTCATTGTACGCTGCCCAAGTTAGCAGAGCTAAGAATGGTTCCAAATATCTCCCCACTTCATACGGTGGATCTGCACCCTTAGAGGCCCCGGGTACCAGTGTCCTCAACAGCTGACATCCATCCCCCAAATCAATGCCACATACTCTAGGTTTTCTGTTAGGACAGCACCTCACCTCTGGTTCCAATACCGGCATCACTTACGATGCTTTAAATTACTTTTTGGTGACCAACAATCCTAAAATGTCAGTAGGTTTTCAAAGATTTTTTTATTTATTTGAGAGGGGAGGGGGAGGGGCAGAGGGAGAGGGAGAGAGAAACTTTAGCAGAGCCCTCACTGAGCGCCCAGGCCGCCGGGGGGCTCGATCCCACGACCCTGAGATCATGACTTAAGCCTAAACCAAGGGTCAGATGCTTAATGGACTGTGCCACCCAGGCGCCCTTAAAATGTCAATTAGTTTTACCACAGATTGATTTCTTATTGTAACCTTTCAAGGACCTCTAACCTGGCAGAAAAGTCATAATCCTGAATGTTGTTATCATCCAGCGAGTCACGGCTCACTCACACTTCACATCTTTCCAAATTTCCTTTCTACCCCTTCACTCCTGCCTCTAGCCAGAGAATGTTCTCTACTTGTAAGATCTCATGTGATGGGACCAGGCCAACCTGGCAAACCCAGATCATTTCCAGTTCATCACATCCACTAAGTCTCTTTTGCCATTTACCATCACATATCCACAGGTTCCAGAGAATTAGGGCATGGGCATCTCTGGGGAGCCTAATTGGATGCACCATACCATCACAGACCAGAAGAGGAGGAAACAAAATACAACAAACCAACCTCCTACTCATTTGACCCTTGTCCTTGCCTACTGGCCTCTGTGATGGCTGACACAGCCTCGCACATCATCTTTGCCATTATTCCCTGGGCTGGTGCAGACTCCTGCCTGGGGTACAGGTGGCCATAACCGAGGGGACTGCATGGTTCAAGGGAAAGAGCTGAATTTTAGAGCTTTTTCTCCTAGGAGGGCACTGATCCCTGTGGATGTTTGTTCACTTACTTGTAAATAGATTTCAAATGTTGTGTGTGTCGTGGAAACCCTTGCTCAGGGCTCCAGGGAGCACTGGAGGAAGCCGCTCCAGGTGAAACCACCCTGTCGGCTTCTTCCCCGTTGCCCCTACAGCCCCCGACCAGCACCACCCCTAGCTGAGGGGGCCTCGGAGGGAAACTTCCTCTGCCACAGATCCTGCAAGAACCTTCCTAGCTTGCATCATGTGATTCAGGGGACACATAACTGTAGGATCTCCTGTTGATGAAGAGTCGTTGCCTTAAAGTCCGTGCTCGTTGTGTTTTGAAGGATTCTCCAGCCTGCTCAAGGACAGAGTCTGACACTGAATCAAGGACTTCAGCAGAGCCTCTGCTCCGCATCCTCTAGATGAGATTTTTGTCCCTTTTTGAATCAGCTGCTGGGTTTTCCTTCCAGCTCCAGGAGCGGCGATTACTCAATGCACAGAGTGCTGCCTTCCTGATAGATATCTCTGCCGACGAGCTTTGATTGGGTTCATTTGTACAGCGTGGGGAGCTGTCCCAATCTCCCCTGGCTTCTGGTGGCCTGCGTGCCGGCAAACACCTGCCGGGACCTGCCTGCAGCCAGGGCACCTCGGGACAGCTGCCTCCGCATCCGTGCTGTCTTCAACAGTAGGAAAGGCCGAAACCAAGGGCTTCAGGAAGGTCTGCAAGCACTGGGTTATTAAAAACACTTACAAGAAAGAAATATATTTATTTTCCAACCACAGAAGTTTCAGACTGCAAATCTGGCAAGCCATCAGGAAAAGTTGAGGGATGCAGTTCACATCCTACAAGATTGTGTTTAACGTCTTTACTGAAGGTTGTTTTGGGCTCCTACGGGGACAGAACGCCTCTCAATGGGAGACATGACACCTTCGGGGGACTTGGGGTCTTTAATCTTGAGACAAACAGGCTAAACCTCAGGGATGTTTTCGTTGGTTAGCCGAGGAGCAGATTCACCTCCCACGGTGGCGCTGGCTGCGAGGCCCGTGCAGACGCTGTCCACCTGATTCCGTGGTTTTTGAGGGGAAGTGATTGGTGGGGTGTTGACATTGCGCGAGCAGGATGCAAGCGCGCGGTCACCAGGGCTCTGCTCACAGCGGGTGGCCGACTTGGCCCAGCAGTCACCCTGCAGTGTCTTCACTGTTTGCTCAGGCCACGGGTTCACCAGGGGTCTCCACGTCGCTCACATGTTCACTGAAATGGGAGTGACGGGGGGAACTTCACGGACAGAACTGTGGTTTAGCTGCGCCCTGTAATGAAATTCTTACTTAGCCAGTGAACATTTCCTCTGGCTCCGGGCTTGTCAAACTATGCACCCAGTTATGACGCGGGGAGCTCCTGGATTCTGGGCCTTTCCGTAGTTTCCGGCACCGCCATGAGCTTATCACGGGTGTGACATCATCCTAAATTACGGGATGGTGCCGCAGAGGGACGGGCCGCCCGGAAACAGCGTGTGCGCGCGCCCCTCTTTACTAGGGAGCTCTTGGGACGCGTCACTCCAGTTCCTGTGATTTCAACTCTAAACTATTTAACAGTCGTGAGTGCCTGTTCCAGAATCTCTAGACAAGAGTGACTGCCGAAAAGGGTTTGCACGGCAGGCCTGCGCTCCATTTAGAAAGGCCTGATGGCAAGGTGGCCCCGGCGCGTCTGGGCACCTGCCGGAGCGGGCGCCTCGTCACCACGCTGCAAAGAGGGGCTCCCTGCGCCCCAACTGTCTGCACGAACTGGGCTGACACGGAGTCCCGCCTTCCTGCGGGGAGTCTGGGGTCTCGGCCCATGGCAGTCGGAGCGCGCCTGCAGGACGACCCCCCGCAGGGCCCTGGGCCTGCGTCTCTGCGGCCCCGTGGCACGACTCCGTTCCGGGGACGTCAGGGCGTCCTCCGATGCCCCCGGGAAGCTGGTGCCTGGTCTGCCGTCCACACGCACGCCCTCGCCTTGCTGACCCGCGTCGTGTCCCGGAGCGCGAGGACAGGCCGAGTGGCGGGGGTCCCGCGGGAGCCGCTGAGCCGGCGCGGGCTTGGGGACCCGGACTGCGTCCTGCGGGCGCGTCTACTCCCGCCGTCCCGTCCCCTCCTCCCCTCCCACCGGGCTCTCAAGGAGCGCGGAGCGGGTGCGGCGCCCCCAGGGCCACGCGCCGGCCGGCGTGGGGACGGGGCGGGCGCGGACGAGGGGCGCGCCGCGGTTCCCGGCCCTCCTGGCTCCAGGGCCGCTCCCCGTGGTGCGCGAGTGGGCGCGGCGTCGCGGGGAAGGAGGGGGATCCGCTCCGCTGCAGGGCGAGCCGGTGTAGGGTGAGGGAGTCTGGAGGCCACCTCCCAGCTTTGTCCCCACACCCTCCGCCTCTGACATCTTTGTCCTACGAATGGTGGGACGCCATGGGGGGCGGGGGAGCATGGTGGGGTTAAGAGCCTGCTAAGGGTGGAGGATGGGTCAGAGAGTGGATGCGTGGTGGCCGGCCGGTCAGGGGTGCCTGCTCCCGGGCGAGTGACCCGTGCAGACCCCCGGAGAGCGTGCTGATGCATGGGCGGATGCAGTAGAGGGCCCACGATGTCCTGGGACGACTAGTAGCTAATGTGCACGCAGGGTAGGGCTGTTAACTGCTGGACACTCCAGGGAGGACGTCTCCTCCCAGGAGGCTGACAAGTCATGCTTGTGTCTCAGGTGGACCTAACAGAAAGCCACAGCCAGGTCTGTGCTCATATGGGAGTGACTGTCTTCGGGGAGACTTAGGCAAAGAAATTCACAGATGACATGATTGCAGGTTCTGTGATCTTTGTGAAAACGTGGGCGTCTGAATAATATTCCTATTGCTAATCGTGATCTCCCTACAATATGGGCGCCCTTGGGAGGAAACATGGACTTGAGTGTCAGCTACTTGTACTCTTGTGACCACAGGCCGTGGCAGATTCAGAAGATGCAGCCAGGCACGGGCCAGGGTCCCTGCAGGACGGGACAGCAGGGCCTGTGAGGGGCCTGGGGACTGGGAAGGTCGAGGGCAAGAAGGAGGGGCAGCAGTGGGCAGGCGCCAAGGGTGCACTTCAGACTCCTGACCTCTGCTGAGACCGTGTGCCCTGCTGCTCGGAGTCTCCGTGATTCTGCGCTGGCGGAATAACCACTGACGTGGGAGGCCGTGGTCTAAAATAGTGTGCCTGACCTCTGATGCTACCGCTGTTTCTCCATGTTGGGCACGTGGCATTACGAATGAGACGCGAGTCTGTCCCTCAGCTGTAACACACTAGTCACCGTCCACCAGTGGCACCTCCCTGGGATCAAAGCCGCAAGGACACTCTCAGGAGGAAGCACAACCCTCAGCTGACTCCACCACTGGGCAAAACAAAAGAGTCAACTGCTGATTTCCCTGGGGCAGGCAATCCAAACTTTGTGGGGCCAGACATTTTGGTGCCCCCAGACAACTCTGAAATTAAGATGAAATGAAACCTAATTTTTAACATGAAAACCAGAATTTGGTTCATTGTTAATCCATAACAGCCTCACATGGCCCATGTGAATGGAACCCCCTGGGGTCGTACAGCTCAGCAGACGGGGAGGCCATGCAGCTGAGGTAAGCAGGTGGGGTGCACAGGTGTGTGCAGGTGAGCAGGTGAGGTGTGCAGGTGAGGTAAATAGGAAAAGCTGAGGCCATGAAGGTGAGGCTGGGGTCACAGCTGTTCTGATCCCAGAAGCATCTGGAGGATTCATTTTCTGCCTTTCTTGGTTCAGATGGGCATGTCTCTGGGCCTGGTAGAAGACTACCTTTTGCAGAACTTTGCCAAGATTTGTAGTATCTGAAACTGTATTTTGACAGATCTATTAAGGAAAATATTATATAAGAATGGTAAAAATTAAATAAGAAATTCTGTTTTTTCTCCTTTTAGCACCTGAAGAATCAGTTCTAAAATGTTAGGAAAGACCGTTTACAAAAACCCATAAATCTTTTTTGAGGATTAAAATAGAAGGAAAGAGTTATTTTCCTCACCTAAAGACCAGAAACTTCACTAAACAGTGTCTATTTTATGTTTGCTATTTGGCTACAATCCCTGTGAGATTATCTTCTGTGAATACTTTCTGATGACCAGAATTAGTACCCACTTCTGCAGTCGGTGGCCAAATTTGGGGGATTGCTGCTACTCTGATACATGAAAAATAACACATTGGTGTGATTTTTAAATTACTTTTTGTGAAGCTGAGCATATTCTGTCTTTTGCCTCTTTTTCTGTGAGGTTTTGGTTGTCTTCATTCTTAAGCACTCCGTTCATATTTGCCTTCACTGAAATGGCAACTATTTTTCTCTCAGTTTGTCGGATGTCTTTTGAGTTTCCTTAAGGTGATTTAATTTTTATATAAACATTTTTACAATCTTTGTAATCAGATTTACTAGCATTTTATTGCCTTTGGATTTGGAGTCATTATTAGAAGTGTGACCCCCACGCCCATGTCAGGGTTGCATCAGCCCACGTTTTACATCACCATCTAATACTACTGGCTTTATTTTTCAAGTTAAAATCTTTAATAGATCCGGAGTTCTTCTGGTGTATGGCGTGAGGTATGGATCACATTTTATCTTTATCTAGGAGGTAAACCCAATACCATCTATGAAAAAATTCATCCTTTAAAAAGAACAGTGGGGCGCCTGGGTGGCTCAGTTGGTTAAGCGACTGCCTTCGGCTCAGGTCATGATCCTGGAGTCCCGGGATCGAGTCCCGCATCGGGCTCCCTGCTCGGCGGGGAGTCTGCTTCTCCCTCTGACCCTCCCCCCTCTCATGTGCTTGCTCTCTCTCATTCTCTCTCTCTCAAATAAATAAATAAAATCTTTAAAAAATTAAAAATTAAAAAAAAAAGATCTGTGAATAAAGACATAAAGAGGATTTGAAAGGTAGCACATAGGGTGAAATACCGAACTGTAAAAACAAGAGTAAACTAATGGAAACAGGAATTATTTTTCTGGCTGGCATGGTGGCAAGCGGCCATTAGGATGGTAAGGAGAGAGCCAAGGCACGCAGCGTGCTGTGAACGCCTCTGGTCTGTGTTCTCTGCTGGGCGCCCTCCATGGGAGGGCCCACATCCAATCACTGTGCGTGCACGGCAGAGAAGCAAACGCACAGGCTATCAAAGTTCCTAAAGAAAATGCGGACTTCGGGCGCCTGGGTGGCTCGGACGGTTAAGCGTCTGCCTTCAGCTCAGGTCATGATCCCAGGGTCCTGGGATCGAGTCCCGCATCGGGCTTCCTGCTCCTTGGGAGGCTGCTTCTCCCTCTGCCTCTCTCTCTCTCTCTGTCTCTCATGAATAAATAAATAAAATCTTTAAAAAAAAAATAAAAAGAACAGTGATTTGAGAGGTCAACTTTATCAATTACCGACTTCTCATGCATGCTTTATTTTGTTCCTGGACTTTCCATTCTGATTTGATGAAATCAGAATATGTACAGCAGGTTTTCTCCATAAAATGCAGAAATGTTCATCAGCCCACATGGCTTCTTCTTTCTAAGAACTATGTGTAGCTAGTTTTTAAGAATTTATAAAGTCCAGGACTTTTTAACTCTAGTAAGAATTACTAAATTTGAAGAGGTGCCGTTATTAATGGGGTCCTGTGGTTGATGTTGGGGAGAAAATGGTGAAGTCACGTAGCTACTTCAGTGGGTTGTGTTCTTAGGCTCTGGGGTGGACACGTGAGCGGCTGTGCCGCAGCTCATCCAATACTGTGACATTCTCTGACTCTTGCTGTTAAGCAGGTTTTTAATTTCCTTGTCATGACTGAATTATATATATATATTTCTCCCTATAAAAGGCAGACACTATTAACTCTCATTCATTGCAGACACACAGCAAACGATTTCAGATTAGGGAACAGTTGTAAAAACAGAGAGAATGTATTGGAAAGGTACAGCCGCTGAAATATTACTTTGAGTACAAGTCACAGACTGGAGTCTATCTTGTACTAATGGAGAGAGGTGCTTCACAGGACAACAGTAATGCTCTGTGGTGGAGGGAGCACTTACCCGGCCCAGGGGAAGCCCACGCTCATCGCTCATCCGCTCATTCATCAGAGGAGGGAGGACGCTGCAAACCCCAGAGTGAGGCTGGGCACCTCCCCCAGGGAAAGCCGGGATTTATCTTCTCTTCCGGAGGGGGCAGGCTCCTGGTCGGGGAGCCAAGGAGGGTCCGTACCCCAAAGTGAGATTTCGGCACACCTACTGGCTTCTAGGGAGATGCGCCTCTTTGCTCAATCTGAAAGGAGCATGACCCATTCCCCCAGATGGCTGGGAACAAGTCAAATTTCGCTGAGAAGAAAATGTATTTGAAAGCACATCCTTACAAAGATTAAAGCTCCTCAGAAGTCAAACTGCAAGGATGAGTTCTGACACTTCTAAGTCTGTCTTCCTTTTATGAGAGCAAACAGTTCTAAAATATTAGGTTATGGTTTTAGTCTCTAAGTACTTTCTATAATTACCCTCTTCTTGGGATTCCCTGAACTTAATGGGGGCAGGGGATCCCCTAACCAAAGTTTGAAGGACATAAAATTTAGCAATTAAATAAAAATAAAATAAAAATAATATTTGATCATTTGTCTTCAAAGAAAACATGAGTTTTGTAAAACATACGTACGTATCTGGTGCCAGTAAAGATCTTATAAACTCAAAGGACAATAGTTTTCTTTTTCTCGGGCAGAAGGGCTTTTAGAACTTTATTATGATGACGACTGGACAAGTGTCAGTCAAAGGAAGCGTCCTTTGTCCCCGGTCGATGCCCCCACCGGGCCCCCCGCCCCAGCCCCTGAGCACCCTGGCCCCCTGCTCCCTCCCCACCAGCTGCCTGGAGCAGCCTGGCCCTCAGCAGGGCTCTGAGTACGCTTCTCGTCCTAGGCTCCTTTAGGACCATCTCTGCATCTTTTCCAGATGTGCCGCTCTCTCCAGGTCAAGCCCGATTTAGCACGAGGCATATAATGTTGACTATTAGCCACAGTAGAAAAGTTCTTCAAATAAAAATGATTGACCTTCTTTTACTGAGCTCTCTCTCGCGCTGGCTCTTTAACTTGAGGGAGATACAGTTATGCTATAAAAGTTACTGGTGGTTTTGGGTTTTCAATCTATGTAAGCAAAGTGAAACACACTCCTTCTGGGATTTGCACAATGTGGTGAGTTGGGGAAAACGTCGCTGTTTTTATTTACTGGAAAGGTGCTTCATACCTAAAAGCTGCTGTGAAAGGCGGTTCACATGCACACAAAGGGGCGTTCTTGGAATATTTAATCATCAGATCGAAGGGAAATATCTGTGTCATGATAGTAAGTTTAAAAACTTAACTCACAAACATAGCCAAACATTTCCTATATTCAGTCATTTTTGGTGGGAATGAACTTCAGTAACAAGAGGCTGAATAATGCTCTGCAGAGCTGTATTTTCCTCGAGTTCGTGATTCCGAAGATGCAGCAAGAATGTGCTCACGTGTCCATCTTATTGCAAAAGCAGAATACAAGTGGAGGTCCCAGGGACTCAAGGTGGCATCCGCTTGGAGTGCGAGGCTCCAGGCCTGCCCACCTGGCCTTCAAGGGCCCGCCCAGGCCAAACACGCGCCGGTTCCTGGTTCAGGCCTGGAATGCCAGAGCTTTGGGTTTTCTTTACAAACGGGGGTGGGGTTGGCCACACTTATCAACAGTTTCTGGTCACCAGCCAATTAGGAGAAGTTTATGCATGCCTAGGCCGTTAAAAAAATGTTCCAAGGGTCTGACTTTGTTAGCATGGCCAAATGATCTGTTTTTAATGTAAATATTTTGGCTCCATTGAAAGTTAGCAAATCAAAGATTCTGCTGTTCCTTCATTTTAATTTCCTTTGGATGATACTTTGAAACATGCATGCTGGACCAGCCTTGCTCAACGGCGTCCAGTCACGAGGCCCCTCCGGGAATTGGTGTTGCTGGGGCCTCCGTGTTGGGCTCGCTGAGGTTTGCAGCGTGAGATGTGGTTATGGGTGGAGGTCAGCAGGCCAGGCGAGGGCCTTGCGCACGGTGAGGTGACCAAATGGTCACATCCATTCCCATCTCAGAAGGGCAATGTGGGGGACGGAGAGGGAGAGAAACACATTTACTGACTGACTGCAGATATAATACTTAAGTTCTGGGTTTCCCTGGTTAGGGTGTGTTTGGAGTGTTGGAGAGGGGTGGGCTGTGCTGTCTCCTGGGGGTGCAAACCCTGAAACCACACCCAAGTAGGGCTCGGGGTCAGGGATCCTGTGCCGGCAAGGGTGGGAGGGCTCCACCGGGGGCCAACGGAGAGGCAGGGCTGAGCCCGCCGCCCGGGTGGGCGGGAGGGCAGGGGTGCAGCTGTGCCCCCCTCTGCAGCCAGCCTCCGTGGCTGCTCCACGGCCCCAAACAAAACAAATCCCCCGCTGTTTAGCTAGCTTAGGACTGTGCCTCCTTAAATGGGACATCAGACCCAATGGCCCTTGATTACAACTTCTCGTGAACAGTTACATTGTTCTCTGTGAGACCCCGGCTTTCCTGAGTGAGGATCACTTCGTAAATGGTTGAGGTTTCTAATCCTTGTAAACGATGGTTCATTTTAATTTGAGGATTTGATGGTATCATGTTGCTTTAAGTGTGCTTGTATTAAAAAAAAAAGGCAAATGACTGCTTACAACAGTGACATTAAGTCTCCTTTTAAATGGACTTTATTAAGTTACAAAGGAAGGGGGTCCGTCTCAGGAAAACAGCAAAGAACATCCAGGACAGCCATGCGTCCGGAGCGACGGGGTGTGGGGATGCCTGGGCCACTGCCCCCCAGCAACTGCCTGTGCGGGGCTGGGCCAGGGGGTACCCAGGGGCCCGGGCTTGGCGGCCGACGTGGGGGGTGCCCAGGGCCCCCCTTCCCTGGAGGGGGCCCGAGGGGACCCCGGCAGAGCTGGGCTTATGGGTCCACTGTCTCCCAGACACAATCCAGGTACGAGGAAACTCCGCGCCCCCTTGGGCCTGGTTCACGGAGAAAACTTCTCTCTAGCGGGGCATTCCCGCAAGGCTGGGGCGAGTCCCCGACGCTGCCCAGGTCCCTTTGGGTCTTCTGTGGTAGTTCACTTGACCATATGGACTTCTTTCCTGGAGGAAGCCCGTTTGTCGTCAAGGCCCTTTACCGGTGGGTTTTTATGCTGCTCTTTTGAGGAGAGAGCTCTAAGACAGTGTAGGTTGGTTGCAGACCTTAAGCGGCTACTGGCTGGGGTGGCCTGGCCCTACAGTTGCCCGGGATTGCCCGGGAAAGTTTGGGAGGCCGGTCATGCAGTTTTCTCTCTGTTCTTCCCCCTAAACTGTGCCCTGTTAGGACTCACTCCAAACACGTGCTGATTTTTGTGAAAAAGGCCTTTGCCTGCATCCAGCACTCCGCTGTTCAGAGCAGGAGAGTAACAACAAGAAGACAAGATTCAACTACTACCAAAAAAATAAATAAATCCAAACTTCTCAGCACTATTTTCAGGAGCAAGCACCCTGCGTAACAAGAGCGGACACGGAGACATCCGTTTGATAGCTCGGCCCTGAATCCCCGGGCAGCATGAAAGGGAAGGCGGGGGCCAGAGGCATCTGATGATCACAGGCTTCTCCCCCCTGCAGAGCCCCAGCCAGCCCGAGCCCCAGCCCGGGGCCAAGGGCCAGCGCCCTCTTGCCGGCGCGCAAGCCCCTCTTGTCGGGCAAGGGTCCGGGGGCTCCACTCCTGCTTACACAGGTAATGATTTGCTCCTTAATTTACAAATGGTAAAACAGAAAAGCAATTTAGCTAAACAGTGAATGAAATCTGACACAACTCATTTCTGCCCATCGTTGCTTTGGAATTTATTTATACTGATGTTATTTATAGATGCCGAATACATATCATCAAAGACACTGTGGTTTTAATCATGTTTATGGAAGCCTGAATGTCACACATAATGCTATTTTCATAAGAAAAAAATCCCCAAGCAAATGCAGTTAAAACCAGGTTATGGAATATAAAGGAGAAAATGGAAACATTATCCTCCTTTCTTTTCTTTTCTTTTTTTTTCTTTTTTCCTTTTCCTGGTGCTCCAGACTCCTTCTGAGTTAGGGCCAATATCATGGACATAAGCACAAGGGCCTTTACTCAGGCAAATGCTAATTTTTCAATGATGGCAAAAATTAGAAAAACTCCACTGGCTCCATATTTTCTTCTTGGGAAACCAATGAAAATGTAAATGGGCTGTGCGCTTTTGTGTGGAAATTCTGACCGGCTTTATCGCTCCTCTCCCACCCTCGCCCTGGAATCCAATTATGTTCGGGGCCGGGTGCGCGGCCCAGGGAGGTGAGGGGAGAGCCGAGGGGAGGCCGCCAGTTAAATTCTTTTCTCAGCTTCCAGGATGCCACCATGGGAAAGCTTTCCTCTCCTTTTACATATTCCAGAAAGAATTATTAGCCTTAACATTGCAGCGGGACGGGTCTCATGCCCATTTAGGAGCTAACTTGGGATGCGCCAAAATGAGAAGTCCCAGGAGTAATTCTAGCTCCTCCAGGTCCTTATTTAATGGACTTGCTGGATTTGATCTTTGTGCAGCACAGAAAATGACCCGCTCCCTGAGTTTCAGGCCCTGGGAGCTGTGTTTCCTGGGGGGGGGGGGGGGGGGGGGGGGGGGGGGGGGGGGTGGGGGGGGGGGGGGGGGGGGGGGGAGACGGTGGTTCACATGGCTTCCAGTGTGGGGCCTGGTGCGGTCTGTGCAGGGCCAGGCTCTGGGCTGCCCGGCCCCCCTGCCCCAAGGCCGTGTTTACACGATCTTTATCTCCCGCACCTATTACTGCAGAACCCTCAGTTAGCTCTCCACTTGCAAAATAGCACCTGGGAAACGTTCTTCCACAAACCTGTTTCACCCTTTTCCGCCCCTCCCTGCGGTGACAGGTTAAGATTTGCAGTTTTTCACACTGTGGCGGCACCTGGCTCGATGCTATCGCCAGGGAGGAATGCCTGGAGGGGGGCTCAGAGCAAGGAGCACAGTTCATCAAGCAGGAACGTCACCCTAAGAGCAAACGGAGTGTTTCCACTAATAACATGCTAGGGAACAGTTAATTCTGACCGGGCAGCCCTTGAGTGAGGCACAGATGGTCGGTGAGAAGCCAGCCTGCCCAGCTGCCCTCCCACCCGGGCCGGTGAGCAAGGTGAGGCCTGCGTCCCCACCAGGGCTGCCATCCCCGGGAAGACAGAGGGCCGGCCCGGGAAGGCACCTGCGAATTCAAACCACTCAGTGAACTGGTGGGTGACTTCCCTCCTTTAGAATCAGGTTCCACGTAGTGTTCCCCAGGAGGACGTTGGGATAACAGATGAGCGCAGGCAGCCCGCCCACTGGAGCTGGTGGCCCCGTGCTGACCCGCGCATTTCTCATATTCCGCTCCTTCTCCTCCCTCAGCCCCTGCCGCCTCGTCATTAGCCCCGTTATTGGGGAGGCCACGCATTTCACGTCTCATGGTAGTTTGGTGATGACCTCGGGCTTATTGGAAATATGTAATCTCCGGGCCCTGTTCGTAAGGAGCGGTAACTGGCATGCTCCGTGCTCATGGGCGGGAGAGAGCTGTGCACCTTCCTTCATTTGGAGCTGTTAGCTGCTTCGCTGAAACTCCAGAACCATCAGATCGCGTTTAATGGGTGGCTTCCTTCCTTCCTTCCTTCCTTCCTTCCTTCCTTCCTTCCTTCCTTCCTTCCTTCCTTCCTTCCTTCCTTCCTCTTTCTCTCTCTCTCTCTCTCCCTCTCTCCCTCCCTCTCTCTCTCTTTCTGCCTTTCCTTTCCTTTCCTTTCCTTTCCTTTCCTTTCCTTTCCATTCCTTTCTTTTCCTTTCCCTTCTTTTCTTTCCATCAACTAAGATGTGGCTATGACCAGGAGAAGCCATGCCTGAGCAAGGATCGCTACATTTGGCAGTCTGGAGCTGGCCCAGCCACGGTCACTGGGACCCCGGCACACGGAGAGTGCGTGCCTTCCTCGTTTGTGGGGAGCAGCACGGGGCCCTCCGCCTCTCTGGGGCAGTGGGTGGGGCCGCCGAGCAAAACAGCTGATCACCAGCAGCTTCCAAGTAGGACCCTGTCCCACTCAGATGAAAGAGCATCTTTTTACAGGCTGTTTAAAAGAATTTTCCATAATTATAACAAGTACAAAATCAATGAAGCAGAGGGAAATGGAATTTTAGTCCAATAAATCAGTTCATTTTTTCTTCCATCTGTCTTCCATGTGAGTTGTTTCATGTGAGGAATCCTGCTTGCTGAGGCCCAGAGGATGGCATCTTTGTCTCAGCCTAGGTGGGGGGCGCTCATCACTTTGGGGGTCTCAGGTAATTCTATGGAAGCCGCGGAGGACTGAAGGACACTCGGATGGAGAGCCCAGCAGAGAGCCCAGGAAGGGGCCATGGGGCACCCATGGCCAGTGGACCAGAGGCCCTCAGGAGCGCCCAGCTCTGCCAGGCGGCCCTGGGAGAGGCCCCACCTCCCTGCTGTTCAGTTTTGCTCACCCCCAAAATAGAGAAGCATCATGCCCTCTCCAGGGTTTTTGGAGGCTTCAACGAGAAGTTCTTTGTAGAAGCATCTAGAACAGGGGGTGAGAGTCCCTAAATTCTCAGAAGTGGTAGTTTCTCTCTTTGCACAAGGAATTTTATGAAATAGCCCCAAAGACCCTACAATAAGCGAGCCAAAACAAGCAAATTCAGATTCAACTTTTACTTGAAGACGAGAGTGCCATGTTGGATTTCAGACACTTTGGAATAATCTTCGGTGAAACACAGAAGACAACAATTAGGTAATTTTATTTACACGCAGGGTTCACTTGACACCACAGGTGTTCAATGAACATTATAGCTGCTGTGTGTGGATAAGAGGAAGCTTCTCCCTGTGCCCTCACAGACACCCTGCTCCCCTGGCAGCCTTTCAGGAAGAAGACATCACCCAGACGGACAGACGGGAAATGCCCCTGGGTCCCTCTCCCCTGCCTCACGCGGCAGAAGAGCGAACCCAGCTGAGTCCTATTCGGGCCCGGCCTTGTCTCACTCTCTGCTTCATCAAGCTGTACGTAAGTACGTAAGCACACCCACCACTGCTCTGGACTCGGTTTGATGCCCCAGTCTCCTTATCGGTGAAACCAGCTCTCGTGCGGTCCATCCACCTGAGCATGATGGTGGGATGTGCGCCCGCCTCTGGGCTGGCTCTGGATGTTGAACAGCATGGGGCAGTGAAAGGCACGCTATCCGTCCACCGCACCGCCTGTTTCGGCGGTCTTCTCAGGGGACTAGAATAACTCCCCTTCTCCTTGGGAAATAAACCAAATGCTCCTCAAGTGAGTGTTGAGGGCAATTTTCAAAGGCAGTGAGAGGGAGAACTGAAGCATGCAAGTGAACGTTCTTCCACGTGACTTGGTGGGGTCGAGAACTAAAACTCTTCATCTTAAATTGACATAAACAGAAAGATGAGCTTCATAAAGGAAGTGAGTCAGAGGCTCAGGGGTTGGGAAAGTTCCCGGCAGCCAGCAGCGGACTGGGGGTGATAATGAGCCCCAGGAAGGCTGGTAAAGCGTGGGCTGCAGTTGGTGCAACCTTTGCCAACGGCTTCCAACAGGTCTTGTTTGCATAGACTCACACCCTCTGAATTCTACCTCGATGAAACATCCTCCCAGGCCAAGAATCAAAGCACGTCTGTTGAAGCTCCTTGCCTTGTGTGACATTTGTTTGCAGTAATGGGTCTTCCGTACTCATTCTCCTCAAACCTTCAGCAGCTCACAAGAAGGATGTCCCAGGTCCTCTTGCAGATTCCCAGACGGCGCTCAGCACCATCCCTCTCCCTCCGAGCTGCAGGGTGAACAAGGGATGGCCTTCCCACTTCTTCCCCAGACAGGCACTTTTTCTAGAACGTGTCCTCTGATGTATTATCTGTTTAAGTCCTCTTTTTCAACCTTGTTTAAAGGCACATTTTTCTCACTCTGTCCAGAAAATTGAAGCAAAGTTCTGTTGTTGTTGTCTTCTTTCATCTGCTTTCAGAGGGAGAGTTTTTGCTTAAGGATTGATTACCTCTGAGGGTAGATTCTTCAATTTTGTGGCTTAAACTATTAAAAAAAGAGGAGACGCCCCCTCTCAATTTTCTACAGAATCATAAAAGGTGGCTTTATTCTCTTAAAAATCACCTAGTGTGACTAAGAAGGCCCGGAGGCTTTGGTGAACATAAGCAGTCATCTCTAAGACAATGGAGCACTTAATTCCTCGAAGTTCCCTGTTTTCTCAGTGATGTAATCTACCATCAAAGTCAGAAAACATGCCCCTATGAATCCAGGCACTTGTCGGTTGTCCTAGCCTGAAAATATCCTTCCCTCTTCTTCCCACCCCCACATGTAAAACCATTTTTAGATGCAGTGGTATTAACTGTTGGGTCAGCTTATTGTGAACATTCTCATCTCAGATGTTCTCTTGGTTCATGTGCTGGAAACATGGTCTATGATTGTTGTGTTTTGTTTTTTTTTTTCCCCCATAACATATTGGCTTGTCCCTACACAGATTTAAATACAATATGGATCTAATTATATCACATGAAAGCAATAGCTCCTTAAAATAAAATCTTTGTAGAACACAAATTACTTATCATATCCTATTAATTTGATATCCCAACTAACTAGTAGGATAACAGATTTTACTGCACACCACTTAAATCCTGTACTTAAAGTATACTAGGGTTTCTTAGGTTGTGTTTAGAAAAGCACATCGCATGAAGGGTGGGGACAGGGATGGAGCATCTATGAACCTGGTTTCGGAATGCAACTTTTGGAAAATCACGATTTGCAAAAAAGTTTCTCACTGAACTTTATATTTAATTAATTAAAAGGACATGATTAGGTGCCTAAAACCATAGGTTACTATCAAGTAGCACTGAATAAAAAAGTTGCAATAAACTGAATTAAAAAAAGGGGAGTAAGATAGATACTCTGTTTTGAAAATGAGGTCCCTTTATTTTATTGCCTTTATTCTGATGTGCAGACATTTTCTGCACATTCTTTGCCCTTTGTGAATTCTTTATGTCCCATATTTATCTTTTTTGACAATGGAGTTAATTCTACCAAGCCATGTGATTCGGTTGCTCTTGTAACCATTGGACTGTTCTCCTTAAAGACACACGTGGGACTCCACTCCCCTGCCGCACTGAGGTCAGGTAGGTACGGGGACTGGTACTGGCCACTGAGCCTCGAGTGGAAGTGGGTGAGTTGCTCCCGCGTGATATGCCATGTCTGCCTTCCTGGCCCCGACGGGAGCCTGTATCGTGGTGGTGCCCCTGTCAGCCTGGGCCACTGAGAGCCCCCCCATCCACTCACGCGTGGCCTGAATGAATGAGAGACAGAACCTGGTTCTTTAATCGGCGAAGGTTAGGGCCAAGAGCTGCAATTCCATCACCTCCTGCTGCATCCTGGACTATTCCGCTTGGTATAATTACTGGTGTGTTTCACAATTCAACTGCCGCATCAGCAAGCTTCATAAACCTGTGCTGAAATCCTTTTGCATTTCTGTTTGAAACAGTCCTCAAGGCTTCACTGCATAAAGTTCGTAGGTTAGCTTCCCAATCACGTCTTCGTGCGTTTCTCATGAGACCTCTCAGGAGCAAAGGTCCAGGTGCAAATGTCCACCTACCATTTGGTGTGTGTGGGGGGGGGACTTGACTATCCATGGGGACACAGAACAATGGGTCCACCTTCCATGCAGACATGGCACCGTGCTTGCCATGGTGGCCATAGGATTCAGTGCAGCCATGGTGACCAATACTCCTTGGGAGGACTAACCCGTACACACAAAGGGAAACATTTTAGACATTTCAAAGAAACCTAGCCATAGGCTGGTCATATAAGTAAGGAGAACCCAAAGAGAGTTAATATTTGAACAATGATTTCATGGTGAATTCATCCTTCTATCCTGACCAACACCTACTGGTTTTCAACAACCTCAGGTAAAATTCTTGAGCCTCATCAGCATCGGTGGGAAAGACAGGACAGCCTTTGTTCATCGGGGGCCATTATTATCTGTGTCTTGCAGGGAAGTCTACAGCCTCTGCGTGGATACTGAGCAGTCCGAGAGGCAGCCAGCTCAGGCTGTTGGTTGGACACAGGTGGAGGCTGGAGCAGGGGACTCCCGGCCCACTGAGGGAGCTCCGCAACGTTCACTCTCAGTGGCTTAGCGCCCAGGAAGAGTAGTCCTAGAAAAAGAACTTCTAATATCGAGTGGTTCCTTTTATTCTTCCTTGATACAGTCTTTCTTGTGCTGGATGAAAGGCGAGGACCGGGAGGCTAGTGAGCAGGAGTACATGGACATCAGGAGGACCTTCACAGGACAGTGGCAGCCCACGACTAGGGGGCAACCAAAGGATGTCCAAGAGCAGATGCCCGAAAGCATGCTGTGGTCTCTTTTGGAAGTGGTTAGAATTTTGGAAAAGAGTTCAGTGTGAGTTACAAAGAATCATGCAAATAAGTCTGGGGGAAAGACCAAGATTCAGTGAGACTGATTCACCCCTCCCCAATTTGTCATCAGAATAGTAGGGAAGATACAGAACGTGAAGAAAGCTCATACCGGCTCTTGGAGAAATGTCAACTAAAAACAATCTAAGCATTTTGCTGCCTTCCTGTCTCCACGTACAACAAATGCACCACTCCAAATGAAGCTAAGAAGGCATCGCGCCCCTTCCTCTTCTAGTCTAGGCCAAGAAACCTGGGAAAGTTATGAAGCAAAAAACTGATTAGTCATACCATTTTGAAGAAGCCCAAATTCCATCTTCTACATCCTCTCTTTGGCTCACCCTCTACCTGCCCGGGGGCTCTAACACCGTGCAAAGAAGAGCCACATAGGCAGGTGGATGGAGATGAGGGCTGGATAGACACTCTAAAGATTAGGTTTGGATAAACCTCCTCGGGCTTCCACATGAATGGCCTCAAGGGAAAGAGAGCACAGAATATTCTATTACACGAATTAGAAAAAAATGTTAGATTGCCTCTTTTTAAAGGTTTTATTTATTTATTTGAGAGAGAGAAAGAGAGCGTGAGTGGAGGGGTGTAGGGACAGAGGGAGAGGGTGAGGGAGAAGCAGACTCCCTGCTGAGCAGGGGGCCCGATGCGGGGCTCGATCCCAGGACCCCAGGATCATGACCTGAGCTGAAGGCAGACATTTAACTGACTGAGCCACCTGAGGTGTCCCTATTTTTTTTTTTTTGGTAGGCCACAAAACAAGGTTTATTGAGTGATAGTAAAGTTTATTGAAAGATAGATTACAAAGCTCCCAGAGAGGGAGGGGACCCCAGAGGTTGCCCAGATTGCCTCTTAATATTCTTTCTTTTCTCTCTCTCATTTTTAAAATTTTTATTTTTTTTTAATTTAAATTCAGTTAATTAACATATAGTGTGTTATTCATTTCAGAGGTAGAGTTTAGTGATTTATCAATTGTATATAATGTCCAGTGCTCATTACATCAAGGGCTCTCCTTAATGCCCTTCCCCCAGTTACCCATCCCCCCACCCACTTCCCCTCCAGCAACCCACAGCTGGTTTCCTAGAGTTAAGGGTCTCTATGGTTTGTCTACCTCTCTGATTTTATCTCATTTTATTTTTCCCTCCCTTCCCCTATGATCCTGTTTTGTTTCTTAAATTCCACATATGAGTGAGATCATATGATAATTTTCTTCCTCTGACTGACTTATTTCACTCAGCATAAAATCCTCTAGTTCCATCCACATCATTGCAAATGGTAAGATTTCATCCTTTTTGATGGCTGAGTAATATTTCATTATATATATATACACCACATCTTCTTTATCCATTCATCTGTTGATGGACATCTTGGCTCTTTCCACAGTTTGGCTATTGTGGACATTGCTGCTATAAACATCGAGGTGCAGGGGCGCCTGGGTGGCTCAGTTGGTTAAGTGACTGCCTTCGGCTCAGGTCATGATCCTGGGGTCCCAGGACCGAGTCCCGCATCGGGCTCCCTGCTCAGCGGGGAGTCCGCTTCTCCCTCTCCCACTCCCCCCTCTTGTGCTCTTTCTCTCTCTCACTCTCTCTCTCAAATAAATAAGTAAAATCTTAAAAAAAAAAAGAATTTAAACATCGGGGTGCACGTACCCCTTCGGATCCCTTCATTTGTATCTTTGGGGTAAATACCCAGTAGTGAAATTTCTGGGTCGTACCATAGCTCTATTTTCAACTTTTTGAGGAACCTCCATACTGTTTTTCAGAGTGGCTGCCCCAGCTTGCATTCTCACCAACAGTGTAGGAGGGTTCCCCTTTCTCCGCATCCCCGCCAACATCTGTCATTTCCTGACTTGTTAATTTTAGCCATTCTGACTGGTGTGAGGTGGTATCTCATTGAGGTTTTGATTTGGATTTTCCTGATGCTGAGCGATGTTGAGCACTTTTTCATGTGTCTGTTGGCCATTTGGATGTCTTCTTTGGAGAAATGTCTGTTCATGTCTTCTGCCTGTTTCTTGATTGGATTATCTGTTCTTTGGGTGTTGAGTTTGATAAGTTCTTTACAGATTTTAGATACTAGCCCTTTATCTGATATGGCATTTGCAAATGTCTTCTCCCATTCCATAGGTTGTCTTTTGGTTTTGTTGACTGTTTCCTATGCTGTGCAAAAGCTTTTTATCTTGATGGAGTCCCAGTAGTTCATTTTTGCCCTTGCTTCCCTTGCCTTTGGTGATGTTTCTAGGAAGAAGTTGCCGCAGCCGAGGTCACAGAGGTTGCTGCCTATGTTCTTCTCTAGGATTTTGATGGATTCCTGTCACACATTTAGGTCTTTCATCCATTTTGAGTTCATTTTTGTGTATGGTGTAAGAAAGTGGTCCAATTTCATTCTTCTGAATGTTACCTCTTAATATACTTAAAGAAATGCAAGAATGCACAGTCCCTGGGAAATAGGAGAGCATTCCTTAAGAAAATGCAAAGATTAAAAGAACAAGAAGACACTGGAGGCCATTAAGGACACTTAAGATTGGCATTAAGGGAAGCAGACGAGGGGCGCCTGGGTGGCGCAGTTGGTTAAACGTCTGCCTTCGGCTCAAGTCATGATCCCGGGGTCCGAGGATCGAGCCCCACATCAGACTCCCTGCTCAGCGGGAAGCCTGCTTCTCCCTTTCCCACTCCCCCTGCTTGTTTCTGCTCTTGCTAACTCTCTCTCTGTCAAATAAATAAATAAAATCTTTAAAAAAAATTAAAATTAAAAAAAGAGAAGCAGATGAGTTAAAAATATTAAAATATTAAAATTTTGACATCTACTGCATTTGATAAAACCAGAAGGAGTTTTCCACCATGAAACATTAAATCATTATTCCAAAAGACAGATTTGAGAATGTCTGTAAGAAGGTAGAGAAATGGATGAGAATAAGGTAATACAAAATAAAGAACATAATATATCTGGACAGCAGAGTCCAACCCAAAGGCCTGAGCTTTCTTTTTATTTATTTATTTATTATTTATTATTTTTTTTTTTGAGACAGAGAGAATGAGAGACAGAGAGCATGAGAGGGGGGAGGGTCAGAGGGAGAAGCAGACTCCCTGCCGAGCAGGGAGCCCGATGCGGGACTCGATCCTGGGACTCCAGTATCATGACCTGAGCCGAAGGCAGTCGCTTAACCAACTGAGCCACCCAGGTGCCCAGGCCTGAGCTTTCTTAAGGAAAGAAATTTTTTAAAAAGCATTAGCAATTAAGACCACAATAAAAAAAAAAAGAAAGAAAAACTTTTTGAAATGGAAAGAGAAAGTCACACAGACTCCATGGCTTTCAGTGTTCTAGGCAAAACAGTGAAAGCAGCCCATGTAGAAACATCCACGCCTACATAGACTCCCGTGATTTTTTTTTTTTTTGAAGTCCAAAGACTTAAAACTCTATTTGCAAGCATTTATGAGAAAGAGAGCAGGAAGTTGAGTTAGCTGTATACTTCCATTGAGTCATCCAGCTGATGGGAGATGATGAAGCTACTTGACACAGGAGCAAAACTACTTGCTCTTCTAAAACTTCCTTCTCCTACAAGTTGTCTTTCACATTGGAAAATGCCCTAAGTGGAAAGCCTCAGAAAGTGTGCCACCTGCATACCCTTCATAAAAAGAAAGTACTCAAAGGTAGTCTATAGCCATCAGACACAGAGGCCACAGGCATAATTAAGAATAAGAAAGTTGTGCTACGGAATAACACTGATTGAGGCTGAAGTCAGGTAAGTTAAAGATGACTGAAATTGTCCATTCGTCTTGAAAACCAAGTGCCCATTGCACAGTACAAAGAATTTCAGGGAAGATACTATTTTTGGTTCTTCGTTCTTTGCTCACTAGTTTGTTTACATATTGCTGATATTTTTGCTTTCCTTGATTTTAAATGGGAGGATTCAACGTTAAGTTTTCCAAGTTATAAGTAAGAAAAGGAAGAGACATTGACCAATTTTATGCCTAGGCAGTAAGTGAAGAACTCATCACTTGGGAATACTTTACTATGTTGCAGTTTTGTTTCTCCTTGCAAAAAAAATTTATCTGAAGAGCCAAATCTATCTCTCTATCTATATATCTGTGTTTTTAATATGCTAGTGTTTTAATAGTTGATCCCAAATGTGCCTACTTAAATGTTATTGATAAGTATATTTTAGAGCTGAGAATGTAAAACAGATTAACCAGTGGTGATACTTGCTGAATCCTACTCAGTAAAATAGCACATGCGTCATGTTCCAGGAAAGCTCTGCAGGCAGAAATAAGACGCCGCTACCTCGTCCAGCTTTCTAGCAAATCATCAAATAACTATGAATCAATCTATCTATTGATTACCGGTGATGCATTATTATGTGTATGATATTTTTAAGGACAGTCCCTCTACCTTCATGCACTTCTAACATATTTGGGGAAGCAAGTATTCGACTATGAAACTTTATATAAAATATAATGTGGAGATAGCTGTGTCTAAGGAGACACAAGCTGGTCTGGGCTGAATCGTCAAAGGGCGCTCTTAGATACACATTTCTGTGTTTTCCGAGGAGACAGAAGGCAAGCCAGGGTGTCAACATAGTCTGAGAAGAAGGTGAGTGCTTCAGCGGGAGGAAGGGTTGGCTTCTCCAGGTGAAGGGCTGGAGCGAGCAAAGGCACAGGTAGAGAGGACTGGGCCTGGTGGTCAGCCGGGCCACCGTGGCAGGCACGTGAGCCGCTGTGGGTGCCGTTGGGGAGGCAGCCAGAAGCCAGATGCTGAGGGCCTTGCATGACATGCCGTGTGTGTTCCGATCGAATTCTATGGCTGGGGCCCAATGATGGTTTTCAGATGGCGAGTCGCTTGATTACACTGTATTTTATTTGCTTCTAGATTTATTTTGCTTGATTTTTGAAGTCGCACAAACAGAAGTCTTCATGGTAATAACTGAAACTGCTCGAAGACAGGAAAACGAATCTTTCAGCTTCCCCACCCCCACCCAGGCCCCCACCAGCAGCCTCCGATGCCCACCTGTCAGACCTCCTGCCTACTCGTCTCAACGTGGGGGCGTCTTCACCAGTGGAGGTGCTTTTCTCCCGTAACCAGAATATAAATGCACGACTCCAAAAATCCTCCTTTTTTCACACAAATTATGCCCATGCCAATATGTACAGACTTGAGATTGTTTTTAACAAGGCTGCCTTAAAATTCATAATATCTATATGACATTACTGCTGAACACTTGAGTTGGGTCTCTACAAGCATCTCTGGATATGTATCATTGCAGAGCTGTGCTTTCATTTATAAAAAGTAAATTTTCCTACATGAGAATGCTGGATAACATGGAAGGTGGATTTTAATTGTATCCTCAAAAGTCTATAGGAATTTCGAGACAAAAGTTGCAAGGACTTACAGGGGAAAGGCATGCCGGCAGCCTCAGACTTCTCGCCCGCAGAACCGGAGGCTGGAGGCAGAGGATGGCAAGTAAGAATTTTGTATCCTCAGCCAAGATATTGTTCATCTTTCAGGACAAATGAAAATGAATTCAAACGTGTGAGAATATTAAGAGAACATCACTATGTTTGCTACGTAAGGAAATAATCAAGAAATCATTGCCCAAATGACAACTGAATTAGGAATTTCAAGATAGGAAAAGACACAGAGGTGGGGGGAGAGTGGCACACAATCCGCCCCGCATGCAATGACATCGGAGGGCATGGTGGTCCTGGCAGGGTGTTTGTAACACACACGTCAGCTAAGAATGCTGGGAAAATACAAACTTCATGGTAAAACAAATTATGGAGTGAAATTAAATTTTACATTGTCTCAGCAGAACCAGGAATGTGGGAGATGGATGGATTTGGGGAAGTAAAACCTTTCTAAATGACTCACTTAGATGGCAGTAAGGAGAGGGCAGGCAAGTTAAGCAGGTGTGGGCTTCCCTCTCTTGGGGGGCTATAAACTCAAGGTTGGTTGTTGCAGTATGGCTACAGAATGAATGGGAACTCTGCCAAGACAGCAAAAAGGGAGACAGAATAGCAGCAGCGGAGCTTCGGGTGGCAGGTCCGAGGTATGGCCTGGGATGGGTAAAGACCATCCCATCAGCTATCACACTCATTGCCAGTGGGCTCAACAGCTACCTCCAGATTCAGGAAGGGCAGGGGTCAGATTGTTAGCAAAACCCAGCTCTGTTCTTTTCAAGAAAGTCCTCCAAGTGACAAGGGAAGATTGAAAATAAAGATATGGGTAGTTCTATTTTGAACTTTTTAAGGAACCTCCATACTGTTCTACCACCCAGCATTTGCACTACTAGGGATTTACCCAAAGATACAAACATACTGATCCAAAGGGGCACCTGCGCCCCAATGTTCACAGCAGCAATGTCCACAATAGCCAAACTATGGAAAGAGCCCAGATGTCCATCTACAGATGAATGACAAGATGAAGGTGTGGTATATATACACAATGGAATGTTATTCAGCCAAAAAAAAAAATGGAATTTTGCCATTTGCAATGACGTGGATGGAACTGGAGGGTATTATGCTAAGTGAAATACGTCAGTCAGAGAAAGACAATTATCATATGATCTCACTCATATGTGGAAATTTAGAAACAAAACAGAGGATCATGGGGGAAGGGAGGGAAAAATAAAATAAGATGAAATCAGAGAGGGAGGCAAACCATGACAGAGACTTAACTTTAGGAAACAAACAGGATTGCTGGAGGGGAGGTGGGTGGGGAGATGGAGTAACTGGGTGATGGGCATTAAGGAGGGCACTTGATATAATAAGTACTGGGTGTTATATGCAACAGATGAATCACTGAACTCTACTTCTGAAACTAATAATACACTATATGTTAACTACATTGAATTTAAATAAAACATTTTAAGAAAAGAGGCAAAAAAAAGAGAGAGAGAGAGAGAGAGAGAAAAGAAAGATATGGGCCAGTACCTACCAGTGAAATAAAACCAAATCAAAGCAAAAGTAAAAATACTACTACCAAATGCAAAATACAACAGCCCAGACCGTGTGAACAACAATGTTGTATGCTGATAAATGTGCATCCAGGGAGGAATTTACAGCATTCAATTTTTTTTAGAGCTGCGGGGAGGGGCCGAGGGAAAGAGAATCTTAAGCAGGCTGCACGCTCAGCGTAGAGCCTATCGTTGGGCTCGATCTCATGACCTGAGATCATGACCTGAGCTGAAATCAGGAGTCAGACGCTTAACCACCCAGGCGTCCCAGAAGTTATGGAATTGTTAAAATTATTTTCAACAAACAATATAGGAGCTAAATATAAAAGTGTGTGTGTGTGTGTGCACACCAATAATACAGGATAGAATTACAATGGGAGACTCAAATATACTTTCTTCATAATTTGACAAATCAAATAGAGCAATGATTCTCATTTTCATTTTTCATTATCATTCCCCTAATGAGCCTTTTCCCACCTACATAAATTTTAATGCTGAAGGCATACAGTATATCTGTTGATGTGTTGCAAGTATATCTGTATTTTATATATAAAAAGAGAGTGTTTTGCCCCCTGAAAACCAGTTTCTGCCCCACTTTGGGGCAACATCATTCCCATTACAAATGCATTTTAAAATAAACAAAAGATCTTAAAAATAAACGAAAAGACAGGGGTATGTGCATAACAGAACAGGTACGGTCCTTTACGAAGACGCTGGGAAGACTGGACCCCCAGGGGCTGTATGCACAGCGATGGAGGGGAGACGGTCCTCAGCTATGGGGTCCTTGACACCTAAGGAGGAAAGTGTGCACGGGGCACCACGGCACGCGGCCGAGCAGATGTGTGTGGTCAGACCTCCCTGAGCCTCTCCTCCAGGAAGGACTCCATGGTTAACACATTTGAGAAATGAGGGTAAATTAAACTGGTCACTACAAGAAGACTCTAGTCTTTAATGTGCTCATTTGTTCGTGAAGCCAAAGAGGAGACAGGACAAGCACAGTGTTCTAAACTTACCAGGGTCCCACCCCCAGAGCCGTGAGCTTGGCATTCCTACCGCTATCTCAGGAACACCCATAGAACAACATCCATGGGAAATGCTACCTTCCTGGGTGAATGTCCTCATTGCTTCCAGCAAAAGAACCAGGTGAAACAAGAATGAAATTGCACGAGAGAGTCCCTGTCTTTAACCTTGACCTCCCTCCCTCTCTTCTTCCTTACTCCTTTTTTTTCCCTCCTGAACCAGATTTCAAAAATAAGAAAATTAGAAACAAAAAGGCAACATTTAAAGAAATCACCTCTGAGGTCATTGGCCTTTGTCATCTCAGTCCTTCCAGAGCCTCTATGTAATGCAGTTCTGTGCCGTGTCTGCCATGTGCTGGGCATCCTACCCTGAGCACCGCGTGGCCTGCAGGCAGAGACAGGCTCGGCCTCTGCTTTTGGACCCGAGAGCCCATCCTGGAATATGACACTGATCGTGAAGTGTCATATAGGTGATGGAAGAATGTCATGGAGGGAACACTGTGTTGCATAATGTGCAGAAGTGAGCAAGTCCATCCCTAATCTTAAAAGCTGTCTCATAGATTTGTCTACACCATAAACTCACACAAAGAATGGTGCGTGTTCCAGATATGATGGATAGAATGCAGATCTGTTAAGGCTGTTCAGCGTTTCTAAGGTCTCTTATCTTGTTATCTTTTAGAGGAAAATGGTGCCATCTCCTTGCAGCCTGATGGTGATTTGGAGTCGGGGAGAGCTGGGGGAGCTCATGCTGACCTGCCTTATGTCAGCATGGATACGGTGATCGCCTTCCACCAGCCACTGTGAGGGAATCGGAACAGACGTCATCCAGGGCACAGCCAAGTCAAGGCCACCTGCACTGCTGGCCCCTATCCGAGTGTGGCTGGGTATGACCGAAGTCCAGGCCCAGGTTCAGAATCCAGAGAGCCCCTTCACACCTGGAAAGTGGGTGCAGGAGGTTGGGAGAGCAAATGGGAAGGTCCCAGTAATTCTCTCAACCTGGGGTGCACTGGGGAGTAGTCTCTCCATGTGAATGTTGTGGGTCTGAGCTCGAGGGCCTTCTGCATAAATTCCAGGTCAATGCCCTTTCATTCTTTGGGGTTTGGAACCCCAAGTGGAGTCTAAAACACAAGTTAGATGGGTCGGAGTGTGCCTAATGGCTTTGACGCGATGGTCTGTTGACTCCTAGAGGAAACCAACGTGGCAGGTGTGGAGGGCCGCACAGGGAAGGTCTCACTGGGGCTTCGTGGTTCCCGGTTGTCCGGTGTGATCCTGAAAAGAAAGGACACTATGGAGATGGGCTTCCTGTGGGCCCCACCCGTTAGGCCTCCGGTGAAGTTCAGAAACCGTACACGTGGACATTTTAAACTCACTTTAAAAAAACTGGTTTGGAGTCATTGACAAATCCGAGATCTGTGCAGAATTTGTGTTTGTATCATCTAGGGTTTGTATTTCTTTGCTCCTGCTGGATCCTATTCCAACATTGTATCAGAGTTTGCATTTTGCTTTACAAACATAAAGCAAAGCATATGATCAAGGCACTGGAATTATCATTCAAATATCAACTTTTCTCTAGATTTACAAGGACCTGTTTCCCTACAGAAGGGTGGTTTCTACACCGGGGTTTGGTTTCAACAGAGATGAGATGAGGCTAGCTTGAAGCTTCTTTCCCAAGCAGCTTCCATGTTGTATCTCAAAGCTGGTGAGGCGGCATCTCGCCAGTAGCTCGATTTCTCCGGAGCGTCTTGCCTGGGCATCCTTAAAACATGCTCCAGTCCCCAAATGCGGGAACTTGTGGGGGAGCCCGTAGCAGCCTGCATCCTGCGTGATGGATGTGGAGGGGGCGCTGGAAGGACGCGCGGCAGGACTTGCGCTCCTGCGGGGCGGACCCTCAGGGAGTCCCGGAAGGTTCTGGCATTCCTCCCGAAAAACCTGCAGGAGCTTTTGGGAGCTCCCCCGCCTGCCTCCTCCCCGGGCACGTCTCTGCCATCACTCACGGCCCGCCAGGCCGGGCAGGGCCCCACCACTTTGCAGGTGGGGCGGTCGCTGCCCGTGGCAGAGACGGATGACATATTTATTAGCTTGTCAAAACCTCCCCTGTTTATGGAAGTCTCACCCTGCTAAACAAAACAGTCTGCTTCCCATTGGCTCATCGAGACGCCCCTGCTGAGAGCTTCAGCAAAGCGCCTGATGAGGCATAAAATGATGATTAATTAATTTACTGCTGGGTTCGTCCTCACACGGCGCGGCTGATGGCTCTCCCAGCGGTCAGCCCTCGCCCGGCGGTGCGCGCCCAGCCTGCTCCGTGCGACCGAGCTCGGGCTCTCGGAGACTCTGGGCAGGCAGGAGGGGAGGGGGGCGGGGGCCCCCGAAAGCAGGTGCGGAGCCCGGGGCAGCCTCGGCACAGCCGCCCCGGCCCTGGCGCTGCGGTCCGCCCAGTCCCACCTCGAGCACCGC
>NW_023270865.1:1646507-1704198 GCF_011800145.1 Mirounga leonina | reverse complement strand
GAGCACGGGGAACGCCCCCCTCCCCAGAGCACGTGGGAACGCCCCCTCCCCCCTCCGAAAGCACGTGGGAACGCCCCCCCAGAGCACGGGGGAAGCCGAGGGCAGTGAGCTCGGGGCAGCGGGAGTCCCACACTCCCCGTCTGAAATTCCACAGCAGAGGGTCTGGTGGGGCATGGGGGGCACTGTTATCCCCCCACCGGTGGCCAGAGAACCAAGGAGACCCTGCGGGACAACCTTGTCTGCTCTTCCCCGGCCCCTTCACAGCTGAGTAGCCAAGAAAAGGGGCTCAGAGACCATTGTGGTGGCCGAGCTGGATCTGGACGACCCAATCTTTCAGCAAGCTAGACTCTCCAAGAACCCCTGGCCCAGTCTGGCTGCTCCCGAAGGCACAGCTGGGGACATTGACAGTGACTGTGACACACTTGGGGGCCACATCGCGCCATGGGGGCAGGCGGCCGCCCTATTGTCAAGAAGCCCCACTGGGTCAGGTCCTGGCAGCAGGGCCGGAGGATCTCCAGATGCGCAGGAGGCCTGCGTGGAGCAGGCCCCTCTCCAGGCTCCCGTCTGAGAAGGAGCACTGCCCTTCTGCAGCGCAGTCTCACACAGATGGCCCCGGTGTCCCCTGCAGGTCTGACCCTCTGTAGGCCACTCACTCCAAAGGACACAGAGCAGCAGGCACACCCACGCTGGGTCATAGCTGCTGGTCTTTGCCTGTAAACAGGGGTCATCTTGCCTTGAGATGGTATTGGGTGTGGAGCGAGCTAGAAGCTCTTCTAAAAAGGTAGATTCCATAGCAAGAGCTTCCATCTTGGGGTTTCCTCGAAGAGGAGTCTGTGGAGACACAACACAGATGTGAAAAGTGCTAAAATCTGGTCCATGAAGAAGCCAGTTTACCTGTGCTCACCTCAACATTTTCCAAACAAGGTGCACAAGAACATTGCATTAAGGAAACGTGCTTCGTTCCTCCAGGAAAAAGGCATGCACGTTCCTTGGGGTACAGCACGATCTTGGCCATCTTAATTTAAGGTGTTCTTAATAAGTCAGGGGATCTTTGTTGAGCACCATGTGGGGGACATCCCAGCACCCTGTGCTGTCCCTGGGCACACTGAGCCTACGGTGAGTCCGGGAGAGAGGCTTGGAAGGTGCACGGAGGTGTTGGTGGGCTGCCCGAGGGAGCGTCTGCCCTGCGTGGGGATCGAGACAGCTTCAGGAGGAGGGTTCACTGAGTAAAGACCGTGAGCTGGGTTCAGGAGGATCTCTGGTGGGTGGGCGTTCCCGCAGACGGAGCAGCATGGTGCCCAGAGGCCGGGCCTGGCGTTCGATCCTGGGGACAACAGGGCATCACGGAGGCGGGGGACAGGACACACAGCTGGAGTGTGGGGTTAGGGCGCCCAGCGCTGTGTCAAAGGTACATGGGACGGGCTGGGCTGGCACTGGGGACGAGGACGTCACTGTGCCAGGGAAACCTGGGGGTCGAGAGACTGGGTGTGCAGAGGGCTGCTGGAGGTCAGAATTGAAATCTCGTATAAACACACGTAGGGCGATGCCCGCACGCCTGCGCGCTTCCTCGGGAGAACCCAAGGCTCTGTTTTCCGGTGTAGGAGCAGAGGGCACTGCCCTATAGGGTGATCTGATGGAGGTTGTAGGGGACTGAGAGTGGCGCCAGCAAGCCTGGCTCGTTCCTGCCTAGTTCCCGTCGAGCGTGGAAGACGGCCAAGGACGGGGCCCGGCCGGGGCGGAAGGGCGCTGTGGGTCCTCTCGGGCAGGAGGAGGGAGGCTCTCGGTCCTGGGAGCACAGCTCGGGGGAGAGGGGTGTGGATCCAAACTCACGGCTCCTCTTCTCCTTTTCTCACACCCCGCCTGCATGTGTAGAGACTGGCTCTCCCAGCCAGTAGGGTCACTTTGGTGTCACTAGGATTTTAAAGCACCACTTCTGTGAGGTCATGAGCGCGTGAAGCTCTCCGAGGCACAGTTTGAATTTTTGAACGCTTTCTTTAAAAAGTAAAAAAATAAATAAATAAACACTGTAGTTTGCCACACCTAACCATGGGCCAATTTAAAAATCAGAACTTAGTGTTTGGAGACTGGCTAAATGTGGCTGAGTGCATCCTAAGGCCAATTAGGACATCATCCCGGAAAGCCAGTCTGTGCTAACGGGGCCTCCCCCGCTCCTGCTAGGGTAAATAAGCTCAGGCTTCACACGTGGCACCATAACGCCATCTGGCTCGCACCATTTTCTGAGAATTTCTTTTTCCTACTGACTGTTAACCATGTGTCCAGGATATTCCAGTAATGAGCACCACGTTTCCTCCTGCGTGCAAATAATTCAGCTCCAGAATCAGGACTTGATCAAAACTTCCAGGACAGAGAGAGTTTCAAAAAAGATGGATATCTTTCTCCTTTTTCTGGAATTCCCAAACTATTTTGTAATTGAACATCATAGGAAAAAGTTAAGAAAGGCACAATCGCCAAAGAGCCCCAGTTGGTGTGTGGGACCCAGGCGGCAGGTGCGCTCCCTCAGCCACCAGGGGAGCCGTGTGCGGGGACCTGCCTGACCCCGTCCCCGGAGCTGGAGCAGCTCAGAGGTGCGTTTTCCCTCCAATACTGGGAAGCTGTAGGGGGAACAGGTGAAGGAAGCTGATGGAAATGATAAAATCGTGGAGAGCGAAAGGAGGAAGCTGGCCACAGGTAGACAAAGGAGCTCTGAGCGGAGCTTCTCCTGGGGGCCTGTGTGTGCTTCCGTCCCACAGAAGGAGAGTCCTGGGGCTCACAGGGGACGCAACCCCCCAGGTCACAGGAGGTCCAGCAGCTCCTCAAGGAGCCTGGGGAGGGCCTCTCATGCCCCACAGGTTTTGATTGTAATAAAGTAAAAATGTCATGGTTTCATGAACTCGAAGGGCCCTGTAATGAGTGAAATTTAAAGTTGTTTTTGGTGGCGCCTGGGTGGCTCAGTCGTTGAACGTCTGCCTTCGGCTCAGGTCGTGATCCCGGGGTCCTGGGATCGAGCCCCGCATCGGGCTCCCTGCTCAGCGGGAAGCCTGCTTCTCCCTCTCCCACTCCCCCTGCTTGTGTTCCCTCTCTCGCTGTGTCTCTCTCTGTCAAATAAATAAACAAAATCTTTAAAAAAAAAAAAATAATAAAGTTGTTTTTTTCCAAAAGAGCATCAGGAACTTGTGCTAAATCAACAACAGAATAATAGAAACAACTATCTATATATTTCTTGAACAAATGAAGGATGGATTGGTCTTAAACCCAAATGATCATATATACTCCTTTCTGCTTCATGGAGAAGCTCTGCTTTTCAAATGAATATTTTTAAGGATTATATAGCCCCATGAGATGTGTAGTGACTTGTTCATTTTTTCTGACAGTAAAGTAAAAAAAAAAAAAAAAACCCAAAATTAAATGTCTATTTTTCCCTTGTGATTTAAAAGTGTTACAGTAGAGGAATTTTTTTTTTCTCTGATGCAATAATGAGGACAGTAGCTCATTTTAAAAAACCTAAGTGAGTTTGCACAATAGAGACCAGAGGGCAAAGCAGTGACTGAGTACGAAGTGATGGTGATTTCCCTTTAGGGCTTCATTCAGTCCTCCTGGAAACGCTGACAACATGGGTGGCGGACCAGCCGCAGTTCCCGACACCCACCACCCCACGGGGACGCGGGAGGCGTCCGCCAGCACGATGGCCAACGCGGAACGGCGCATCTGAGTCGTCAGCTGGCTCTTGTGCTTCCTTCCCATCAAAGGCAACGTGGCTTCGGGAAGCACCGTGGAGGTGGGCGTGGGGGTGGAGCGAGGGGAGCCGAGTGAGGGGTTTGTATGCAGGGCCGCTCCCAGTGCTAATAAAGATGCAAGGGCTCAGGGTAGTCAGAGACTTACTTGTATTGATGCAGATTTACTGCTCCAGCTGAAAAAAAAAAAAAAAAAAAAAAAAAAGGCAGCCTTATTGTACGATCAAAGCAAATAAAAACAGAAAGCAAATGGTGCTGTGGACGGCGCCGCACCCGCGCTCCACGTAATGAACACTTATTGACCAGTAACCTGCAGCTAATGCGGCTATGGATTTTTACGTTGTCTCTGCGGCTTTAAGAAGCAATCCGTTGGGCCTCCCCATACAGAGGATGAAATGACAGTTAACAAAGCTGCATTTTATTTAGTGCTAAACAAAGCGGTCAATTTAAATCTGGGGTGGGCGGGAAAGCCATCTCTTTGGTTGATGGAAGCTGGACCACCTGAGCCGGAGGCTCTGAGAGGGTGCAGTCGCGAGCTACGGATTCTTCATTACGTAGAGCAGCATCCTACCCACTTACAAAAAGTGGTGGGAGATTTTGTCCACGTCCATCATCCCCAGATGGGAATTTAAAACGAATATCCTTCCCGCGGAATGATTTTTAAGGTAACGTCTAGTGGACTAGGGTTGGGTCTCCCTCTACGTAAACTTGACAGAGTTGATTTGAACGCATGGCACTTTTCCTGTGACAGTGAAGTGGCAGGGTCACCGGCAGCCCGTTCCCATGCCCAGCGGGCCACCGTCAGGAATGTCTTCTTCCTGAGTCCTCCTGGAGCTGAGCTTAGGCCTTTTCCCAGACCGTGGGGCCCGGGCCATCCCCAACACCATCTCCCTTGGGGAGGGCAGTTTGCAATTCTCTTGGGTCCTCTCCCGCTGAGTCGCTGTCACCCGTTCTCTGCCCTGACTGTCCAGGCTGGTCTCCTCTCCTGTAGTCCCGTGGGGGCCCCGGCGAGCCCGGCTGGGAGCGGCATCCTCCAGAGGGAGTGCGGCCACCGAGAAGGGAGAGCTTTGGTCCAGGCCCCCACGGCAGGGAGCGGCAGGTCCGGGCCTGAGACTCAGGCGTCTGCCCCCTGCCTGTGTTCTTCCAGCGGGACTGCTGCGTGCTTCTGGTCGGCCCACAGCGCGAGGCCGGCCCTGTTCCCTGCACGGGCTTCCTCGGGGTGCCAGGGCTGGCTTTGCCTCGGGTGCTCCATGCTCTTCACCAGCTGGGACGGGGGGAAGGGGGAGCGGGCGGCTCTTGGTTGTGTCTGGCTTGCTCCACAGCTAAACAGGGAGCATGTCAACCTCAGGCGACAGAAGAAACTGAGGCCGAGGGAAGTTGCTGCCTCGGTGAGCATTAACTAGGTATGCTGGAGTTCCTGCATGAGAAGACGCTTCCGTGGGAGCGGAGATCACGAACACTTTCAGTGGTTACAAACACAGACCACCTCTGCAGCCTGAGCCCTCTGGCTCTCTCTGCTCCTGGAAGTAAACCACGTCCTGCGCAGTCGGCCCCGGGCTCCCTGTCCCTCAACACCCAGAGCGGGGGCAGCTCGCAGGATGGAGATCGCTTCCTTCGGAAGGCGTGGAGCGGCCTGGGGGGCCCCTGCCGGTTCTCTTCCTGCCTTTGCCGCTCTACCAGCCCCACTGTTCGCACAAAGCGACTCTCCAGTCGGGGAGCTGCTCGCCCTTCCGGAGCCATGCCGTGCCCCCTCTGCAGCCAGGGTTTGCTGAAAGTCCAGCGGCAGCGGCGTCACCCGCATCTGGTTCAAACGCTCGCTACAAGATGCAGGGACGTCCCGGGCGAGGGGGCCCTGGGAGGAGTCAGATCATCGCAGACCTGGCTCCAGAGAAGTTCAAGAGGGGGCCCGCCGCCCACAGATCTCGAGCCAAGCTCTCCTCCTAACTGAAGACGGACAACAGTGACAACACGGAGAGGAGCCAGTGAACAGCAAGAGCAGGAGAAAGCAGGCTCCAGGGGAACAGCTCTCACTTCTGGGAACCCAGAATAAAATAACACCTGGGAGGAAGGCAGAGCCCTTGGTCTGGATGCTGACCCGGCCGCGTGCTGGGGTCCCCACGACCAGGGTGGTGAGCAGCTTGGTATTATTTTCAGGAGAAAGAGAATAAGGAAACCTTAAGTGTGTTAACCACTAGCCAGTGGACTTGCAATGGCCCAATTACCCTCTTCAGCTTCTGCATTTTTAAAGAGCCGTAACCTGGAAAGGGATGCCGTGATGTCGGAATGATCAGGGACTCAAACTCCACCACAGACCCGCGGGGCCTGACTCCTGACCCAGCTTTCCCTTGCCGGTAGCCCTTGAGTTGGTCAGCTCCTTGTTCCCTCTCGGCCTGGCTGCCACTGGCCGTGCCCATCGCTTTCACAGCCGGTGACATCATGGCGGTCACTGGACCTCGGCCAGGGTGGGGACGTTTACACCATAGAAATAAGCAAGCGCTCGGGTGCCTGGGTGGCTCAGTTGGTTAAGCGACTGCCTTCGGCTCAGGTCATGATCCTGGAGTCCCGGGATCGAGTCCCGCATCGGGCTCCCTGCTCGGCAGGGAGTCTGCTTCTCCCTCTGACCCTCCTCCCTCTCATGCTCTCTGTCTCTCATTCTCTCTCTCTCTCAAATAAATAAATAAAATCTTTAAAAAAAAAAAAAAGAAAAGAAATAAGCAAGCGCTACACGCACGTCAGGGCTTTTGTGTCCAGGACTGCCGGCCCCTCGGTATCTGCCTTCGCCCCCTTTCTCTTACGGGGAACCGTGGGAGCACGGAGGCCACGCTGTCGGGGTGCGGGGCGTCAGTGATGTCATACAGGCATGGTCTTGGGGAACAGTACACGCTTGACAAATGTACAGCTAGAGCTGCCCTTCGTTTTGCTCTTAGGCGCTGTCTTTGGGCTTGCTTCCGTGTTTAGTCCGCCCGGCCGGGTAGCATTCCCCGCGCTGAGAAAGTGAAGCGTGGGGCAGGTGTCGCCTCCCAGGAAAATACACTTCACCGAGATTCACTTTCAAGGTGAATTTTGCACGACTTGTGGAGGGCAAAAATAAAACCCAGCAAGAAGTGGCAGAGATTGAGCAGATAACCCCCGAATGAGTCAGGGCACTACAGGCCTCGGATTCCCTCCCGGGGTTTCCAGGAGGCCTTGTGAGCAGGTGTCCTCACGTCCCGCCCGCGCCTCCGTGGTTCCACAGGTGTCCACACGGCCCCGGAGGCTCAGATGTCTTCTGAAGGTGTTTTTCCTTCTAGCTGGCACACGGCTGACTCAAGCAGACACAGGCACTGCGGGGAAGGAGGAGAAGGTGAAGTCTCTAAAGCTTATGGTGAGCTCTGCTTTCCAAAAGATTTCCACCCTTGTGCACAAGTGCAGATACGCCCCAAGTGCAGCATGTCTGGGTCGCGGCTGCAGCCAGCCTGGCCCCCAGCACCTTGCTCACCGGCAGCGCCCGGAGCAAGGGCCCTTTCTTCTTTGCGCATCTGGCATTCCCTTGCAAGGGGTGTTTTATAGCACGTCTTTAGAAGTTCTCAATGCAGTTTGCAGTATTCTGTTATTTATTTTAATTCTGACCCGCTGTAGCGTTTTATGTAAGTAACGAACACAGTTCAGTCAAGAATGTCCGTCTCCTCTCCAAGAGCATGGACAGTGACCAGTGGAGTAAATTAATAGGCACAGGAAACAGAAAGAGGGGACGTTCCCTCCCCATGCCTCCCAATTCCCTACAGCAACTGAAAATGGCTCCTTCCACTCTGTAAGGACCACTTGAATTCACTCCACTCTGTAAGGACCACTTGAATTCACTCCACGGCCCCACATGCCTCTCTTCCTTCTCTTGTGGAAGTCAGTGATGGGGCCACACTGGACCCCAATGAGGCCTGCGTTTCGGTGCCTTTTGCGGTTTGCAAAGATTTCTATTGACGCCCACCTAAGGAGAATTAGAGGTTAAATATATGAAATCCAAGATAATTCAAAGACCCCCACCCATTCCATCTATCTGTTCTACCACCGTTGGCTTCTGTAGGTAGAGGCAACTTTGCTGACGTGGAGCTTGCAAAGGCCAGAGGGAGATGGCCAGGCAGGGTGGCCGTGGCCGGGAGACGTGCCCACCCTCTCCGAGGCTTCCTGTCCTGTGGATTCTGAGTCTGCACCAGCGCCCAAATCAAGGAGCCTAGTTGGCAAACTCCTGAGTACGGCTCTGCTTATCATCATGACGTAGGGTGATATGCTTGCTTAAGGCCTGGCGCAAGCAGGACACGTGGCAGGAAAGGGCGTTCTGACTGTCACACGGGGGGAGAGTTTGTGTGGTGGGGATGGAAGGGTCGCGCTTCGCTGATCAGGAGAGTAACTTGGAAGCAGACACGTAGCTGCGGGGTCCAAACCGGGGCCTGACGGAGGAATCTCCCGGTTCTTCGTGTTCCGACCGGCTCTCCATCACTCCCGAGCATGGACCTGTTGCTGCAGGGGCTACTGCCCCACCTCCCGCCTGCTCCTTAGGTCACATTCACCAAGAATCAGCTATGATTTTCCCTGGTTCTATTCATATCCCTTATCCCTATTATTCCATTATGCAGCTCAGTTAAATATCAATTAACGGACTCCTCAACACCAATATACTTATTATACAGAATATTAATGTCAGTTTGAGGAGTGTTATTTTTTTCTAGGAAACCTAAGTTGCATGCTTTTCAAAGACTTCGTAAAAACATCACTTAAACATTCTGTCATCAACTGCGCAAAATTCAGAGAAATTCTACTTGGCCGCCACACTTAGTTTGTTTTGCAAATATCTTAAGGAATCGCTAGAATTTATGAAAACAAACACACTAGAAATCATGGATGCTGATTCCTCTCAGTGAGGAAACTCTTATCCAGAGAAAAGTCTTTGACCTTGTATCAAGATTAGCGATTGAATGAATATTTATATTTGTAAACGTTTAAGGCACGTTCCCACGTATGCTTGAT
The DNA here is from genome assembly GCF_011800145.1 of Mirounga leonina. Classification (NCBI taxonomy): domain Eukaryota; kingdom Metazoa; phylum Chordata; class Mammalia; order Carnivora; family Phocidae; genus Mirounga; species Mirounga leonina. The sequence goes on along the minus strand of NW_023270865.1, from coordinate 1,695,466 downwards.
AATTGACTTATTTTTATGAATGAAGCAACTTCTCACCCCGCAGGGTGGAGGAAGAGGCTGGTGCTGTATTCGGGGCTCCTCCAGTGAATGCTGTGTGGGGGGCGCAGCCACGGAGCATCGGCCCCTCTCACTCCCAGGCAGTTGCCCGTCTTGACCTATTACCTCATAGTCGTTTTCCTAGTAATTAAACATACATTCTTCACAATGAAAGGTTACAGACATCAAGTGCTTCCTGGCAGCATAATTGACAGGGATTTGTGGGGAAAATCCATGTACACGGATATCAGGCAAGTCACCGTGTTCCTAGACAACAACAAGATGACAGATGCAAAGAACAAATGTTAAAGGTAGCAATTTTCCAATATTGTTTGAAAAGTACATATCTAATTAGAGATGAATCTGTTTAAATTCAGCCGTAAAATAAGCTGATGAAAGAAAGAAAAAAAAAAACTAGGTCAGTTGGAGATCTGTGTAAGTTGGGTCTCTAATGGGACAGTCATTAAAAATAATTTCAATTATTCACGTTTGAATGACTTTTATATAAAGCTTTTTAAATAACGAGAAATCTGCTGCGCAAAGTCTAAATGAAAGAATGGTCGAGTTAATCTCTGACATATTATCTGAGCTTGTACATTGTGGAGAGGAGCCCAGTAGAATGTTAAATCCCACATAAAATATTCTGGTTTCCTCTGGTTTATTTTAGAGCTGTGGTGTCATTTATGATTACATTTTATGAGAAGATAATTACAAGCAGAACTGCTTTTCTAAGCTCAAAAAAGGTAATCTAAACGCTAAGATTAATGCGTTTGGGACATTAATAAGCTCAGTTCTCTCCGACTTGATGGATTTGTAACTTTCCCTGCAGTGCGGGCTTGAGGTGGTCAACCTTCTGTGCAGAGCCCGTGCATGCCACAGACTTCCTCCACCTGACGGGGAGGAAGGCAGTCCTCCTAGGCTCGTGTGGGATAAAATCCCTGGCTCTGTAAGGAATATTGGCACAGCGTATATTCAGTCAGATGAAGAATTCAGGGCTCTGTTACAAAGTGGGGCCAGAAACGTCTGTGGCTTTTGCTGTGATCGCCAGTGGCATATTCTATCCAAAGCAAGGTGTACAGGAGCAAAATAGAAATTTAGAAATTTTTAAAGGAGTGAAGAGTAAAATGAAAAAAGTAAAACCTCTTGAAAGTGAATGTGAAAGTTCCAAGTGTATTAGATGAGTAATCACCATCATCACACTTTTTCAAGTTTGGGCTTGGGGAAATTTTAATTTCTGAGTGTTTATCCAAAGGAAATGAAATCACTATCTTGAAGACATATGTGCACTCCCATGTTTATTGCAGCATTATTCACAGTAGTCATGATATGGAAACAGCCTAAGTGGATGGGTGGCTAAAGAAGGTGTGGGATATACATATATACGATGGAATATCATTTGGTCATAAAAAGGAGGAAACCCTGCCATCTGGGACAACGCAGATGGACCTTGAGGGCATTATGCTAAGTGAAATAAGTCAGAAAGAGAAAGACAAATGTTGTACCATCTATCTTATATGTGGAATCTAAAACATTTTTGAACTCTTAGAACATGTTGATGCTAGCCAGAGGCAGAGAGTGGGAGCTGGGGAAATGGGTGAGTGGGGTCAGAAGGTACAAACTTGCAGTTATCAAATACGTAAGTCACGGGGAAGTCACGTACAGCATGCTGAGTATAGTTAATAATACTGTATTATATATTTGAAAGATGCCAAGAAAGTAGATGTTAAAATTCTCACCATACATACATAAACACAAATGTCAACTCATATTTTGTTCTGATGTGTTAAGTAACCTAATGCTGATCATCCTTTTACAATATATACCTCTATCACATCATGGTATTGCATACCTTAAACTTACACAATGTCATATGTCAATATATTTTAAAAGAACTGGAAAAAAATTGGGCTTTGGGCATACTTCATTTCTAAAGAAGGAGAATTCATCTCCCAGGTGAGCTGATGAAATTTTCTACTGGGTCCCTGAGTTCTGCTAATTAGCTCTGAAAAAATGCTCATTTCCCAACATTCAGTGAAATGCCTGATGACTCATCCTTGCGTCACGGGGGTCCTATGCACAAAAGAGGGTAGGGGTCCTGTGCACAAAAGACTGCATCCCTGGAAATGACAGGGCACCATGCCTCTGGTTACCAAGTTATTGTGGTCATAAATAAAAATAAACATTTTATCATTCTGAAGTGTAACGATGTAGCTATTAGGTATGATTATTGTTAAATTTGTTTTCAAAACCAATTCTGATGGATACAAATAAAACCAAATTAAGTATTAAGTAGTCTTGGTCAATAATTTTCCAAGGGCACAGACCATTCGGAAGGACAAGTGTGGAGAAATGGAGATTGCCTTTTGATTGTCCATGATTCCCGAGAGGGCCGCTGATCCGGGAAGGACCCTCACATCCAACAGAGACTGAACCGTTCACAGTGTCCATCTAATTGCAGGCACACACCTGGTTGCTGAATAGCCCTACTCTTCAGGAGTTTTTCTTCTATTTTTTCTTTCTTTTTTTTTTTTTCGTAGCTGTTTTTCTCCTTTCTTGCTTTTTTTTTTTTTTGTTTAATTTTTACCCCTTTTACAGATTTGCATTTGTCCATATCAAGCTGCATATTGCTTTGGAGCAATATTTGTTGTTGCCACTATATATTTAAATCGTTTATACTCCTAATCTGTCTTTAAGCTACTCTGTCAGTCTTCTGTTTCCTTTTAAACAAACTCCATATTTAAGTAAAGTGTCTCCATGCTTTCACCCAAGTCAATGATGAAAATCCCTGAGTGGAATACTCTCTGAAGTTATCCCTCTGAGTCTCCCTAGTTGTCACACTCATGGTCAGGCCATCATGATGAAAGATATAATTATTATTTTTATCTTATAAATAGCAGTGAGGCTAAATTATAAGCTAATCATTTGTTTATAAGAAAATGGCAACAGTGGGTTCTGAAATCTTTTGAACTGCAGAAGAGACCCGGCTCTGGCTTCCCCATCTCCACGGGGTCTCGTGCCATCAGTCAGCTCTGGTTTGGATGTCTCAGAGTTCTTTCCACCTGTTCATGGGGCCACCCTCCCTGTGTGCCGGGCACTGTTCTGGGCACTGGGGCGGGATTCAGTGGTGAGCTGGGATATGTGTGGTCACTGTCCTCATGGATTTATAGTTGGGACGAGACACAGGCACTTACTAGATCATCACTCAAACACAGGTAAGCTTGCTGTTTTGACTCGTGGCCAGGAAGAGGCACAGGCTCTGTGGGTCCTAAAATAGAAGGAACCGGGCAAGCCAGCGAGGCCAGGGAATGCATTTTTGGCAAAATAGTTTGGAACTGACGTTTAAAGGAGCTCCTTGTTCAGAAGGAGGGAAGAACCACCAGCCAGAAGAAGCAGCATGTGCAAAGGCCCTGTGCCAAGAATGGGGGAGCATGGCAAGCAAGAGGAAGCATTTGGAGATTCAGTTAGGAACAGAGCACTTACGACCCTCCTCACCTTGATTAGGGATTTTCCTTATTCTTCAGAACTTCGGGAAGCCATAGCAGGAATGTAAGTTGGGGCAAGTGGGCAGGGTTGATATGTGTGTGTAAAAGACATCGCACAGGCCTGTGGAGGAGGAATTATGAGCAGCAGCAGAATGGATGGGGCAGAGTGGTGTGCAGACCAGGAGATTTCAGGGGGCGCTGGGCAAGGGTGATGGTGTGATGAGATGTGGTAAGGGGGACATGGAGGAGGAAACTCAGCAGGTCTTGGTGAGGGAAGTAATGGGGAACCATGGGGCAAAGAAGGCACAGCACAGCCTGGCTTCTGGCTGGCACCACGGGGTGGGCCATAGCACCTTCGCTGGGCCCGCCTGCTCTTCAAGGCACCTGTCCGTGGAGGGGCTCCAGCCCAGGAAGGGGCTCCAGCGTCAGGGTGTGGAGTGTGAGGTATCTCTGGGCTCTCTAAGAAGGCATGCTGAGCTGATTGGGCTTGTTATGAGCATGGAGGGAAAACTGGGCTGCAGACACAAATTCAAATGGGCAGGTTAACTGCATATCTGTGTAAATCAAGTCTTGACTCTAGGTGAGATTTAGAAGCTTCTAGAATGGGAAGAGATGAGAGCTGCGATCAGGCTGTGAGCAATCTCTAATTGCTGACTAGAAAAATACATATTGGCTAAGGGATGGGCAGAAAAGCAGGAGAAGATCCTGGAAAGTGTCTGTGTCATCGAGGCCAAGAGAAGAGAGGGTGTCTCGAGAAGAAAGACTCCACGCTGAACCCTGAGAGAGGGATCCAAGGTAGGAAAGCCCATGAGTCTCTCTCTTTGTGGAAGTCACTGGAGGCTGGAGAGGCTGTTTGGGGAGTGGTGGAGCCCCAGGCAGAGTAGGGTAGTTGAAGGGTGAGGGCGAGGTTTGAGAATGGAGACAAAAATGGAGATGACTTGAGAGATCTGTCTGTGAATCTGTAAATGCTAAGAAAGGTGGAGGCAGATGGGGTCCAGTGGGGTGGTTGTGTTGTTTGCCTTTAAGAAGGACATGATCATGTTCCAAGCCACCAGAAAGGAAGCAAAGGAGGAAAAGAAGGGACAGCTCCTTGGGAAGGAGCCCTGGAAGGCAGGAGGGCAAGGTTCCATGGTGCAAGGGGAAGGGCTAGCCTAGGGCAGGAGCAGGGCGTCCCTGTCCCAGGGACCAGACCTTGGTGTTACTCTGGGCAATGTCCTATCCTGCCCTTCCCCTCCACACCACTCTGGACACCTCATCTTTCCTGGGGGCTTTATTCATGTCTGTACACTGAGAGCTTTTCCGCCCTTCTCTCTGGCCCCACCCCATGTCTCTGGTTCCTCCTTGAGCTCAACGTGAAGGTGTCTCACTGCCTGTTGTGGGGTGGCTCTAATTGCTTTGCATTACTCCAAACTCACCACGGTGTACCGAAGCCATCACTTTCCCCAGATCTTTTACTTTCCTGGTATTCTCGGCACCACAAATGGTGATACAGCTGCACAAATTAGAACTTGGGAGTCGTGCTGATTTTTCCCTCCCTCTTACCTCTCAATGAGCTCCTATGGTTCAGCTTCTTAAATATTTTTCAACTTCATCCATTGCCCCTCGCCCATACCCCTCCACCTCCTGCAGGCACCATCTTCACTCACTTGGAGAGTTGCAATAACATCTGAAATGGTTTCCTCATCTCTGGTGTTTCTCATGGCTCTGCAGTTCCTAATTATCAGTGGTCAAGTCTCCCACCAAACCTTCAGAATCTGGGGCTCGAATGAAACCAAAAGTCTGCTCTCAAGTTATCTGATGTGAAGACTCTTTTGATGTTTCCTGATGATGGGGAGGCTTCCTGAGGGCAGACACAAGGTCTTACCCCTCCTTTATTTGTTCATCCTGTAATTCCCCACAACATCTGATGGTGTATGTTGCACATGCAGGGACCCAAAATTGGTCACTGTGAAGTGACATTAACTTCTTGCCAGATCATACTGGTGGTGGTGGGGTCACAGCCAGGCAAATGGCCCCTTATGGGCAGAGGGCTGTCCATATAAGGAGGGGGCTGAGCATGTAGACCTGACTGGGAAGCAACAGAAATCCTCTGAAAATTGCCCAGACCTCTCCGAGCTGGGAAAACCAAGTTCTGGAGAAATCTGGTATTAACTAGATACCTGGAGCCAGACACCTCAGTCACATAGAAAGTCTTTGGTAAGAGGTGACATTTTTGTTTAATAGTAGGGAACTTGAAGATTTAGCTATAGAAAGAAACACATGGGAATTTTGTGTGTCCAGACCCTGGGAGGGAAAAGCAAGAGTCTAGAGTGATTCCTGGTTTCTAGTGTGCTACCTGAGTAGACGGCAGTGCCTTCAACCAAGCAAGTGAGTCCCAGAAGGAGGTCATACTTTGAGGGGACACTAGGGTTCGGTTTTGGACATGTTGAGCATCAAGTGCTAAGGAGCAAGATCCAGTGGGCAGTTAGGTGTACATGTCTGGAGCTTGGGGACAGTAGGCAAGGTTACTGATATACATTTGGAATTTACTGGGGAGGCAGGGGGAGTGAGGGGAGTGGAGGAGGGCCCCGAGGGGATGCAAGGAGACTATGTGTGTGCAATGATTGAATCATATGGATACTTGCTCAAACTTCACTTTGGTCTTTGTGCATATGTACCTGTAGGGGGCAATTTGCTTTATTATGGCACTAAATATGGAATGTTTGATGATAGGTTAAGTGATGTAAGAAGATGATAAGAGAGTCTGATAAGACTTTCTAGCTTACTAATTACTAATTGTGTTTCCAAGAAATCATGATTGTCATGCTATCTGCCCACACAAAATATAGGTCCCTATTGACAGACGAGTGGGAGCATTAGGGGAATCTGCTGCTTACTGTCCCTTTACAGAGTAGTTTGATAAAATCCAGCAGGGAAGATTTAGGAGGGAATATGGTGGTCCTTCTCCCCTGAAGTGACTCACAGCTCACTGTTGCTTGGTTTCAGTCTACATCTGATCCCACTTGAGAAAGTTTAGTTCAGGGCCTCACCTGTTACATGTGCCCTGAGGAAAGCAGGAAACTCAGCCTGTGGGTTTTGACAAAAATCATATTTTAGAAACAATTATTTTGTCTGATGAAGAACACACAGGAAAACTGACCCCTTTCTTTTGAATTGCCCAGGGCAGAACTAAGCCTTTTTGTGTGCCCTTTATTTTCCCAAGAGTTCTCAGTTGCTTCTGGCATTGGAATGTAGGCAGCACTCACTTAAGGCACATGGACTACTTGAGGTTAATTTATTCAGTCAAGGTGGATCAGGTGGCCCATTGTTAGGATTTTGTGGTTTGCCGCCAGAGGGAAGAAATGGGACATGTCTAAACAGGCAGTTATGATCAACGGCCTCACACAGTTAGTTAGGGGGATTCTTTCCTTCTTCTTTTTAAATTTTGAATCCTTAGATCAACATAGTTAATATCTTCTGCCAATTTTGCCTCAGCAGTGATAGAGAGTGAATGTTTGCATTGACTGAGCCAATTTTCTTCTCCTCTGTAAACTTCATAAGTCTCTGAGCCTCATATGTACCAAAGAGTGTATAAGTGGAGCTGGGCAACCACACCTTTAAGCCCCACACCCCCACTACATCACATCCTCACTGTCTCCCAGACACTCCAGTCCAGATAATGCATTTCTCTAAACTGACCATAGGTGATTCTATCCACAGAGCTTTGAATATTGCACATAAATTGTTAAAGAAGTTTGAAAAAACTGTTTTTTTTTTCAATTTACTTTATCACTTATATTATTAAGAATGTATCAGATCAGTGGAAAACAAGATTACCATTTTTAACTATGGTGAGAAATATTTGTTTTGAATTTCTACCATCTACCATCCAGCCTGGTTATTAGGTCAGGTTTCCCCAAAACACACTCTAAGAACTGGCACACAGTGAGTATTAAGAAATTACTCCCAGGTGTGGGATAGCAAAAAAAGAAGCTGTGCAAGAATGCATTCAGAAAGTCCCAGCCTCAGCTTGATCCCACGAGGGACCCCGAAGTGGAAGTGTGCTTCCAGGTTTCTCCCACCAGGCACAGGAGTCCAGCTTCCCTCCTCTTTCTCAGGCAGCCACTGTCTGAAGGCTGCCGTGGAGGAAAGGCGTGGACATTTCTGGGCCCTTCTGGCTTTTGTCATGTGTGCAAAGTGCTTTGAAAACCTGTAGTCCAGGGACACCTGGGTGGCTCAGTTGGTTGGGGGTCTGCCTTCAGCTCGGGTCATGGTCCCAGGGTCCTGGGATTGAGACCCACATCGGGCTCCCTGCTCAGTGGGGAGCCTGCTTCTGCCTCTGCCTCTGCTCCCCCTGCTTGTGCTCTCTCTCTCTGAAAGGTGAATGAATGAAACCTTAAAAAAATAACCAGTAGTCCAATAATACTTCCCAAGGAAAGTCCTCTAAAGAGAATTTTAGGTGCTGGCAATTAAAGGGAAGACCATAGTGGTCGGGATGCACCTAGCACCTGCTACTCTCTCAAGAAAGCTTTTGAAAGGAATGGATGAGAGGGTGAATAGCCTTTTGACCACAATCAGGATTATTTTCAGAGCAAGTTTAGCAAGTACCCTGCAGCTTATAAAAACTCATTTAATTAAGGACTCAGATATAACCACAGGAAAGCTATTAATTTATGTTGTTGATAAATCTTAGTTGATAAATGGACATTTCACATGCTATAGAAAATGTTTTTGTGATTTTGCTAAGAAGATGGTAAGTGTTTCTCTAAAACTTTTCAAAATGAGCTTGACTATGTCATACTCCGAAATGAACTTAATTTGTGTATTTTTGGCCATAAAAATGCATATGGAAAAATACACAACCATCTTAAAAAATTGGTCAATACATTGTGCTGACATTTTTCTTACATCCCAACTCAGTAGAAAATGGAAAACTTATACCAATATTTTCCTCAAAGCAAACTGTTTTTGGCTTGTAGTAATTCCTTTTATAGTGGAAGGAAGGTCGGAGCGGTAGAAAGAATGGGGCCAAATACATGCGAGCAATCTGTTCCCCCAACTGCCAAGCATGGGTCATCTGCAAGCAGGCAGAAGCTGGGGAAGGAGACATGGAAATACAGAAAGTCCAAGGAAAGCTGCCTCGTCAGACCCCCTCTCGTCCCTGGCTGTGACTGCTTGCCTTCAATACCTTTTCTTCCCTTTAGACTCTGAAGAAATGAAAACTCCTTCCAGCGTTCCAAAAGGAAAACAATCGTTTTAAAATTCCATAACTGACTTCAATCTGATAAATTTCTGTCTTTCAGGTTTTATCTCAAACAATATATATTATATTCATATTTTAGAAATGGTTCTCTTGATGTTCTCTAGCGTTATACTCATAAAAATGAACACTTAGGTGGGTTATATTCCTAAAGGAAAAATTCAGTATTCACATTTTAACATATAAAATATGTGTATGTCATTAACTACCTTAAATCCTGTCGTGGAAAAAGTGTGGTATAAATAAACACAGGCATCAGTGCATAAATACAAACCTCTGCACTCTTCGTTCCTACATGTCGGGTTTCTTGCACCTTGCAGGGCAGCCCCGTTAGCTGCCCTGGCTTCGCCTTCCCCGGTTGCTGCAGGGTCATCCAGCAGCCCGTCTTGTCTCACAGATAGGGCCACTGCCCCTCCAGCCCTGGGCAGGAGTCAAAGCGCTGACGGGAGGGTTTGGCAGGGCCACAGCAGCTCATCCTACAGGATGCCTTTGCGGTGCTGATTGCTTAGAAGCGCATAGGAAATGTTGTGAAGATTGACCAAATCGGTTAATGGCATTTATAGGCGGAATGCAGGGGGATCACCAAACTGTCTCTGGTTCTCACAGAGATGTTTTCTCACTGAGGTAACAAAACAAAACAGTGGACTTGGCACAGAAAACATTCACTCACTCAGTGGGTCTCCTTCCGCAGGCTAACCCTGGGCTTAAACCCACAGAGCAGGTAAGACGCTGGCTCATACACTATGATCCAGGGACGCCAAAGCAGAATCTCAGAGCACCACCAATGAGCATCTGGCCTCAGCGGTCAAGGACGTAGCATCTGGAGCCGGCTGCCCAAGGTCCACTCCTGAGAGGCTGCAGGACCTTGGATAAGGCACCAACTGCTCCCTGCCTCAGTTTCCCCACTATGGAAAGGGGATAATGATGGTTGTTATGGGGATCAGAGGAGCCAGGTCTGCCGAGTGCTAAAAACGGGACCTGGCACAGGGTGGGTTTCATGTAGGTTGTCAGTAAATCCGCGGCCGCCGCAGCTTAGCTGTGCAGGAATCCTGCGTGTTCCCCAAAGGCAGAAAGATATGGGGCAAAACACTGTGCTCTTTCATGTGCTGCCCGTGGCTTGGCAAGAGTCCTGAGATGTCTCAGGGGTCTGGTTCTTTGCTCAGAAAAATAGAGACCATCCCACAGATGTGAGGCTGATTGGAAAGATCAGACGTGAAGTCAGTCAAGAACGGCACACTCAGCTGGGGCTCAGTAGGCAGCAACCAGAGACCTGAAACAGACCGCTGTCATTAACGTTTGCTCTTGTTAGGTCTAAGAAGGAGTGGGTCTCCGTCGGCATGGTTCAGCCTACACAGTGGGGCTGTGGGGTCTCCGTGGGCATGGCTCAGCCTGTGTTATTTGAAACGTGTGCTATCACTTTGATTTGGACACGTTTCTCAGATTCTGCCCTTCCAGGCTTCATGATTCTGGGCTAGGATCATGAGGTGCCATTTAATAATTACCTGCTCCACACAGATTAGTGAACTGATTCACAAAACCCCAGCTTATTCTTTGTTGCAGTTTAGTCTGAGAATATATGGCAAGACTCGTCACTTCAGATGATCCTAAATCATAAGCTTTCCTTTTATTTTAATGGAAACCGAAAAATACATACAGATCTACACTTGTTCACAAGTCAATTGTATGTCATGATAATACATTTCAATGCCTCCAAGTATGTAAACTATTTATAAACGTTTTGATCTCCATTGCTGTTTTATCAATGCAATAAAATGAAATGTTGGCATCCCAGAAATAATATTTTGATGCAGAGATAAAGAGATCCACTTGCATTCTGACACTCATCATGATGCAGAGCAAGATCCAGACTGGCCTGAGTTGCCATAGCTTGGGCAGGTGCTCACTTCTCAGTCTCATCTGTGGTCCGGACCTGACATGCAGCCCCCACAGGGTATGATTCTTGGCAGCTTCCTGGAGCTCGACCAGTCCCTACCTACTTTCCCCACCCACCTCCCCTTCATTGCCTCGGCTGGATTTTCTTAGGCAGCTCACATTAATTTGTAAATCTTTTCCTTTCACCTCCATACATTAAAAAAAAAAAAAAAAATCAACAGCAGGAGTGAATGGTACCTAAATAACTTGATTAGGTTACTGAAAATTGTTTTAATTTGGTTAGCTAAAATTCAGAAAAGAATTGAAACTTGCAAATTCTCAAGGAATGAAGGAATCCGTATATAAAAGCTTACAATGCTTGCTGAATAATTTTGTCTGTTAGATACTCACTTTCACAGAAAATCAAGTGGCCTAAGAAATACAGAGAGTGTAATTTGCTTCAGGAGGGCATGAAACTTCCGTAAATATCAGCTGTACCTGTTTAACTACAACTCACCATTGAACAAAATAGATACCCCAAAAAGTCCCAGGTTATTCAGAAGCGTGGGTTTGTCTTCGATGGTTCCAGAGCTCAGTGAGATTTTTCTCATGTGTTTTGGTATTTTTGCACATGGGGCTGGAAGTGAACATGGATTTTATTGGCCATCATGCTTAAGATGATCCGGAAGAATCCACAATTTTTAGTTAACTATTCAGAATTGCAGAAGATCTAATATCGGACAGGCCTCACTTGATGCCCATAGAAGTGATAAGGATAAATCCTTCATTCACAGAAGTTTGATCCCAAAAATTTCTGGTATTGACATTAATTAGTATTGATCTAAAAGGTGAGAGGGCCCCCAGGGAGCTGGGACCCAGACCTGGACTCTGGACCGAGCTGTCCCTCTGTGGTCCCTGCACCAGGCCAGCACTCACCTCCTCCTGGTGATACGGAGAGGGGAGACAGACTATCCACAGTGGTTCCCGTGAGCAATTTCACTTACTCAATAGTTATTTATTAAGCACCTTGTTCCTCCTCTGCAGTTCTTTTTCTTTTTTTTTTAAGATTTTTATTTATTTATTTGACAGAGAGAGAGACACAGCGAGAGAGGGAACACAAGCAGGGGGAGTGGGGGAGGGAGAAGCAGGCTTCCCGCTGAGCAGGGAGCCCGATGCGGGGCTCGATCCCAGGACCCCGGGATCATGACCTGAGCCGAAGGCAGACGCTTAAGGACGGAGCCACCCAGGCGCCCCCCTCCTCAGCAGTTCTAAGACTTGGGGGACAACTCATAAATGACACAGACGAAAACCCTGGCTCTGGTCCATCTCACCCCACTTTGAGTCCACCACCAGCACCCCCATGGATGCAGGAGGACGCTTCTCACCCATCACAGCCAAGTCGCAATGAGAGGGGCCTTTATATTCATAATGTTCATGCCATTATTTTCTGCTTATAAAGGAGATGATCCCGTTTTTCCTACTTGTCAGTGTCAGGAATGGACGGTGCAGGGTAGACTTCTAAGCAGGATGGAACATCAAGTTTGTTTTTATTTTTCCATCAGTTCCTGAGAGTGTACTTTAGAACATGTTGATTTAGCAGATTTGTTACATTTTTAACACTTTGTATAAATGGTATAGTTTTTCAAGACTGACTGGGATATTTTATTGTTTTGTATATGATATAAGAATTATTGGCCCTTTATCCATTCCACCAGACTTATTACCGACTGCTGGTCCTTTGCCATAATGCCTCCTCTCTTTTTTGAGCTCTGTCGTTGGTCATCATTCCCAGGTTGCTAACTGGAATGTTCTTGCAATCTGCAAATGCTCGGCTTAGTTCACAATGATGGTGGTTTTGTTTTTCTCTCTTGGTTGTTTCTGCCGTCTGTTCTCTTCTCTCTTCTTGGGTGGGTCAGTTGGAGGTGTACTGGCCACAGATAACTGACTTGTCTGAAAGTGGCTTAACAAATAGGGTTTTCTGTGTCTCCCACGGCAGCTCTAGACATTGGCTCTGGAATGCTGCTAGGAATCCACTCCAGGCTGACACCCAGGCAAGAGGAGCGTTGGTGTTAGGAGACCCCACACACGCTCTCTTCGACTGTGTGCCTCCCCTTGTGTGAGAGACTTCAGGGACAAGGGACCCATGAGTTCCTGCCCAGAAATTTCGGAGCCACTTCCGTGGCCTGGGCCTCTCCCAGACCTCACCTCTCCAGAGCTGGCCACGCTGGCTCAAGGCACAGTCAAGCGATGACCGTTGGGTGAGATGTGTCCCAAGCTCGGAGGTGCAGGCTGTGGACAGACCCACAGGGTGGGAGGAGAGCAGAACAGGCTGGGGGCCACGGCCAGTCCTCAGGGAGACACCAGGCTCTCAAACAGCCTCCTGAATTTGAGCCTGAACTTTGCATCCGTTACGAGGGTGTGTTGGTCAGAGCAGGAGGATAAGCCCATCTTATTCAGTTGCCAAGAGTGTTGGCTCAACGGATAACTGCACATACTTAGACATAGGGCGTGGGGAACAGTGGTGGGTGAGGCTGGCTCCTTCTGGCCGCCAAGAGCTGATAGCTACCTTTTCAGGCATTTTGTGAGCCATCAGCAGCTAGAGATGGGCCGGGAGCATTTACACTACAGGAACTGGCAGACTCCAGAAATCAGGTGCTCTCCCAGACAGCAAGTTGCGGGGCTTTCGGCAGCACGCGGCTGCTGAGCCTCCATCCGTTCTGCTACTCAGGCTGCGCATCATAGGCCCGGCCTGTCAGGTGCTCCATGACGGCTACCCCTGGCCTTGTCCTCAAGTCGGTGCCTCCTGGTCCCAGCATAGCTCCTGCAGCATCTTCTGGGCGGGAGGCAGAGCGCAGAGGGGGAGCCCCTGTGTCGCTGTGGATTTCCACCCTTGTTTCATCGGCTGTGTGGTAGGTCTGCGTCTGCTGCCAGGGGTGCTCTGGACTCCAGCCCTTGCCTTTCCACCTGGCGTGGAGAAGGCGTGAGGATATATAAGGAACCCCGGTCACCCGTGGACACCAGATTCAAACCATACCTTCTCCCACCAATGTGGACTTGGGGCAAAGTGATTCTGAGAACCGTAGGCCATCCCCCCAAACCAAGCAGAAAGGGATGTGAACCAAGAGCATCTGCATCTGTCGTGAGTCCATTGTCCTCCACGCGAGAATGTGCAGAGGTGGCTGGACCACAGACCGGAGAAAGCAGGGAGGTGCACAGGCTCGAGGGGACACACGTCTCTGCGAGGAGAGGCTGAAAGCTCAGTGACTTCCTCTGGGTGATTTTCCACTTCCTGCTCCCGGGCTGGCAAAGTTTAGAGCTCTGTAATATGTTTCACATTTTATGATGATAAGTTTATAATTTCATAACTTTCCAAAGTTTATAACTTTATAACATGTTCCAATCTGGTTTCTGTTATTGGCAATAACAATTATTTTGTTTAACTATTTTTTTAAAGATTTTATTTATTTATTTGAGAGAGAGAGAATGAGAGAGAGAGCACATGAGAGGGGGAAGAGGGAGAAGCAGACTCCCCGCCGAGCAGGGAGCCCCACGTGGGCCTCGATCCCAGGACCCTGGGATCTTGACCTGAGCCGAAGGCAGACATTTAACCGACAGAGCCACCCAGGCGCCCCTTAAAATTGTTTTTTTGATTTAACCATGTTTTCCACTCTATCCTAAAGAAGAAAGCATAAAAAAAAAACCCAAAAAACAAAAAACAAAGAACTAAAAGCATCTTACAGAATCACAAAATAAGATGAGGATTCTCTGCCTCAGAGAAAAAAAAAAAAATCTAATTCCCAGAACTTTTCAGGGCTCTCTTGAAATATTTTGTTAGGAACACCGGTGTGCTGGAAACATTTTCCATATTTAAGACCAAGACTGGAAGGGGAATGGCGAGAACATCATCTCTGTCTCTGGGCAAGACTGTCCTGAATCCCGACATGTGGAGTTCACTGACATCACGTCCCGTAACCTGCTCCTATGGCTGCAAGTCGGAATTTCCATATTTAGGAAGACTTACATCTTGTCTAGGTTTGCAGTAACTGATCCTGACCTAATACCATGATGGCTCTAGCCACTAAAAGGCCATGAGGCACACTCTTGAATCACAATAAGTTAAATTAGTGGTTGTCCTTTGAAGGAATGCTGGGTGAGTATTTCAGATAACTTTGTTGCTCTGGGCAGGGGCTGCCAGGCTGTTTGGGATGCAGAAGGTGGAGCCCTGGGTGGACTCCACAGTTTATGTCTCGGGCTCCTAGGGGCTCAGTAATCTGGGAAATGTGATCAGTTGGGAAGACAGACAAGGGGTTGGTGAAGTGATCTAATAAGGAAGAGTCTATGCACTCAGGATCGTGCAGCTCGCATATTTCTACAAGTCAATCCCGAGGGCAGACTCGCTAAAAAATATTGTGTTGCAGGAATCAGTAGATAAAAATTCTTGGGCTGTTAATTATAGCCTGGTGATATAGGGAGCTGAACATGTACCAATGATAACAAGGTTAGACAAAATGAATGGAAGAAAAAGAGCACAAACTTCATATTTTAGGAGAGTCCTAAATAGACTAACAAACCCAATTTCTAAGGCACTGTCAGAGGTGTTTAGGTGAGGAATGGAGCTTCTCCTGGGGCATCAGTTTGAGACTAGCCTCCCCCCCCACCCTTTGGTATGTGCAAGCCCCAACCTACCACTTGCAGCAATTGCCTTGACTACAGATATGCAGATGTTAGGTGGGGGGAAGAGTGCTTTGGCCACTCTCCACACTCGGATTCCACGTGGGACTGTGTGCTTCCTTGCGGGCTTGCTGTGGAGACACTTTCTGTTTTGTTTTGTTTAATATACTAAACAAAGAGGTATAGATATGTGTACATAAAGAGTGGGTGGTCCTAAATTCACTGAGGTAGAAATTTAGCATGGGTTCCAAGGAGATGAACTTCTTCCAAAGCAGAAGGCTTTCCAAACAACTTACGTCAGGGGAGAGAGTATAATTACCTAATTATGCAATGTAAGGCACTTTGTTTTTAGAGAGGAAACCAGATGCACAAAGACTTTTTATGTGAAACAGAGTGTGATGGGGCAGAAGATGAAGGCGCATTACGGAGCTGGTGGTTGCAATCCATGTTTTCCCTGTAGAGGCAAACTCCAAAGGCATGGACCCGGTTGGACACATTTCAAAAGAGGTTTGGTATTCATTGTGGCACCTTCAAGATGGCCACTGGTTTCTTGCCCACCACCCACTGAAAGGTGGCATCTAATTCCCCTCCCCTGGATTACAGGCTGTCTTAGTGCCTGCTTGGACCAATAGAATGTAGCACAAGGCACTTGACCTGGCAGCTCCCACCTTCTGTGTCTTGGGGCCGTTCCTAAGGGAGGTTGAGCCACCACAGGAGAGCCTGAGACTGTTGTCCCAGAGACACCATGTGTAGAGTCCTGGTTGACAGTTTCCGCCAGGCCCAGCCGTGCAGCCATGCCCACCGAGATTTGAGGTTTGTGGGGCAAGCTCTCTTGGGCCCTCCAGACCAGCTGGTCTGCCAGGTGAACACCACCAGGGCACCTGAGTCGACATGCTATGAAACAGAAGCTGAGCCCTGCCCAGCGTCCTGACCCTGGCATTACGCCGTGCAATCAACTGGGTGTTGTAAGCTGTTAAATGTGGAGTCACTTGCTACACAGCAAAGGATAACTGGAACACTCATCAGGAGACCATCTTCAGGGTTTTCACTGGTTCTCTGGGTTTAGCATGACATCTATTATGCTCTACTTTATACATTAAACATGATGAAGAAGGATCCTTAGGACTTCTCTATGTACAGACGATATGCAAAGTCATTCTGAAAACTACAGAGTACTGTTTGTATGATATTCTAGCAACTTTGTGATCTTGGAAAAATGTTTAAAGTTCTTTCCATTTGATTCATCTGCAAATGGGAGATGACTAATTTCTACCTCACAGCGTTGCTGGAGGAATTACATGGGATGATGTTTGCAAAATGCCTGGCATCTTAAAAAACCAAATGCATTGAGAAAGAAACATTATAGAAAGTATTTCTATAGGAAATACTGATTTTCCAATAACTATAATATTCCTACTTATATAGTGGATACTTTAATGTTTGTTAATATTAAAGTTTTACATTATTATATAATATTTTTCCAAGCATTTATATAAATGGGTCATATAATAATTAATAGAAGAAAGATTTCAATGTCCAAATCTTTTATTTGTGCCCCCCTAATTGAGTCAGTTATATTTTACATACCAAAAAAATGATTTAGAAGTCTTTAAATGATTACCAGCTAATAGTAGAGTAAATGATCACTCTACTGTTATTATAATCTTAAAATCTTGAAAAACTTATCAGATTGTAAAATAATTATTTGGACATGAGAACTGCTATGGGTTCCAACTTCCCTCATTCGTCTCCCTTGTGTTGAGACCTGACCGACGTGAAATGCGCACAGAGAGGTTTAGAGCGGAATGTGGCTGCCTCCGCCCCTGTCTTCTTAATGCGGTGGAGGCTCAGGAAGCCCATATTTGGCTTAACAGCAGGGCTGGCCGGGCAGCATTCATCCTTTCCAAGAGTGGAGCTCTGTGTCAAACCACAATTTACAGATAGGTAGAGAAGGAGAGACTGTGAAGAAGATTCTGGAAAGAAAAGCAGTGTCTTGCCGACCGTTTCAGGAGGCAGCAGGTGGTCGGCCGTGGCACAACCACAGACAGGGTCAGGGAACATGTCCGCGCCAGGGACCTCGGCTGCCTGAGGGTCCCAGTGCTGCATGAGAGGTGGGTAAAGCTGGCGGGGGAGGGGGACGCAGTGAGAAGGAGAGGTGGGGGTGAGCCTTTTCAGAAGCCTGACTGTGAAGGGAAGGAGGCAGGGAGATGCTTTTACTGGGTTGAGGGAAGTTTGGTTTTTGGCCCAAGGAAAAGGCTGAAAGGAAGGCAGACGAAGTGGGGGCCGGGGGGCGGTGGGGGGCACTGAACCCATGGGACCGGGACAGGGCCTCTCGGGGGTTTGCTGGGACAGAAACTGGGCTGTTGGCTCCTCAAAGCTGCCGTGTCACATCATCTCCTGGGTCTCCTGGGTGCCCGTTTCTCCCTCACCTCCAGCCTCCAAGGCCCAGAGAGCCCACCAAACTGTTCACTTTGAACAATGGTTTCCACCTCTCAACCTGCTCAAAGGCGCCGTATCCGGGTGCCACGCAATGTGTGGAGAAGCTGACAAACAGACAGACGTTCTTCCTCCCTCAACTTGCGGAGCAGATGACAAGCACGAGGAAAGTTCTCTTAGAAGATGAGAGCATCCCGCCGTCCGTCCAGCTCCTCTGTGTTTCACTGGAAGGCAAGAGTTAGGAGCAGACACTCTACATCTCATCAGTTTACTGCCTTCTTCCTTCTCCAGAGACCTGTGCTAAAAGGTCAAGGTCATATAAGATGGGGAGGTACCATGGCCCCATCCATCAAAATCCTAGAGGAGAACAGAGGCAGTAACCTCTTCACCCTCGGCCGCAGCAACCTCTTGCTAGACACATCTCGAAGGGCAAGGGAAACAAAAGCAAAAGTTTTCTTTTCTATAAGCAGGCATTCACAAAATGAAAATGGGAGATTTTTCTCTGTATATGTGCATACTATATTTGAAGAAAATACTAGGAAAATTAAATTTTTCTAGATTAGCAGCTCAAGTGCTGATGCCTTTTCTGTGTGGATGAAACATTTTGACTCGATAAATCATAGTTAGCTGCTGATTTGAGTCATTCTTCTTCAGTGTAAATCATAATTGCTTCAGGACCTTCAGGCTCCATCTTTGAATTCAGCCTTCAGGAGGATAATTGGATATGATTTTTTTGGCGATGGGTGCTTCCCTGTCTTGGACTCTGTCCGGCTTAACTCCGTCCTCACCTCTGTCCACATTCAGACGCCCATCTGTGTTTTAAAAATCATTGATTGAAACGAAATTCACAAAACACAAAATTAACCATTTTAAAGTGAACAACTCAGTGATATTTAGTACATGTTCCCTGTTGTGCAAACACCACTTCTGTCTGATTGTAAAACATTCCCTCACCCCCAAGGAAAGCTCCACACCCATTGAGCAATTTCTTCGGGCTTCCCTCCCACTCCAGTCTCTGGAAACTACCAGTATACATTGTCTTTGGATTTGCCTATCCTGGATATTTTATATAAATAGAAACAGACATTATTTGTCCTTTTAGTGGCCAGCTTTTATCACCTAGCATAATGACCTAGAGGTTCACCCACATTTTAGCATGCGTCAGTACGTCCGTAATTCTAAAGTTTCCTTTCTATAACTTTTGTCATTGTCTCCGGTGCTATCACTTTAAAAGAAAACGAAGTGGACTCCACCATGTGGTCTCCCACCTGCCCCACCTTCCTTCCCTGCGAAGACCCAGGGCAGCTGCTTGCTCTGGGCTGTCTGCCTAGAGATTCCAGCTCCAGGAAAAGTCCAGTGCAAACATTGTTTCTGTTAATCTGGGAAAGTCGCAAACATGTCTTTTCACAGGCCTTTGGCTGAGATCCGTAAATGGGGTGGGGCGTGGCACTGGAGGTCAAGGTGATGAAGGACAGATCTCTGCGGAGCTGGAACGGGCCTCTGCCCCCAGCAAGCACGGCTCTCAGTCAGCGAGAGACTCACAGGTGACAGGCCTGGGGGTTGGAGGTGGGGATGGCGGGGAATGAAGTGGGCACCCCCCCGACTGTGCGATCCTCCCCGCTGCCTAGCTCACCCTTCCCCACTCTGAAGGCTGCCATACAAAATGCATGAAGCTGAGCAGTTTTAAACAGCCCCTTGACCCTCTCAGGGTTCTGGGGGCAAGAGGTCCTAAAGCAAGGTTTCGTAGGGCTACACCTCTGATGGTTGCAGGGAAGGACCTATTCCAGGGCAATCTCCTCGCCCTGGTAGCCTCAGGCATCCCTCGGCTTGCAGATGGCCCCCTTTTCTGCTGTCTGCACATGGTCTTCCCTCTGTGCCTGTCCATCTCTGTGTCCAAATGTCCCCTTTTTATAAGGACACCAGTGATGGCACTAGGGCCCACCCTAATGACTTCGTCTTATATACAAAGGCATAGACCCTATTTCCAAATAAGGTTGCATGCACAGGTACTGGGGATTAGAATTTCAACATCCTCGAGAGGGGGACACAATTTAATTCATAATACCCACTGACTGGCTGTTGGGGCCTTTGGGGGAAGGAAGACAGGGACAGGTATGATCTGCTGAAGGAGGAGTGATCTCTGAGAACTGCACCCCAGAAGAAATGGGGAGCCAGGGAAACAGCTCCCACCACTTACTTCACCTCAAAAACTGTTTCATCCCATGAAAAAAACAGAGTGCTCTTTAAGTTTGGGAAATCTGCATTTGTGGAGAGTCATATTTACCCAAGCAGGAAAAGATGTGCCCGATATAGGAAAGCTCCTCTGACCTCTTGGCACAAAGCTCCTGGGTTGGGGGACAGGTGTGGAGCTCCCATGTGGGCAACACTTCACAGCTTCGGGTAGAGAGTGTGCTCAGGGAAGGTGGTAGAGCCAGGAAGGCTCAGGAGCCTCACGCACACCAGCTGGCATTTCCCCAGAAGCCACCGTCCACAGTCCACATTCAGTCACACCAGATTCTGCTGATCTTGCAAGTCAGAGGTGAGTCTTAATCAGTGAAAATAGTGGGCTGTTAGTTTGACAATCTTAGGAATGAGCTCTCATCGATGAAATTAGCTGTGTCAAGAGGCAGATTAGCTAAAATATTTGAGAGATGTTCCCCATCTTATATATCCAGGGCTTAGGAATCTAGAAGATTCTTTTTTTTTTTTTTAACAACCCACCAAACTTTTATTTTTTTAATTTAAATTCAATTAGCCAACATACAGTGCATCATTAGTTTCAGAGGTAGAGTTCAATAATTCATCGGTTGCATGTAACACCCAGTGCTCATCACATCACGTGCCCTCCTTAATGCCCATCACCTAGTTACCCTATCCCCCACCCACTTCCCCGAACTTCAGCTTGACTGAAATGAGGCTTGACTCCTAACCATCCTGCTCCAGCCTTGAGTTGGCTTTCTGGTTGTTTGATAAGGTGATGGGCTTATAATTCTCCATAGAAACAGAACCAATAGGATCTGTCTGTCCGTCTGTCTATCTATATATCATCTATCTCATTTAAGTATCACTGAGAAAGAGAGAGAGAGGTGAATTTGAAGCAATCGGCTCACACAGTTGTGGGGGCTGATGAGTCTGAAGTGTGCAGGGCAGGCCATCAGGCTGGAGACTCAGGGAAGGAATGACACTGCAGTCTTGAGCCTGGACCCTGAAGGCTGGAAGCTCAGGCAGGGTGTCTGTGTTGCAGTCCTGGGGAGAATTGCTTCTCCTTTGGGAAACCTCAGTCTTTGCTCTTAAGTGCTTCACCTGATTGGATGATGCTCACCCACTTTCTACAAGGTCCTTTCTTTTACTCTAACTCTATTGATTTAAAAGTTAATCACATCTTATAAATAAATAAATAAAGAAAGAAATAAATAAATAAATAAATAAATAAATAAATAAATAAAAGTTAATCACATCCTAAAATCACCCTCCCAACAGCTGGTCTGGCATTTAACTGCACAACAGGGCATTCAGTCTGGCTGCGTTGATCCATAAAATTAATCTTCCCAGTGATCATGTTTTCTCTTTTGCTCTGGACAGCCCTGGCACAGATTGTCTTGGTGTAATTCTTAATAGCACTCAGCCCTCTTTAAAAGTGCTTCGGGTTCAAAACACAGCCGGTTCAAAACACAGACTCATCCCACTTCAGGGGAAGTGGCTGGGACTCCATCAAGCCTACAGAACAGGTTGTAGGGACTTTTATACCTGCTTGGTCATAAAGATGTACTTAATGGGTTTCATAGGTGTAGCCTAATTGGGTCTAATATTTGCTTTCTTTATAATCACTTATGAGGTTAGGAGAATTAGACAGTTAACCTTCACCCTCCTAAAGTTTTCTACAGCTATAGTTAGCTTCCAAAGGAACCCATGTGTGTGCATGACTAAACTGGCTTAGGTCGACTCACAAGCTAAGGTCTACAGTTGCTCTTTCATTGGTGGAGCCCAAGATCCCTGGATCTTAATTTGGCCTGGACTGACGTCATATATCTTCCCGGTTGTGGGGGAGATGGCAGTGGCTGGTGTTCGCAGTGGTGTGGATGGTGCTTTCTTTCTAAAATTAAAGTTTCATTCCCTGGCTCCCTTCAGTTCAAGTCCCTTCATGGGACCTCTTTGCCTTCATCAGTGTTTCTCAAAGTGAGATTCCTCCAAGCTCTCTGAATTAGGATACACTGGGGACTTGCTAAAAATGCTCTAACTCAGATCTGACCCATCCGGATGGGGGGGACAGCTAGCCTTCAGAATGACTCATTGATCCAGCCTCCTGGGTCCATGTCCTTGTACAGCCCCCACCCCTCTACATGGAACTAAGGAGTGGCCAACAGAAGGTGTGGTAGTGATAACATGTCACTTCTGAGGCTGGTTGTGGGGGTCACTGGCTCTGCCTTGCCCTCTTGGATCACTCACTCTGGGGAAAGCCAGTGGCCATGTCTTGAGGACCCCCAGGCAGCCCTGTGGAGAAGCCTCCCACCCACGGCCATGTGAGGAGTCACCTTGGGAGTGGATCTCCCACTCCTGGTTGAGACTTCAGATGAGGCAGCCCCAGTGGATAGACTAACTCCAACTTGGGAGAAACCTTGGGCCAGAACCATGTAGCTGTTCTCAGATGCAGACCCTCAGAAGCTGTAAAATAATAAATGTCTGTTGTTTCAAACTGTCCAACGTGGGGCTGGTTTGTCATACAAGAGTCAGCAGCAAATGGAAGAGAAGCCTGCGTGAGTCTCATGCACCCTACGAGGTGAACCCTCACCGTAGGTCAACGTGCAGGCTCCAGGGATGGGCAGAGAGATGCAGGCTGTGCACTCCCATAGGTCACCCCTGCTGCCACCTGGACCCCTGTGAGAGCCTCACAACCAAGGCTGTTGGGAAGGGGTAGGCCCTATTCTCCACTCGTAATAGGTCAATCAGTGTGTCACTCCCCTGTCCCAACACCTCCAGCGGTTCCCATCTCATTCATTCCTAATTTGTGGTCCCATCTGTGGTAGACAAGACCCCACATGGCCCATCCTGGGCATCCCCATGACCTCACTTCCCACCACCCTCCCCTTCCTCCCTCTCCCCTCCCCTCCCCCCTCCTTCCCTTCTTGCCTGCTCCACCTGCCCACTCTAACTCCCACACACCCCTGACCCAGTTGCATTCACTTGTCTGTTTATTGTCTGTCTCCCCACTAGTATGTCAGCATAAAGAAGGTAAGAACCAGCTCTGCCTGGCTCGTTGCTGTCTTCCTGACTCCTAGAAATGCACCTGACACTTGGTCATACCTCAACCACTATTTGTTGAATAAGTGGAAAAAATGCATGTCTGAGAAATCTACCTTTCATACCTAAGCTCGAGTGTCTACCATTTCTAGCCTATTTTTTGTCAGTGAATTTCCCAGTCTGTATCATTTTCATAGGCTGATTAATTAAAATTAGAACTATGGTAACATATAATTATATTTCAATTAAAATGCTTAAAATTAAGACTCAGCTTGGGACTCCCCTTTCGTGATGCTTTATACCTCTGCGCTTAGGTGCTCTCCTGTGGGTCCGATCCCTCCCAGCCCTGGGGACGTCTCAGGGACTTAGTCACATCGTGCCTTCCTCCACACACTGTAAGCCTTTTTAGGGCAGGCAAGCATCTCATTTCTCCAGCACTGGGGTCACCAAACATTGGCCCATGGGTGGCGTTCATCAGAGCATAAGCGTGTGTCCACTCACGGCCTGCTTTCACACCACAATGGCGGAATTGAGTAGTAGCCACCAGACTGGTATGGGCTAAAAGACTAAGACAATTTCTATTTGGTTGTCTACATAAAGTTTGCCAATCTCTGGCCTGCATACAGGAGACACTGAATGACACTAAGTCTCTAAAGGGATAAACATGTAACGTCAGGAATATTGCCATGAGCTAAGTCAACATCAGTAGGAAAATGAAAGGGATATGATTCAACCATTTTCTGAGTCCCACCGAAACAGGTTCATTTAAAATTACACAATATAAAGAGATGGGTCACATAGAGAGTGTATGGTTCTGGAGTATTCATGTCACAGAGCCCAGGGTTGGAGATTTCAGCATTTTCCATGTAATGCAGTTAATACGTACTGACTCCGTGTCCTAAATGTTCTAAAACTAGAAATATTAATAATAGCTTAGGAAATCCCAAATAAATGATTATGATGAATGTTGATGTGAAATATATTCTATGACTAATGGATCCTTTAACATTAATCATTTTATCAGTGCCGTATTACTTTAATTTGACTTTAAAAATGGGTGAATAATTTTAGAAGTTTCCAACTAGGAGTGATTTCTATTTGATACCAAGACTAGATGTATGTACTTAATATCCCACAGAAAAAGTTAGATTTCCATGGGTCTTGAGAATAAAAGTTGTGCATTTCTGGGTCCTCCCTAACGGGCAGCTGATCAGAGTCAAGACTTCCCAAAGCACAAGGTCTTTTTATTACACAAAAAGAGACTTTTCCAGTGTGTGCAAAGCAGCTTAGGTGGGGTATAATCATTTATACAGAGTTGAAACTGAATAAGAGCAAATGAATATCAAAGGCAAGGCCATTAAAAATTATTAAAAACCATTAATTATGACCCTCGCCATTCCCAGGGTACTCCAGGCTTGGGAAGCTGAAGGAATTCCTGTGGGCGGTGAAGACTCTGTCAGAGTTTCTCCAGGTGCAGAGGCAGAGGAGGTGGTTACCTGGGAAGGTGTGTCTAAGCTTTCCTGGCTCTGATGGTCTTAATGAAATCTGACTTGTGTGTGGAAAATCCTCCTTTCACTTTCACAAGATACCAGATTGGTCTGATGGAATATATAACTTCATTTCTCTTACCCTGTTTCCACTGCAACCCTTGTAGGCCAGTGGGATTCTTTCCATATGTGAACACTTTGTCCCATGAAGATGCACAGTAGAGAATCTTATGGGTGCTGATCCTGGAAGACTTTTAGGTGTGGATACTGAAAACATTCACCCTTACTTCTTTTAATAAAGAGATTTTAAAACACTCATTGCTATAAAATTTTAAGATTCGCAAATGATAAAGAGCATAAATGACTGGAACTCTAGGCATGCATGGTTGATTCCATTACAACAATTTATTTGGACCTATCTGAGTCTAAGGCATTCAGTCTCCTGAATGAAGGATTGCTTATTAGCAACATATGTTGGGTGAATTCTGAGCTCCCTGAAAAAATATGTTTATGCATTATGAAGAGGCTGATAGAGTCACATATTAGCTATGGAATGTAAATTAATAATCACTCATGGGAACCATTATACTAAAGGTGAGAAAATAACATTTTATTTTAGTGTTTCATGTGCATGTTTATTTCTTTCACAGACCATTCACATTCCAGCCACATCTTCTCCACATGAACACAATTGCACAGTTTGGTGTAGGGCCATAATGTGTTTTCAAAGTGCTACTGAGGAATATAATAACAGCCATGTAAATTCATCTCCACATTTGACCATCCAGCCAAACCTTCTCACATACCTGGACAACTTTTTATTTTCTTCTTTTTTAAAAAATGTAGTTTGCAGGGAAGCGCCTGGGTGGCTCAGTTGTTAAGCATCTGCCTTCGGCTCAGGTCATGATCCCAGGGTCCTGGGATCGAGCCACGCATCGGGCTTCCTGCTCAGAGGGGAGTCTGCTTCTCCCTCTCCCACTCCCCCTGCTTGTGTTCCCTCTCTCGCTGTGTCTCTCTCTGTCAAATAAATAAATAAAATCTTAAAAAAAAAAAAAATGTAGTTTGGATGTGCTATTGGGGGAAAAAAAAACCTTCAAGCCTAAATTGGAAATGGTATATTACTGATCATTTAGAAACTGGGAAGTTTAATGTATTTTCAGTGCTTCCTCATATAGAAAATAGAAATGCTAAAAGACTCAGAAGTAACCTGAATTTACACTGAGTGGACTCACAGGTGCCACAAAAGTGTGGTTATTCCTTACCCACTTCTAGATGGCCCCAAATCCTCCATATTGCACAAATTTTCTTCAATGTTCCATAAAGGGAATATGTGGGCTTTTGTATTTTCTCAAGTGATTTATACAGTAGACCCTTGAACAACACAGGGGTAAAGGCTATCAACCACCCTGCACAATCGAAAATCTGTGTATAACTTTGACTCCCTCAAAACTTAACTACCAATAGCCTACTGTTGACTGGAAGCCTTATCAATAACCTTAACAGTCAATTAACACATATTTTGTATGTTATATATATAATATACTGGTATTCTTACAATAAAGTCAACTAGAGAGAAAAAAATGTTAAGAAAATTATAAGGAAGAGAAAATACATTCACAGTCCTGTACTGTATTTACTGAAAAAGTCTTTGTATAAATGGAACTGGGTAGTTCAAACCTGTGTTCTTCTAGGGTCAGCTGTATTTGAATGGGCAATGTTAATGTTAAAAAAATATCTTTGCTGCTATGAACATTGGGGTGTATATGGCCCTTCTTTTCACTACATCTGTGTCTTTGGGGTAAATACCCAGTAGTGCAATTGCTTGGTCATAGGGTAGCTCTATTTTTAAATTTTTGAGGAACAATGTCTGCAATAGCCAAACTGTGGAAAGAGCTGAGATGCCCTTCAACAGACGAATGGATAAAGAAGATGTGGTCCATATATACAATGGAATATTACTCAGCCATCAGAAAGGATGAATACTCAACTTTTACATCAACATGGATGGGACTGGAGGAGATTATGCTAAGTGAAATAAGTCAAGCAGAGAAAGTCAATTATCATATGGTTTCACTTATTTGTGGAACATAGGAATATCATGGAGGACATTAGGAGAAGGAAAGGAAAAATGAAGGGTGGGGGATTCGGAGGGAGAGATGAACCATGAGAGACCATGGACTCTGAGAAACAAATAGGGTTTTAGAGGGGAGGGGGGAAGGGGCATTGGTTAGCCCCGTGATGGGTATTAAGGAGGGCACGTACTGCATGGAGCACTGGGTGTTATATGAAAACAATGAATCGTGGATCACCACATCAAAAACTAATGATGTATTGTATGGTGACTAACATAACATAATAAAATAAATAAATAAATAAATAAATAAATAAATAAATAAATAAATAAATACAAGCTAAAAAAAAAAGTATCTTTAACTTAATCTCAAATAATTCAGATCCTTTCCACTCAGAGATGAATCTCTGTAATGGTTTAGCCTTCACAACCTCTATAACAAACAGAACTGCATTTTGATCAAGTACTATGTAAGGATTTTGATTAGAAGCTCCCATGACATGCACTCAGATGAAGGTACTCAAGCAGAAATATAAACTCAATTTCAAAATTTCTGGCTAAATATATTTTTATTCAGAACACATTTTACTTTATGTAAGCAATTCTGGCTAGCAATTGAATGCCTGCATGTTGATGAACAGCCAACACCACTGAGATAAAGAATGCTGCACACTAAGAATTCAAGGGTAGTGCTGGAATGCAGACAGATAAACAGACAACAAACAGTACAACTTAAAGTTTAAAGAGACTCTCAGCCTAAATGCCTAAAATCAGAGCATGTTTCCTGAAAGTTGCATATGTTAGTATCTGAAATTAGCATAACTTACAGCATGAACTGGAATGATCTATAGGTGTGTGTGTGTGTATGTGTCTGTTTATTTCCATGTAACTTCATTAAAAACATCTTACATAAATAATGTAAAATGATTTCTCATTGTAAAATATTTGGAAAGTAACAAAGAAGAAAAATTTGAAATCACAGACCTATGTTTCCAGTTTAAAAAGCTAGAAAAAGAAATACAAATTGAATATAGTTTAAGTAGAAGGAAAATGAATAGTAAAACAGAAATCAATGAAATAGAAAACAGAGAAACAATAGAGAAAATTAACAAAATCCAAAGTTAGTTATTTGAAAACACTAATAGAATTTATAATCTCCTAGTAAGATTTATCAATGAGTGGACAGAACTACACATCCTAAAGTCATTTCAAATCTAAATGATATGTAATAGCCTTTAAATATATCTAGGATATGTATGGGTGACCCCCTCTCACATGGCAATCCATTTTACAGTATAGAAGAAATGGGCTAATTCAAAGAAAACCACAACTTAGCAAAACTGATACATGAAGAAATAGAAAATATGAATAGTCCTACAGCCATTAGAAATTTAATTTGTAATAAATATCTTTCCCACAAAGAATACTCCAGATCCATATTACACCATTGGTAAATCCTATCAAAGATTTATAGAAGAAACAGTACAATTTTCTGCAAAGACTTTCAAGAAATACAGAAAAAGGAGATGTTCCCCAACTCATTTGGTGAAGTGGATAGTTCGCTAAAAACCAGATCTCAGAAAAATTTTGCAAAAAAAAAGAAGGCAACTTTCCTCACAACACAAGGCACAAATGTTTTTTTTGTTTTTTTTTTTTAAGATTTTATTTATTTATTTGACAGAGAGAGAGCACAAGCAGGGGGAGCAGCAGGCAGAGGGGGAGGGAGAAGCAGACTCCCTGCTGAGCAGGGAACCCAATGCAGGGCTCGATCCCAGGACCCTGGGATTATGACCTGAGCCAAAGACAGATGCTTAACCCACTGAGCCACCCAGGCACCCCTAGGCACAAATCTTTTATAAAGGATTGGCAAATTGAGTCCAGCAATATATGTGATGCTTTAGTAGGTTTTATCCCAGAAAAGCAAAGTTGATTAACATTTGAAAATCATTCACTGTAGCTCATCAACTCATGGGGAATGATCTGCCTATTCCCCATGTCCATGACACTCTCAGCTACTTATGGAACAATAGCTACACTTTTAAATCCTGAAAAATGTACTAATCCAGCCTATTAGCAAGTTTGCTTAATAAAAGGAATCTATGGAGAAACTTTGTGTGTATAGATAGATGATGAACAATATAAAGTACATACTTGACACAGTAGATTCTAATGTACCTGTGTATATATGTTTTTGTAGATTTTGGTTTCATCAACTCTATAATGAATTTTTTTTCTGAATATGAATTTGCCTATGTGGCTTATTTCCTTGCTGTATCCACATGAGTTTTGAGCTGATCCTTTTGAGTGTGTAATGCAATGATTCCAGTTCTTCCTGATCTCTCTAATCCAGAGAATACCATGACAGTCTGAAAAGAAAAGAATGCCTAACCCTGACTTACCCTTCTTCAGTAATTCAGAACCAGGCAATTTCAGTGATGGAGTTGTTAAGATAATGTCAATTGCGATAAAAAAAAGTCTTCCAAAATTTATTTAATTTTTAATTATTTAATAAATGAGAATTTTAAAGTATAGAAACAAAGCCTTTAATATATTTATGTAATATATCTCATCAATAAGTAAGTGCTTTTAAGAACTATTATTTATTTCATCACGTAGACTATTTCTGTGATATAGAGGTGTGTGTGTGTGTGTGTGTGTGTGTGTGTGTCCCCCTCTCATGGAGACAAAGAAACTACAAAGACACTAATATGTATAGGCCTAATGAATGTATCTGCTTTTAATGGAAGGGGGTAAATCAGAACATACACCTTACATAGCCCCCATGGAAGGAGTAGGTATTCACAGATCTGTAAAGTCCATAAGGCCAGGAATGGCCCTATCTACTTGGGAAAGTTATATTTAATGCTCTTACTTAGGGCACAGTAGCTTTTAGCTATCCATGCCAGGACAGGGTCAGAGAAGGCACAGTGGTAGTAGGTCAGATATGGGAAGGTAGAAGATGGAAGACAGAATGCTCAAACCAGGCGGTAAGGTAGATTAGATCCACATCAGGCCAAGAAGATTTGCCGTATTCCTTACTGGGGACGGGGACTGTGGCAAATGAGAGCAGAGGACAGGCATCTAATTTGAGGACTACCCTCAGCTGGTCCAGGAGAATCATGTTTAGGGATTTTTTTTTTAAGATTTTATTTATTTATTTGACAGAGAGAGAGAGCACAAGCAGAGGGAACAGTAGAAGGAGAAGGAGAAGCAGGCTCTCCACGGAGCAGGGAGCCCGATTCAGGGCTCGATCCCAGGACCCTGGGATCATGACCTGAGCCGAAGGCAGACGCCCAACGACTGAGCCACCCGGGCGCCCCACGTTTAGGGATGTTTTTAATGGTATGGTCTCTGCCCATGAGCGTGACCCTCAGTCTTGAGAGAACAGTCGGGAGGGGGCTGCAGAGCGTGAGAGTGTGTGTGTGCTTTGAAATGAATTATTCATGTACCCTTAATGACTCTTAGTATGAAAAGGAAGCTCTGTTTGGTAATATTTATACATTTCCATTAATAAGTTTGAAATACAACACAGATTTGCATAGAAAAAATCATTGGTTTGGCATTAAGTTCATAAATGTCCTCGTTTGATGTGTAGGAAATAAGTCACTTTTTCTAGATATGGCAACATAAGCCCAGATGTCCAACATCCCTCTCTCAAAAACCAACACTGATAATCAAAGGAAGCTAAAAATAGATTTAGTGCATGAATCCAGGAAAGGGTATCAGAATGCCAGAAGGTTTAGTGAATTTCTTGGATATAGAGTACAGATGGGACCAGATTAAAAGAAGTCATGAGGACTCACACATCCCCTCATCCAACATGCTCCTGTTTCTTGGCAGAACTCCCAATACTCTCTGAAATAAGTGTTAGAACCGGAAGAAAAAGAAGAACCCCTGTCTCTGGACCCCACATCTTCTTTCTGGGACAGACCAAGGGTATTCAGAAGTAGTGTGCCAGAAGTTCCTAGAGAGAGAGAGGTGCAACCATGCAGGAAACCTCAGTACAACTGGGCTTCTCCTGGCTGGACATTTCTCCTAAGAAGTTGAGGCCCTGTCAGCCTGGAGGGCCTCTTTCCTGACCCAGTAGGGTTTCTCTCAAACTCAAGACAGCAAAGCTCTGATCACTGGATTTAGCCACAAGAAACCTCGACTAGAGGATTCACTGAATATAAAACTAACTAGAAAACATTTGTCCCCAGAGCAGCAGTTTCAGGGAACCAACAGAAGGAAAGCACCTAGATGGGCAAATGTGGATGGATCAACCCAGTCTTCCAGGCTTCTTCTGTCCGCCACGGCATCCCTCAGCAGGGACTCTGAACTAACAGCTTTTCAGCTAAGAATGGAGATCATTCTAATAGCATCCAGGGGACATATACAGAAAACCAACTGTAATCATGCATACCAATATATGCTTCAATTAAGCAGGAAAATCCAGGAGAACAAATGTAGAACATAGAAAAACATCCTACTTTGTAAAACAAATGAACAAACCTGTGTGTGTGTGTACATATACACATATATATGCATATATATTATATGCACAGGGCTCAAATAGAGGAAGAAAATATTTTGGAAAAAATGTTAAAGTGAGTATAAGTTATATGCATTCAGACTCTTTTTTTTGTGTGTGTGTGTGCTCCCACTGAATGTGAAGAAAATACAAACTTTGAACTAGATTAATGATGAGACATGAAGGTGTGAGGGATTCTGATGGGGTTCAGAAGAGAAGGAGAGAGGAAATGATAAACAGCTTAGGATGATTAAAAGGGTATAAGGAGCAGGAAGGCTCAGAATCAGTAACAAACACTGACTGAGGCTTCCCAAAGAAAAACTCAAGTAATGTTTCCCAGAAGCAGAAGAATAGGACAAGGAGCAAATGTCTTCAAAGAGGAAAAGAGGAGAAAGTGGAAATTCAGCCACAGACATTGGTTTCCTGAAAAAGAAGCCCCCTCAAGATGATCCACTTTTTTTTTTCTCTTGACATTTCTGACTCCCTTCATTTTTTCTTGAAGAGCTGTTTCTACCTGGTATTATTTCCCTTCAACCTGAAGGACTTTATTAAGCATTTCTTGTACTGAAGGGTGGCTGACAATATATTTCCTTCATTTCCTTTATCTGAAAATATCTCTGTGTCGCCTTTTTCTTGAAGACTTTTTGCTGAACGTAGAAGTCTGGGCTAACCTACATTTTTAACAGGGCTACTCCACTGTCTTCAGGCCTCCATTGTTTTGAATTAGAAGTTAGTTGGATGTGAATCATTGGTCCTTCATATGCTAAGTGTCATTTTTCTCAGGCTGCTCTAAAGATTTCTGTTCCCCTTTGGTTTACATCAGTTTGTCTATAATATACCTGGATATGCTTTCTTTTGTATTTATTCGGCTGGGTTCCACTGACGTTCACTGAGATTCATAAATCTGTGAATTTATGTGTTTCATCAAATTTGGGAACATTGTGGTCATTGTTTTCTGAATTTTTTTTTTCCTTAGTCTCTTCCTGCTCCTTTTTGGACTCCAAACATATCCATGTTAGATCTTATTATATTGCACACATTTAATTTCCTTCAAGCCTTTTTTTTTTTCTTTCTCTTCTTCACACTGTATGATTTCTATTGATTAAAAAAAAACCAAATTCAGTGGGTTTTCTGTCATCTTGCTGCTGCAGTGTAGCCCATTTAGTGATTATTTTAAAATTCAGACATTGTCTTTTTTAGCTTTATAATTTTTGTGTTTTCTTATTGTGTTGTAGTTTATATTTCTCTGCTGGTATCTATTATATCAGCATACTTTCCCTTCCATCCTTGAGCAGCAGTAACAGCTGCTTTAAAATCCCATTTGCTAATTGCGACATCTGGATAATGGAGTTACTCCTCACTGATCGCCATTTCTCCAGAGAACGTGTCATATTTTTCTGCTTCTTCATCCTAGATATTGTGAAGAATTTGTTGTAGAAATTCTAGGGTTTTTTATGTGCCTCAGAAGACTTTTGCTTTATTTTTTAAGCATGCAATTAACTTGGCAGAAGTCAAAATGCAAGTTACTTCTCCACCGAGACGAGCCACAGGTCAAGATCAGCACAATTCCTTCAGCCTTCGTTGGCCACTTGAATTACACTCTGCATGTGTACAGTTAATGGATCAGCCAGAAATTTGGGAAAAACATAGGTTTTGGCTCCCTCAGCTTTCTTTTTATAGCACAGTATGAAATAGTAGTAAAGACAGTGGGTAACACATTTTATTTATGACTTTCATAGGAAAGTATTTTTATAATGCTTAGGAATTACCCAACAATTCCTGTTTTTGAGGGTTTTAATATGAATTGGGGTGAAGTTAATTAAAGGTCTTTTCTACATCTTTGAAGATGATTATAGGATTTCTCTCCTTATTTCTATTTGATGACTTTCTTAATATTGAACCACTGTTATATTTTTGGAATTGCCTCGATTGGCCATGATGTCTTGTTTAGCATGTATTTTCACTTGGCTAAGTATCTTTTTAAGGAGTTTTAAAAGACTTTATGTTTTTAGAGCAGTTTTAAGTTCACAGTAAAATTGAGATGAAGATACAGAGATTTCCCATATATTCTCTGTCTTATCCCATGCATACACCCCCATTAGCAACTCCACCACCAGAGTGGTACATTTATTACAACTGATAAACCTATATGGACACATCATAAACATCCAGTGCCCACAGATTACATTGGTGTTCGCTCTTGGTGTTGGGCATTCCATGGGTTTGGATAAATGTATATAATTACATATATCTACCATTATAGTGTTATACAGAGTAGTTTCACCAATCTAAAAATCCTCTGTCTTCTGTCTACTTAAACCTCCCTCTTCCCCAACCCTTGGAAACCATTATTGTTTTACTGTCTTTATAGGTTTGCCTATTCTAGAATGTCATATATTTGGAATCATGTAGTATGTAGATTTTCAGATTGGCTTCTTTAACTTAGAAACATGCATTTAAGGTCCCTCCATGTCTTTTCATAGCTCTATAGTTTATTTCTTTTTAGCAGTGAATAATATTGTATAATAATATTGCATTGTCTGTATGTATCAAACTATCCATTCACAGATTAAAAGGCATCTTGGTTGCCTCTAAGTTTTGGCAATTATGAATAAAGCTGCTATAAACATCCAGGTGCAGAATTTTGCTTATGTCTAGGTTTTCAGCTCCTTTGGGTAAATGCCAAGGAATGAGATTGCTGGATCATATGGTAGGAGAATGTTTAGTTTTGTAAGAACTGCCACACTGTCTTCCAAAGTGGCTGTGCCATTTTTCATTCCCTCCAGGGGTGATTAAGAGTTCCTTTTTGCTCCACATCCTCTCCAGAATTTGGTGTTGTCAATATTCCAGATTTCAGTCATTCTAGTAGGTGTGTACATATCTCATCATTGTTTTAATTTGAACTTCCTGATGACATATGAGGTAAAACATATTTTAATCTGCATCCCTTTTTCAGTGAGGTGTCTGTTAGGGGATTTTGCCCATTTTTCAAGTCTCATTTGTTTTCCTGTTGTCAAGATTTAAGAGTTCTTTGTATATGTTGCATAATAGCCTTTTATCAGATGTGTCTTTAGCAAATATTTTCTCCTAGTCCATGGCTGGTCTTCTCCTTCTCTTGACATGGTCTTTTGCAGAGCGAAGTGTTTTGTCTGTTTGTTTTTTTTTTTTTTTTTTTTAATGAGACCCAGCTTATCAGTTATGTCCTTCATGGATCATGAAGGTCATTGCCACACTCAAAGGCATTGATGGTTT
Source organism: Mirounga leonina (assembly GCF_011800145.1). Classification (NCBI taxonomy): domain Eukaryota; kingdom Metazoa; phylum Chordata; class Mammalia; order Carnivora; family Phocidae; genus Mirounga; species Mirounga leonina. Next base: position 1,661,172 of record NW_023270865.1, on the reverse strand, counting down.
TCTCCTGTGCTCTCTTCTAGAAGCTTCCTAGTTCTGAATTGCACATCAAAGTATCACAAGGCAAATTTAAAGAGAAAATTTGAAAAATAGAGAAGAAAGACACATTGCACACAGAAGATCAAACTGAGTACCAACATGTCATCACAAGCCGCGGAGGCCAGAACACAGTGGGCAGTGTGTTTATGGTGCGGAAGAAAGAAGTGCCAACCCAGAATTCCATATCTATTAAAACTACCCTCCAATAATAAAAGCAAAATAAAACAATAAATACATAAATATGTCATTTAAAGTTTTTTTTTCTTTTTTTAATTTCAGAAAATCTTTGAGAAATTATACAATGTAATGGTTGTTCTACCATGTTGTTTTGCTCTCCCTCAAGGGCTCTTTTCATCTTGTTAGATGTTCTTTGGCCATCCTCCATTACCTCCATTACAAACTCCTTTAAATGTTTTCTTACTTTGGTACGCCTGGGTGGCTCAGTTGGTTAAATATCCGACTCTTGGTTTCAGCTCAGGTCATGATCTTGGGGTTGTGAGATTGAACCCTGTGTCAGCCTCCGCAATGGGCATGGAGCCTGCTTAAGATTCTCTCTCTCCCTCTGCCTCTGCCCCTCCCCCCACCCCCCAGCTTGTGCTCTCTCTCTCTCTTTCTCAAAACAAAAATAGTTTTCTTAATTTCCCTTGCCTTTGTTAACATGTTCTTCATCCTCCTTTAACCACTCTGTTATGTTCATTAGCCCTCGTGGTACTTCTACTTTTGTCTTCTTTTCAGAAATACTTTCTTTTTTTCTTGGTCTTCCTTGAGTTCTGTCATTTTATCTCTAAGCTTTTATAATTCTGGTTTGTTCTACTTTTCATATATTCTATAACTCTTTTCATTTCTTTCAGCTTGTTTTGAAATACACCAAAATACATATTTCTGAACATCTAAAACTATCATAGCAAAATCAAAAGTAAAAACAGCTACCTGGAGGGGCACTTGGGTGGCTCAGTGGGTTAAGCATCTGCCTTTGGCTCAGGTCATGATCTCAGGGTCCTGGGATTGAGCCCCGAGTCAGGCTCCCTGCTCAGCAGGAAGCCTGCTTCTTTTTCTCTCTCTGCTGCTCCCACTGCTTGTACTCTCTCTGTCGAATAAATAAATAAAATCTTAAAAAAAAAAAGCCACCTGGGAAAAAGTATTTGCACATATATAACTTATTTAAGATTAATAGCCTAAATATATAGTGACATTTTACAAACAAATTATAACGATTTTAAGAGACTAATATAAAGATAATAAAATAGGTATGTAGAGAATAATCATAGGGGCGCCTGGGTGGCTCAGTTGGTGAATCTACCTTCGGCTCAGGTCATGATCCCAGAGTCCTGGGATCGAGCCCCGCATCAGGCTCCCTGCTTCTCCCTCTCCCTCTGACTGCTCCCCCTGCTTGGGCTCACTCTGTCTCTCTCTCTCTCAAATAAATAAACCAAATCTTTAAAAAAAAAGATAATAGTCATAAATATCTGGCTGTTTTTTTTTTTTTTTCCTAATGGGTGAGTAAAAAAGAATTAAAATATGGGCAAAACTGGTGATTGAATAGGGACTCTCAAAATAGGGACAATTTTCCAAGAAAGATGTATGAATTTCTACTTTTTTTTCAGAGTGTTGATGTCTAAAAAATAGCCTTGGCAGTAAGTATTGAACATCTCTTAAAGTGCCCTGTGCTAGGGCTGAGCAGTTCTGCTTCCAGGGATTTAGCATGAGAAAGTGATTGGAGATAAAGACAGTTGTTTGAGTAAAGATATCCTAACTTTTATGTTTATTAATAATTATGCTCCACCATAGAATACTTATTAAATACATTTGAGAGATCCAAAACGTAAATTATTTTACAGATATGAAAATAATGTTTTAGGACAATATTTAATATTATAAAGAAATGGTACTCTATGCAATCAAGTAAAAGAAAAAGTGGTTTTAAAAAGAGCACATATAGGGGCACCTGGGTGGCTCAGTCTGTTCAGTGTCTGACTCTTGATTTCCGCTCAGGTCATGATCTCAGGGTCATGGGACTGAGCCCCGTGTCAGGCTCCATGCTCAGCGGGGAGTCTGCTTGAGATTATCTCTCTCCCTCCCCCCTGCCCATCCCTCTGCTCGTGCTCTCTCTCTCTCTTTCTCTCAAATAAATAAATAAATCTTTAAAAAATAGCATATATAGTAGATCTCTATTTTCAACAAAAATATTCATAGAAATAAGACTGAAAAGTATAAACACCAAACAGTTCAAAGTTAGTTAGTCTAAAATGTGGGACTACAGGAGGTATGTTCTTCTTATGCTTTTTGCAATTTTCTAAATTATATATATATGTAGTACATGTTAGTATAATGTATCTAATAATATAATATCAATGTATTAATATACATTCTTAAAATATTAATAAAATATTAACATATTCTTATATGTTGTGTTATATATAACAGATATTACTTGAATAATCTGTTGGTCTATCTGTTTTTAAAAACTATATAATGTGAAAGGAAAGCTTATTGTGTCCTGTTTTTTTCACTCTGGGTTTCCCCTTTGCCAACAGCTCCTATGGAAAGAATACAGACATCTTATAAACCTAATTTTTTAGGATAAAATCTTCTGTGTGTGTCAGACTGTGTATTTTCATCTGTGCCTTTTGTGACTGTGAGGACTTATTAGCTTAGAAATACAGTACAGTCATACTATGTTGTCAGATAATTGGCCACTTTGTTAACAAGGTTGACTTCTACGTAATTAAAAATAATCCTTGCCCCTAATTAAGAGTAATGCTGTATCACCACTTCCTCCCTTTCACTCAGGGTCATCACATTACAGTTAAACAGTAAGGCTCTTTTGGGAGGGGAAATGGAGGGACCCTTCGGCTCCTAATAGAAATATTCCTTACGTGTCTGAGGTTGTCTGAATCTCCCAGTGGAGTCTCCATCCCCGGGTCCCGTTCCGACAACCACTTCCAGACCATTTCTCTGTGTCGCTGCACAATCCCTTCGATCGCAGACTTGAACATGTGGTTGGGCGTGCATGTGTGCATGCATCAGCCTCACCGGGAGCTCTGCGGGCCGGCTGACCTTGGAGAGCCCCCGTGGGATTGGGCGAGGCCATCCTCCAGCTCATCCTCATGGAGGTCAGCATCTCCCTGTCTCCTGCCTGCCCCCAGCATCCCCCCGACGGCGCAACCTCAGCCACTAACTTGTAGCACCTCCCTCTCAGGCTATGCCTCTAGAGAACGCCAACTAAACCACTTTCTTTTAAGTTCCTTTTTCTTTAAATAAAGACATCTTTATTTTAAAAAGCGGTACCCTCTTGCCTCCTCAATCAGAATATGCAAAAAACTACTTAACAGAGACCTTTTTTTAACTTTGTTTTTACTTTGCTAAGGGCTGCCTGCCACTTCTGGGCGTCCTCACTTCCCATGTTTGCGGTTCGTGTGGCCGCCCATGCCCCTTGCTGCCCACCCCCCACCACCGGCTTTCTACTTCGGGACAGACCTCATGTGATCATGGAGTTTGGAGGGAGGGAGGAACCTGAGGTCTTCGCATGCCTGCTTGTGGTCTTTCTTCCTTTTTTTTTTAAGATTTTATTTATTTATTTAGGGACAGTGAGCAGGGTAGGGGCAGAGAGAGAATCTCAAGCAGACTCCCCACTGAGCACAGAGCCGGACCCTGGCTTTGATCGCATGACCCCAAGATCGCGACCCGAACCGAAACCAAGAGTCAGAGGCTTAACCGACTGAGCCACCCAGCTGCCCCTACTTGTGGTCTTCCTTATGTTGAAAGGTCAGGTTCTTCAGAAGAAAGGCACCACCCCCACCCCATGAATCGCTTCTTGCTGTAACTGTGCAGATAGAAACTCTGTCCCCAGGAGTGGATGATGCTCTGATTTCTTTGAAACGCCTTCTTTTCCCAGCTGTGGCTCCTTTCACAGGGTTAGAGGCTCCACTTCCTTCAGTCTGCCTGGCCATCCTGAAGTGGACACACACACACGCACACACGCACACACGCACGCACACAGGCGTTCTTTGAGGCCAGTAGATTTTGAACAGTAGGAGTTGTAATCTTGAGGCTGTATCATTTTCTCTTTCCCCATAAAGTAAAATCATTTCAACTAATGATTGAGTCAAAGGTTTACACCTGTCCATACATTAATCATTTCAAAACTCATTGTCATTAGAAATCTCTTACAAGATATTCGTCTTTTGGCAGTGTTGCTTGTTTGGTTTAATTGAGGTGTTAAGCGAATTGGAAATGACATCATCAGAGAGAAATGGATGAGTAGGTTGGAAGTGGGTCAAAGCTTCCTCACAGGAGGAGCAGGGGAATTGCCTGAAGGCATAGTCATATTAATTTATTAAAGGTTTATGTGTTTCATGCAATTAAAAGAAATCTTGAATGGTAAGTCTCCACACCCTAACAGGAGCCTTGTCTGTCAGGGTGAAATATGTAGTACTCTACAAGACCAGCATTCATAAAGACTACGATGTTCATAAAAGTGTAGCTCATTTTACTTATTTTTTCCTAGCGTTCGTAGAAGATCATTTTCGCAGGCTCAGTTTGAATTGCCTTATTTATGTAATTTACATTTAAGTCTTAGGAAAGGAAATGATTCTTCCTATGACTTTCTGTGTTTCTATGGTTTACACTGAACCATGAACTGCATCACCCAAGAACGAAATAAGTGTTCTTCCCACTACAAAGCTCAGACTTCATAACGCCTCACTCCATGGTCCTCCTGGCTTGAGAGTTGAACTATCTAATGCTAATAACGCAATGCTCTGGACTCTCGCAGAATGTTTGCCACCCGAGTACGCTTGAGACCCACGACCAGGTCCAAGACAGCAGGCCCCTCCGGAGCTGCGGGATGGAGGCCGGGCTGGCTCCGTGGGGCCAAGAGGCCCACGGGAATCTGCTGCTGGCCCCCAAGAAGGTTGCATTTGCTTTGCCAATTAAATGTAGTTGATCCTTGATCAGTGAGGGGGTTGCGGTTCCCACCTTTGTGCAGTCGAAAATCCACATGTAACTTCAGACTCCCCCAAAACTTAGGTGTTGACATAAATAGTCGATTAACACATATTCTGTATATGTTATGAGTCACATACTGCATTCTTAGAATAAGGCAAGCCAGAGTAAAGAACATGTCGTTCAGAAAATCGTAAGGAAGAGAAAATACATTTAGAGTACTGCACCGTGTTTATTGAAAAATCCACGTGTGAAGGGACCCGTGTGGTCCAAACCTGCGTCTTTCAGGGTCAGCTGTAGGAGCTTCAGAGCTAAGTGTGGCAGGCCAGGCCCCCCCCAAGCACCGGGCCCCAGAGCGGTGGGAGCCGCCTGGTGGGAAGCCAGCAGGCGGGTGGGTGGGCCTGGCCACACCCGGCGCCGGCCATGCAGGTGGGGCGCCCCAGGCAGCGCTCCCCCCAACACCGTCCGAGAACCACCTGTGCTGCCAGCAAATCTCAGAGGCTTCCGTGTTACGAGAAAACCAGAAGACGCGTGCAGTCCCTGCGGCGTCTTATCTCCGTGCTGATCTGTATCCAGAAATACGCGGCACATTTCTGGGTCCCGAACCCGGCCATCTGCCGGGAGAGAAATCTGTATGGGCAGCGCCCTGTCCTCCAAGCCGCGGTCAGCAGCCCTGGCTCCGGGCCCAGCTGCCGGGGGCGTCCTGCACGTGGCGGCGGGGGCTGCAGCTCTGTGTGCCCATGGGGGACAGACCACCCGCCCCGAGGGTCACAGACACATTGCCCACTTGATTAAAGCTCACTGGTCTTGTCCCACCCTGACAACAATCTCTGGAAGTGGGGAATTGGCAACAGCCCAGCCCCACTTTGCCAGGACAGAGGTGGCACCCCCCCTCAGGGGCATCGCCTACCCAGGGGCTCAAACCCGCACTTTCCCAGTATCCACCCCCCACCGTACCCCGACCCCCCTCCCCATCCAATATCCACTCCAAAAGCCCATCCTGTGGATTTGGGCTCGAAATGCATCTCAACCAACTCACTTCTCTCCCTCCTCCCTGCCCCCAATGAGCCCTAAGCCATCCCCGCCCCCTGCCTGGATCCCTCAGCCTCCCCCGGACCGCCCTCCCTGTGTCCACCCTCACCCCCAACAGTTTGCCCCACTCTCCTGATGACCCTTGATCCTGGCCATGCATTCCAGCAGCTTCAGACCTGATCTGGCCTCCCCATGACTCTCAGAATTAGACCTAAGCTCCATCCCAAGGCCTCCAGGCCCCTGCGGCTTCCGCCTGGTGCCCCCAGGTGTGAGAGCGGGTCTGTTTTGGGTCCGGACATGGGGTCTGTCTCCCAGGGCTGCCCTCCACCCTCTCAGCTGCCCGGGCTCTCCTTCCCTCCTGTCCTTCTCTGCCCAGTGCCCTCCCTGCAGGGTCTCTTCCTGTCTGCAGGGCCCCTTCCTGTCTGCAGGGCCCTGGCTCACTCACCTGCTGCTTTCAGGTCCGTTGTCTGGCCTCCACAGAGCACAGGGCATCCCACTGTTCAGGTCACACAAAGGTGCTGACCTCCTCATCTTCCAAGTCAAAAGAAAGTAGCAAAACTCTAATTTCCCATATTTGTTCCCACCATCTCCCCTAGACTCCCCTGTCTGGGAGCTGTCTCTGGCTCTCCCGGTGCCCCAGCTCGGCCTGTCCTCCCTCTCCTGGGCCTCCCGTGGGTCTCCCCAGGGAGCCCCCCCACGCTGGGCTTCCTCATGTGGAGTCCCAGAGCTGCCCCTCCCTCTGGGGGGCATCTTCATAAGCATAAGCCACCGCCCAGTGTCCATCCTGCCCATCCTGTCTCCCAGGCCCTGCTTCCATCCCCTCTGCTCCGGACCATCCTGTCTCCTCTATCTGACCTCCCTGCTCCCCTCCAGCCCTGCCCCAGGCAGAAGGAGCCCCCCAAACCCTGGGAATGTCATGCCTCTGCATGAAGCCCTTCCATTCACTGTTCACAGAAGGCAAACTGTTCATTGCATGGGACACCCCTGTGGTTCAGTCTGTCCACCCTTCCCTCCTTGTGGTTACACGATGCAGACCTCTAGCTGTACCCACTGTTCCACACCCGAGGTGGTCATCCGTGTTGTCCCCTTCAGCAGCCTCCTCCCCTGGCCCGGGCCCCGTCTTGTCCCTGCATGCTGTGCGTAGGATGCTCAGCTACACACACCTGTTACTCTTTATTGCACACTTGGTTCCTGCGCCCATCTCTTTCTCCTGGGCTGAGCTTCCTGGTGGAGGGCACCAGGCACATTCATCCTCAGGCTTCCGTGCAGAGGTGCCCACCCTCAGTGGTTCGCCGAGAGAAGGACAAAAGCAAGGACACAGTTGATGAACCAGTGGGAATTAGGCAGAGAGAGAATGGAGATAGTTTTTCCAAGGAAACAAGCAGCAAAACATGGAAGACTGTGCAGAAAGTCAGGAAGAGAAGGAGAACAATGTATGCAAAGCCACGTTCTAACAGATTGAGAGAACATCCTCGCAATACGATTCCTTCGCTTTGAAGAATGGCGGTTGTGTTAGTTTTCTGTTGCTGTGGTAACGATCATGTGTTTGGTGCCTCGCACAGAGCGCATCTTCATCTGATGTCCAGCTAGGTCCTGCTCCAGACCGTCCCACGAGGCCGAGATCAAGGTGCTACCAGCTGGCCCTTACCCGGAGGCTCCGGGGCAGGGCCTGCTGCTAGTCGGTCTTCGGTGGTTGGCAGAGTTCCGTTCCCCGCGGCTCTAAGATGGGGCCTTATTTGGGTGGATGGGTGGATGGCAAGTGATGCTGGATGTGGGGGCACCCAGCCGTGTGGCTTTCCCTTTCACACCGTATGTCATTGGGGATCCTGGGAGTCGCCGGTCCTGCTCCGTGTCACCGAGCTGCTTGCTTTACAGACGCGCTGCTTCTAGGCATCGGGAACGCAGCCAGACGGCCGTGGACCTAATATTCTTGCCCATTCTGGGTTCTTTCCTTTTCTGCACTTGCTCCCATCATAAACAGATCTTTTTTGGAGGAGTCTCTGGGGATAACTATGGCTCACCCCTAAATGCCCTGGACAGCTGAAGAGGACCAGCATCCCAAAGGCCAAACCTCACCTCCTTTATCAGAGGGGACAGCCCTGGGTGCCCCCTCTGTGGCACAGGACCACAGCGGCCCTGCATGTATTACAGAGAAGTGACTCTCTGTTCTTTCCCTTTCTCCTCACAAGGTCCAACCTCGTCACTGTTGGTAGTTGGAGTCAGCAAAGCCGTTTTGCAGGTGAAGTCCCCTGTGAGGGAATTATGGGCATGTGCGTGTGCGTGTGTTGGGAGTAAGGGCTTGAGGCAGGTGAGGAGACCCCCGTCACAACCAGGAATGGGGGTGCAGTGCACTGGGAGAGGCTGGGGTCCCAACGCCGGACTCAAATGCTTCCTGGCTCTTTGGCCTTGAGCGGCATCACTGCCTCTGTTTTCATCACCCTCTGAGAATAGGGCAAACGTCGGTAACATAAATGCTTCTGTCCACACACCAAACCCACTGAGTCTAGACATACTCTTGGTGCGAATGTCCCCACAATAGTCTGATAGGAGGACCCTCTCTGCCCACATATAGGAAAGATTCCTCTCTCCTTCGCTCCTCCATACCTGCTCACTATTAGGGAGCCATCCCACCCTGTCTTTCCTGTGCCTCCTCCTGGTGACCTTCTGGGCATCTCCGCCCTTCTGTGGCAAATTCTAGGGACCATGTGGGCCCTACTGAGTGGGATAAAGAAATGAAGAAGCTCAGTGTGTGGCCAGAAACCCAACCCCAGACTTGCAGAGCCAGAAGCTTGGGGATATCCAGCTTTGAAGGCATCTAGTGTTTGGGGTCCATCCTGGGCTGTGGTAGATGCCCACAAGAGAGACTATCATGTTCATCCTGGAGGGGCAGTTGGGAATGGACACCTCAGTATGTCAGAGATTTCCTTCTCAGTTTCAGGATGTGTCTGTCCTCTGCTGGACAAAATTCTCAATGCCCCCCAGTGACCCCTGCCCCTCCCTTTTGACTATGAGTGGACCTGCAGGTCTGGGGAGATGGCTTCATGATGATATTGTTATAAGGCAAAAGGAAAGCAGATTTTTCTCTGGGCAGTGACAGAAAAGGAAGTCTAAGAGACACGTTCCAACCAGCCTGAAGGAAAGCCAGCATCCATTGCTCTGAACCATCTGCAGGGGCCACGTGGTGGGGACAAGCGGGGGCTCCCAGGACCTCAGTGTGGCCCCAGGTGACTGCCAGCTACCATGGAAATGAATTCTCCCAATGACCTGAGCCTGAACGAAGACCCGCGCGCTGGCAGAGAATGGCAGCCCAGAAGACACCGTGATTCAAACCCACAGAGAACCTGAGCACAATTTCTGACCTACAGAAACTGCCAGATCGTAAGTTAATGCTATTTTAACCTACTAAATGTGTGGTAACTTGTTACACAGCAGTAGATAACTAACACCTATCTAAAACTCTGGTTGTGGTCAGAATCCTAGAGATATTCCAACGAACCTGAATTTAAATAGTTTACAAATAAGATGTGGTAACTCCGGATTGGACTCTGTAATTTCGGGGTTTTCTTCAAATCCGCTCCTAACCCATATGGTCTGCAAGTCTTGTAAATCTCTTCATGGCAGAATGAAATGGCTTTTTTTTTTTTTTTTTTCTTGTGGGAGGAGAGTCTAATAATCTGAAAGACTCAGCATAATGTTGCATTGTGTTAACTTTTTTTTGGGGGGGTGACTCATTTTAAACTAAATGGAAATCCTGAAAGGATTAATGAGTTCATATGTGTTTCATGTTTTGAGATAACCCAGTAAGTAGGAGCAAATACTATTAAAATGAGAATTATACTGTGATTGCATGTAAGGGTTACAACTATATATGTACACTTTAAACATCTGACTTCCTGGGGGAATTCCAACTGAATCATCGAAATAGCTTTCCGTTGTGATCCAGTGAGCCTGAGAAAAGAACAGGGTGATGCACTGCAGACTGCAGGGCCCTGGGACGTCCTCCTGGCAGCACTTGGCATCTCTCACTTGCTTTGCTATTTCACAAGAGCAGTTATGAATGTGTCTATTGAGAGAAAAGTGATCCCTTTGATTTTTATTTATTATGTCTTTTACAAGAGACTTTATCCTTCTGCTTATCAGAAGGAAATATCAATAGGTCATCTGTGAGGATGTTCTACACACACCCTGCTTTCGGTGGCGTCCTTCGCAGTTGGCGTCTGACCCTCAGCCAGTGGACATCAGCACGGCCCAGAAGCTCCCGGGAGTGTCCCCAGCAGGTGTGGACAGGGAGAGACGTCCATGCCCAGCATCCGCACCGCTCTCAGCGATGTTGCTAAATTGGAACTGTGAAAAGAAATAGACATGCCGTGTGGTCCGAAGGGGACAGAAGAAGCACACACGTGGTTACTCACTTTGGTGAAAAAAAGAAAATCTGGCGTTCCTACTTAGATGGTGACTGGAAAGGAGCTGGTTCTGCTGTAAGCTATGGCGTTCGTGTTCCTCCCCAGCCTGTGCGGAAGGTCTGCTCACTTCTGTCTGCACATGTGGGTGGGGTGGCATTAAGTCTGTAATGCTGCTTAATCTGGTCCCCTTGACTTGCTGCCCACAACGCGCTCATTTCCTCTCGTGAGCTCATGCTCACGGAGGCTTACCTCAGTATTTTAGTAAGCAGTTTTGTGAGGATTTTACTGCACAGAAAAATTTAAATGTTTTCAACCTCTAAACGTTTTCTGTCTCTATCTGTCTTTGAAAGACATATTCTGTCCAGAATATAGGGTGATACCATGCACTTTCCTTCTTGGCCATGCCCTTCTGAGCAAACCATGCCCTTCCAAATTTCCATTCTAGTAAGGTACATTATCTCCATCCATCTCTGATGACAATCAGACATGGTTTCCACACCAAGCATGACTTCAAGTTCTTCCTGTTTATTAATTAGACTTCAATTTGTTCTCGGTGCCAATTTTCAAACCTCCTACGTTCTTTACTCACCTTTTTCTCTTTCCATCAATCAACTATTCCCCAGATGTAATTAAATGCTTATAAAATGTGCAGAACATTGTGTGATGTGCTAAGAGGGCCAGGTGAGGGGAGAGAGAGCGTTCTCATGTCAAGTTAGGATATGGGGCATACCCACGAGCACAAAACTGCTTTTGTAAACAGCTTATTGACAAGAGAGAAGTGCATGGTGCATCTGATTGCGACTTAAGTAAATACAACACTAGAAATCTACCAACAATGACTTTCTAAGAGATATTTCCAAAAGTCTGAGAATTTTCCGAACACAATAGGGGAAGGTGATGAACAGAAATCTCTCCCATCAAGCCGCCGGGCAAACTCAGAAGACTGATCTCGTCTTTTAATCGGTTGATGTAAGCCAGTTTATGAAGAAAGGATTTCACAATCTCTGCCAACTGGCTGGTGTTGGAGGGAGAGGAGCTGTGCTGGGGAGATGGGTCTGGGCAAATTCTGGCTGCCAAGCAGTCCTGCCCTGCACCCCAGAGACCGTTGGGCAATGCAGACGGGAGATACGCTGCCTTCCCCAGGATCGCCTGGAAATCGGCTGACCAGGTCCATGGGAAAAACACAGGGGCCCACAGATCATTAGAGCAATTTGTTTTCCTAACTGTTTATCGTGGCTTCCCTCTGGCAAATAGCGATGCCTACTTCAAACTCTTGGTTTGAGGACAGCACAGACCCAGATCTAGCATAGAGGAAGTCCCTCCCTCCATCATGAAAGAAAATTCCACAACTGGTGAATGTGAGGATGTATGTGTGCCAACCCCAACAACTCACTCAAATTTTTGAGAAAAATGGAAATAACCCGTGCATTAATTGTGATTAAATCTAGGAATTATTCAAAGAACAAAGCATAGTTTGAGACACCATAGAGACCTAAAAGCTGTCTTCTGATGTCACATTCATTAAAAAATAATTTGCTTACATAATTATAAAAACATCCTGTGTAGCAGAACCACTTTTTTTTCCTACCCTGTCCCTCTTTTTTTAACTCCTCCTCAGCCCCAACATATGTGCACATACGCACGTATGTGCAGACACACCCCTGCCTCCTCCGGCAACTGACCCTCCGCTCACCTCTGCCCACCTGGGGACCTTGGGAGCCACCCGTGGGGACAGTGTGTCCCTGAGTCCTGGCACAGGTGACTGGTCCTGAGATGCCACAGGGCCCTGGCTGGACCAGAGAGAGCCTTCCTGGGAATTTGACGTTGGGAATCGGAGAGGTTGGCCCTGCCTGACTGTTCTCCTGAAAGCATCAGCTGTGGACTTAGGAGCCATGGGTGACATCCAGTTTCTCCCAGGGGCCCTGGAAATCAAGGATGGCGACATGCACGGAAGAGAGAGGTGGACCCGCGGATGTGATGAGATCGGAGGTGGAGGAGAGCCTGACCACATGCCAGCCTGCGGCTGCAGGTTGCCTGAGTTTGCCCCTATTCTGAATTCTGAAGCACATGGGAGTTTCCTTTCCTAAATTATTTCACTTTAAGCCAACTCAGTTAGATTTCTCTTACTTCTATCCACTGGAATCCTCACTGAAACCATGAGAAGAAATTCACCAGGATGTCCATAAGTGAATATTTCCACCTAATGGGTTTGAGGTGGTTTTTATTTCTTCTTAATCCCATGACAAGAAGCCTTCTTAGAGTTTTAATGTGTCTTATTCTCCCAGTTTTAGGACACTTCAAGAAGAATAAAATCAGAAAAAAACAATCATTTTTCTAAAGAAAAAAAGAGAGTAGCAGGGATTTCAAAGCCGTTGGAAAAATTAGCTATGTAGTTTATATCTTATAACATTCATTATTTTTGTCATAATTATTTTCCATCGGGTAACCAGACAAAACAATTAGTATTACACAGGACAGATAGCATTTACCTGAGAATATATAATTGAACAATTGCTTAGCGTTTTCTCAAGCTTGAGGAGCCATCTATCCTAAACACGGGTTGTTATATAATGAGATATTTGCTAATAGTAGCAAGAAGCTGGTACTTTATGACCAAGCACCTTGAAAGAACATTCTGGAAAGTCTTTTGCTGAAAGACCCCTTCTGTAGCCAGAACTACTCCTGCTTCTTTCAGTGCTTTTGTATGTTTTCCAGCAGTCAGCTTGGTCCAAGGACTCAGTGGCTGACTCCTCTGGGGAGTTTTCCAGGAGAATGGGATCACCATGGAAGGACACACTTGCTGTGTGAACTCAAAATGCAACAAGGTTACCTTCTCTTTCTCAGGTGTATGAGTGGGAGAAACACGGTGCTCTGTGGATTCAGAGGTAAGAGTGCCATCTACTGAATTAAAGACTTCATTTCCGGCAGCCCCATAGCCAATCCTGAGAGACCTCTTCCCAGGAGCCCCAGCTGGGAAGATGCTGGGGTGCGGCCAAGGGCGGAGAACAGATGCAGGACAGCCCGAGGCTAGGGCAAATGCCAGCCCGACAGTGTTTGCAGCAGAAAGGAGCATTCTCAAGCAGAGGGTTGCTCTTTGCCAGCTCAAAACATGATTATAGCAACTGATTTGAGGAGACGTACAGACGCAGAGTCGCAGAGGGTCACGTGGGAGAAAGCAATGCCGGTGTGCAGTGGGGAGTGCTTCTGTAAGCTTGGTGTGTCCAGGAGAGCTGTGGGGGGTCCAGCCTGAGCCCAAATGCACACAGTTCAGAAAGGAGGAAGACATCTTTCAAACAATCAGACCATGGATATGACTGGGGGGGAGGTCCTTGCTCTGCCCAGGACGTGCATGTGTGTTCCCGTGTGTGCGTGTGTGTGTGTGTCTGCGTGTGTGTGTGCGTGGTGGGTGGACATTAATGTAACTATGTTCCCTTACTTTCTCCACGAGCTTATCACCTGTGATGATAATGTACTGTTCATCTGCGCCACATCACTATGGTGGAGATTAATTTGCTAATGTTTTAAAGAGCCTTTGAAGATGCGAAGCGTTATTATTCTAATTGCTACATAAAGTTCCTGAAGGAGCATAAGCAGAGCCTGAACTCGGGTTATTTCACTTTCATTTATATTGTGGAACTACTCATCTTCTATAATTTGTATAGCTACATAAAACTTAAAATGGAAGGGCCCCGAGCAGAGCAGAGGAAAAAGCACCTGCAGCACTTCTCTTGGGCTGGATGTTTGGACTTTGGACTGCTTTCCAGTCGATGTTCACAGTAATCCTCCTTGGTCTTCTGGGGAGTTAAGATTGAGATAATTGCACAGAGAAAACTGGACCAAAATTGGACATGGAATATTGGAGAGGTAGCCCAAAATTGCAAGTGGAAAAAACTCTGCTCTCGGGTGTGTTTAGAAGACTTGGAAGCCATTTGCTCACTTGTCCTGCATGAAGGTGCTGACATGGAGCCTCCCTGCACTCATGGTTTGGGTTACTTCCTTCTCTAGTAAACCTCCAAGAGACATACATTACCCTCGTTCTTCCAAAATGGGACTCCCTTGGTCGTTTGAGCATGGGCAAACCCTGACCGAGGGGGCTGAGGGTGTCTGCAGTCCCTGGGGACCCTGTGATATGGCCATCAAGTCACATGTGGGCACCTATCAATTCCAGAGGCAGCTCCTTCCTTCCTTCCTTCCTTCCTTCCTTCCTTCCTTCCTTCCTTCCTTCCTTCCTTCCTTCCTTCCTTCCTTCC
>NW_023270865.1:1623373-1646497 GCF_011800145.1 Mirounga leonina | reverse complement strand
TCCTTCCTTCCTTCCTTCCTTCCTTCCTTCCTTCCTTCCTTCCTTCCCTCAGCACATACTTGGTGAGTTGCCAGCCAGCTGCTGGGTAGCCTAGAGACCATGTGAAGGGCCCTGGTCCTCGCACAGCTGGCATTCCAACTGAGACATAGACACTTTAGGATTGATAGGAAATTAATTAATGTCATTAATTAATGACAAGTATGATAATTTTCCATAAAAGAGAAAGATGGAGTATTTGGAAAGCATAAACCAGGATAACATGACCTAGTGTGGGGTTAGGAGGTCTTCCTGGAGGAATGCTTAATGTTATGGGGAAGGATATGTGGTTTCAGGCAGAGGGGCAGTTTGTGCAAAGGCCCTGAGGTCATAATGAAAGCATGTGCTCGAGAGCCCGCAGACCTGCAAGTGAACCTGCCCAGACAGAAGATATGAGATGAGGTTGGGATTTAGCCAAGGGCAGATAAATAAGAGCCCAACAGTTCAGGGTAAAGATTGTTTGTTTATCCAACCAGCAAAGAAGTCACGACAAGCTTTTAAGCTGGAGTCATGAGGTCAGATGAGTGTCCGGAGGAGGGCAGACACAACATAAGAGAGAGTAAGGACACCATGGAAGGGGGTTGGGTTATTGAAGATGCATAGGAGAATTTGGGAACTGTAAACAGGTAAAATTGCCAGGGCTGTTCCATGACTGGGTGGAAACTGAGTCCGTCGGAGGGGAAACAGGAAGAGCAGCTGTTTGAGGCTTCACCCTGTGCACCCCTGTGGGGGCTCTCTCTGCATTTCTGTCTAACATTGCTTTTCTTCCCCAATTGTGCAAGCAGCACGTAGACACACTGGGTTTGTACACAGCTGGATGACACCCCAGTAGACAGGACAGAGTGAGTCTCAGTACGGCCTCCCCCTTTTCATGCCTTCTATGAAGGAATGTGTTTGGGATCAAAGGCAGCTCATCTCCCCGGTGTCAAAAATGACACTGTGCCTGACGCTATGTCCCTCCACTCAGGATGTTGTGTGGGGCCCCATCACCTCCTTTCCCTTGACTGCTTAGGATCCCCCAGGACATGTGGCCACCACAGTGGGCAGCCTCCAGTCATTGCTGGGAGTGTGTGTGCACACATGTGAGCATGGGAGAGCGTGTGTGTGTGTGTGTGTGTACATGAGTGTGGGAGTGTGTGTTCATGCACATGAGTGGGAGTATGTGTATGCACATGAGCATGGGAGAGCGTGTGTGCGTGTACATGAACATGGGAGTGTGTGTGCACGTGAACATGGGAGAGAGTGTGTGCACATGAGTGTGGGAGTGTGTGTGCATGCAGGTGAGTGTGGGAGAGTTTGTATGTGCACGTGAGCATGGGAGAGTGTGTTGTATGTGTACATGAGTGTGGGAGAGTGTGTGTTTGGCACATGAACATGGGAGGGAGTGTGGGACTGTGTGTGCGTGCATGCACGTGAGTGTGGGAGAGTGTGTATGTGCACATGAGCATGGGAGAGCATGTGTTTCTGTACATGAGCATGGGAGAGTGTGTGTGTGTGCACGTGAGCGTGGGAGAGTGTGTGTGCATGTATGTGAGCGTGGGAGAGTGTGCCTATGCACATGAGTGTGAGAGTGTGTGTGTGCACGTGAACGTGGGAGAGCATGTATGCGTGTATGTGAACGTGGGAGGCTGCGTGTGTGAACGTGGGACAGCGTGTATGTGTGCACGTGAGCATGGGAGTGTGTGTGTGTGCGTGCACATGAGCGTGAGAGAGTGTGTGTGTGCGTGCACATGAGTCTGGGAGGCTGTGGGGGGGCCCAGTGTGTGGACCTGCAGCAGCTTCCCCACCTACTGGGCTAGCTGGCGGCCCTCACACTCTAGGGTTGGAATGAGATGTGCTCAGCTGATGCGCAGCACCTTGATACTTTGACTAGATTCATCTAGATTCTGTTGCTGGGCCAAAGGTAAGCTTCTTGAAGTTGACACTGTCCGAGTGCATTCCAAAATGTCTTCACCACTTTCCCGTTTCACTAAAAAGTGTGCAAGAAACTCATTTCCCTAAAATCTTGTCAACACTTGTCATTATACAACTTTGAAAGGTGTGGAAAATACAGATGTAGACATATTCTCTCTTACTTTTTCCTGATACCTAACGAAGCCAAGCATTTCCTGTTATGTTTACTAGTTATTTGTATTTATCCTTCTGTGACTCTCTTGATCATATCCTTGTTGCTTTTCTTTGGGATCAGTTGCCTCTTACCAATGATTTGTCCTAATTCTTCACGTGTCATGGTTATCACTTTCCTTTGCACACATACTGCAAATATTTTCTTGCAAATGACTCTGTATTTCAACTTTGTTTATGATGTGTTTGTCTACTCAGAGACTTTAGTCTTTTTTTCATTTTCAAATCAAATGTGGCTGTCTTTTCTTCTTGACTTCTGGGATTTGTATCTTGCTAAGAAAACCCTCGTTAAAAATGATTAAAATAGGGGTGCCTGGGTGGCTCAGTTGTTAAGCGTCTGCCTTCGGCTCAGGTCATGGTCCCAGGGTCCTGGGATCGAGCCCTGCATCGGGCTCCCTGCTCAGCGGGGAGTCTGCTTCTCCCTCTGCCTCTGTCCCTACGCCCTGCTTGTGCTTTCTCTCTCAAATAGATAAAATCTTTTAAAAATTATTAAAATAATGTTTTATATTTTCTTAACGTGCATTCTGTATGTGTTTGCATGTATGTGTAACAGAGTTTAATCCAGGTGTCACGTGAGGCAAGAGCTTTCCTATTGCTGTGATTTCTGTCCTCAGGGAGAAGCTGCTTACACGGTCCATGCCTTCACTGGTGATCATAACACCAGCCTGGGTTTGCTGGTGTTCGTGCTCATTTTTCCATTTGTTTGCATGCTCTTTGATTCAGCAAACATATATGGACCCCACTAGGCCCTGCCCCAGCTGCTAGGCTGGGGACACACTGGCAAGTGAGGCATGTGGAGTCCCTGCCCTCCGGGCACTTGAGGTCTGTTCCGAAGATAAAGCAAACAGCTCAGCCACTGACTGTGATAAGATGCGAGGAAACGCGTGCTAAGAACAAAGGGAAGCCCTGAGTTGCAGAAAAGGGAGCCAGCTAAACTTGTGTGGAAGGAAACAGGTGTGCTGCCTTGGTGTCTTAGGGGAGCACTGAGCTGCCCTGGGGCCGGCCAACCCTCTGCACGGGAGAGTCCAGGACACACTAGACCCAACTTTAAGTTGTGTCACGGCACGGCAGGCGCCCTCTGCCGCCAACTATTCCTGGACACCTTGGAAACGGAGGGCAACCGGCATCTTCTGCCTGGCAGGAGGAGAAAGGCAGGGGGAGGTGATGCCCACGAGGATCAGGAGTGATGGGCACGCACACTCCAGATGCGCACACGGTCCTGCGGGCCAACCGGCTTCCAGCTGGCCTAAGTGTGGTCCCGCGTGAAGCACCGCTTCTCCACCTGATGCTTTAAGCCTCCTCCCTGTCTGGCTTCAGGCTGCGGCAGCGTCCCTCCACGGCAGAGCTGCCCTTAGAGCTGCTCTCACAAGGCCCTCCTCGGCTCCAGGAGTCACGCCCTGGGCTGGCACACCATCTCCGATGTGATACGACGAATCTTCCAGGCAGGTGAGGACACCAGCTGGGGCATCACACCAGGGACAGAGCTGAGGCCTGAACCAGGACGACCACCTAGACTGTGTCTTTGAGCCCTGCCATGTGGTGAGGGGCTGCCGAGCACCCTCTTCCCTGGATGTCCCCACTCTCTCCTGGTCCCTTTGCCCCCACTGTCATGCCTCTCCAAGGCCCCACTGTGTCCACAGTCCGTGGGGCTGGGTGCCCTGGAAGTCTGGCTCTAGGGAGCCTTCTCCTTGCAGCTCTGACCTGGGCGTTTCCTCGTGTCCCCTTGTTTCCCAAGCGTGTGTGTGTGTGTGTGTGTGTGTGTGACTTTGTATTGTCCAGCAGGATTACTTCTGCCCCCATCTCCTTCACTCCACTGGCCTGCATGTTCCTGAGGACCAGGGTAAAGCCAGCAGCTGACAGAGCCCCAGGCAGGCAAGGTGGATTTTCAGCATCAGAGAGGGTAGGTCAGAATTTTTAAAGCCCCCCTCCCCAACAAGTGTGTGTCTCTGCAGATGACAAGGCAGATGGGTGTGAGGAGGGAATTAAATGGTGATTTCAGAATCCAGGTCCTTTTTAAGGCTTCATTTGTGTGCATCTGTCTGTCCATCCATCCTCCATCCCTCTCTAGCCACGGAAAGAGCAAGTAAGCTGCAATGAGCTCAGGACCTAACGGGGCAGGCAGAGATGCAGACTGGCAGCTACCTCAAGAGGGTAGGCTGCTCCATGGAGGTGTCCACAGGGGTGGGAACCCCTGGAGGGCCCTTCAGAATAGACCGGGGCTTGGGGAAGCTTCCAGAAGCCCTGCTGGGGGTCACCATCACAGCACTCAGGGCTGGCTGGGGTCTCTCTGCTGATCTTTGGGAGTCTGGCATTTGAGTGATGAGAGGTCCTGCACCTGGAAGTTCTGTGACCCCACCCCACACCCCCCTGGCCATGCCCAAGGCTCAGCCCTGGCTCAGAGGGTCCTGCCCAGGGATGGGGGCAGCAAGCACCTCTGTTCTGGCTGAGTCTGGCCCCGAGTTCTCTGTTAGGTCGACGTGGCACAGGACTCATTCTAAGGCCATGAGTGGGTTTTGCTTTTCCTCTCTCTTCTGAGGGGAAGCTCTGACCTCCTTCTGGGTCTGGTCATTCCTCTCCCGTCCCCCTGGGAAAATGTCTTCAATGCCCATGTGGTTATTTAACTAAAAGGGAGGCCACAGTAGGAACAGAAGATGTGGCCTTACCCTAGCCGTTACGGGTCCTGCACCTTGACCCTCATCTGCCCATTCACTTGGGCTCCTGGTGGAGGGAGGCAGGTCCCCCTAATGCACCCGTGAGGACATCTGGGCATGTCTCTCCACTTGCCAGCATGTCTTGGTCAGGACTTGGGGGTCATGCTAACAGAAGCACGCTCAAGGGAGTCAAGAACGCTTGGTGACTGGGAGGATCGCCGGCCGTGGGGAGGCATCCAGGTGGCGGGGGCTCAAGGAGACCACGGCCTGTCTCCTGCCCTGTGCACCAGCTTCTCAGCTCCCTTCTCCCTGGGGCCTGCAAAGCACGTGGAGAGAGATTTTAAAACTCTAAATGTGAATTTTCACTGCTCATGTCTTCAACACTTGAGGAGAGTTGACAAGACATGGAGGCTCAGGGCATGAAGCCAAAGGAGTTCTTTCTGAGCGAGCTGGGCCTCTGGGCAGCACAGAGCATAGGGCCCAGGTCCCGGGGGTGGGGGACCTGCAGCAGGGCTGGGTGCCTGCCCAGGGGCCTCCACACCGGATTTTTCACAGAGGCAAAGAGGAGGCCCCGTGAGGTGGCTCTGGCCGGAGGTGGCCATGAGGGCAGAACAAAGGAGTCCGATTCTGTGGCCTGGGATTCCCAGCACAGCCGGAGCCCCCCCAGGAAAGCCAGCTTCCTCTGCGGGCCACAGGCTGAGGCCACTGCCCCTGGAATGAGTTTGAGGGATGGGGACCTGGTTCACAGTGACTCCAGGTGATGCCTAGGGGACCCTCTGTCTGGGGGTCATAACACGTCAGCATGACATGGATGGTCACCCGCCGGACCTCACCCTTGGGCCAGGCGAATCTCCAGCCCCTCAGCAGGAGGGCCCCGGTAAGCAGTGCTCCCGATGCTTTGTGGTGCATTTGTCCACTCTGGTCACCGTGCAAAACGCTCCCGACCGACTGCATTGAACAAGGGATTACCGGCTCACAGTTCTGGAAGCTGGACGTCCAAAATCAAGGTGTCGGAGAGGGCTGGTTCCTGTGAGGCCTCCCTCCTTGGCGTGTCCTCATGCGGGTCTATGTCCTCGTCGCTTCTTCTTGCGAGGACGCCAGTCCTACGGGAGTACAGCCCCCCCAGGGAGTCCATTTTAAGCTAATCACGCCTTTAAAAGGTCCTGTCTCCAGGTACCATCACATTCTGTGGTCCTGGGGGGACGCCAACATATGAACCTGGGGGACACCACTCAGCCCACAGCTGCGGGGAAGGTGCCATTGCAGGAAAGGCATCCAACTAAAGTGACAGCCGCTATAATTTTATTACCCATTAGCAGCAGAATGTGACAGATTCTAAGTTATTCCTCCAGGTAAGGGATCTAAATAAGAAATAGAGATAATTTTTTGCATCACCAAACTCTCATTACATTTTCGTTGATGTTTTATTGCTAAGTTCTTTCTTGCATGGTGATATTCTGATTTAAGAACAGCGAGCAGTATTGCAGCCAAGAATATATCCAAGCTGTGATAAATGTGTTGGCTAATATTTTCCTTCCCAAATTATTTTGGTGATAATTGATGTGTGCATTTTATAGTTCACTGAACCTTCAGCCAAATGAAGGCTCACAAAGAAATACGGTGCTGAAATATTTGGAACGATCAAACTTTCATCCTTGGTAAAGTATTAGGGTCATTTCAAACTTTCCAGAAGCAAATATGTGCTTCAGCTCTTCTATCTTTGATTCAGTGGCTCAGTAGCCTATAAAAATATGCAAATCAGTTACGAGCCAAATAATTTGGTAAGTAAATTATTAACTAATAAAACATCTTTTCCCCTGATGATCTACCGACTACCTGGAACAACTTATCACACAGAAGCAAAATAAACACTCAGTGTTGCAAAAAGAGATAAAAATCACTGAGACATGTGCACAAAACTATCTTGGAAAATGTCTGCAGTGTGGAAGGTGAAGTAGAGTGGAACACAAGTGCTGGAAAGAACATGCATTCATACGTGAGGAATCTCTGCAGCCGATTGGGTTCTTAGCCACCACTCATCCATTCTTTGGGGAGTTAGCTGATGAGTGTAATTAGCTCATCTTTAGAAATTCATCGCCAGTAAGCTTGCAAACAAAAATGTATATCCCACTGTTGCCGAATTACCTCGTGTGGGGGAAGGGAAATTTGAACAATCTGAACATTCACTGAGTCTTCTTTTCTCTTGAAATGTGGCGGAGAATGTGTGGCCAAGATAATCCAGAAGGCGGACTGCAGAGGGGGCCTGTGCCTCTGGGGTGGGCGGGCAGGGTCAGAAGCCAGGGTGGGGTGAGCGGCCTCATGAGCTCAAGGGCAGCCAGGGAAAGCCCCCCATGGAAAAAGGCAGAGGCAGGAGGCAGCGGGCCCCCACTCAGCGGCCCTGCCTGGTTTGTGCTTCAGAGATGCGCAGGTGGGATCTGCACCGGAAAGTGACTTAACTTTTCTTAGAGGGAAACAAAAGAATGTCACTAAAGGCAGGTGGGGGCATTTTGATTTGACCTACAATGTATCATACTTACTACATACAACATTCAATACCATCAAATATTTCTGATTGTTGATTGGTTTTGCCCCAGAATTATTATTTCTTAAAAAGAAGAAAGACCTTGAGACTCACATCCCCATAATATTTTCCCCCACTGGTTGCTTCCGCCATATTATCCTGGAACCATCACAACAGCCTCCTTCCAGAACCCCGTGGCCCCGCTAGCGTCTCCCTAACCCCTTCTCCATTTGGCTGTTAGAGTGAGTTTTTAAAATCATATTTATTGAGGTATGGTGCATATCCAATGAAGCTCACCTGTCTAAAGTGCACAGTTTGACAAGTTTTGACAAAGGTGTATGGCCATGTAACAACCAACACAAGAAAGACTGAGGCTATTTCCACCAGCCCCAAAACTGCCTATGCCCTTTTCTGTCAATCCATTCCCCTGCCCCCTGACAACCGCTGACCCATTTCTGTCGCTGTCTGTTTGCCTTTTCTAGAATTCTGCATACAGCATGCGCTGTTCTCGTGCCCGGCTTCCTTCGTGTAATGAGCATAATGCTGCTGAGACCCACCCATGTGGTGGCGTGTGTCAGGAGTTTATTCCTTTGTATTACCGAGCAGTATTCCATTGTGTAAATTTGTCACGATTTGTTTTTCCTTTCACCAGATGATGGACATTTGGGTTGTTTCCAATGTTTAGCTATTAAGCATAAAGCTGCTGTAAATACCCATGTTCAGGTCTTTGTGTGGACATGTTTTCATTTCCCTAAGGTGACGACTCAGGAGTGGGTTCCTGACTCATATGGTGAGTGTGTGTCCAACTTCCCAGGAAACTGCCAAACTGTCTTCCAAAGTTGCTGTAACCGCTGCCTTCCCGCCAGCAAAGGATGGAAGTCCCAGCTCCGCGATGTCACCAGCGTTGGGCATTAGTAGACCTTTACATTGTCGGACATCCTGGAAGTGAATTTTGTCTTCGTTTCCCTGATGACTAGTGAGGCTGAACTTCCCCTTGCTACTGTACATGCATCTCTTGTGTTTATGGTTCTGCATGTATGTTCCCATTTTATTTTTATTGAATCATCCTATTATTTAGTTGTAAGAGTTGTTTATATTTTTAGGGGGCACAACCTTTAAATGTTTTGTGAATATTTTCTCCTACTCTGTTTTTTTTTTTCTCATTTTTCCTAAAAATATCTTTGGAAGAACAAATTCTTTAAGTTTTAATGAAGTCTAATTGATGGTGTTTTATCAGGCTTTTGATACCCTCTCTAAGAATCCTGAGTACCTCAAGGCCATAAAGATTTTGACCTAAAATATACTAGAGAGGATTTATGGTTTTAGCTGTTATGCTTAGGTCTCTGGTCTGAATGAATTTTGGGGTATGGTGTGAAGCAAGGATTCAAATCTGTTTTGTTTTTTATTTGCATATGAATATCTGACTGTTCGGGCAGCATTTGTTGGAAAGAAGACCCTTTCTGCAATGAACTGCCTTGGTGTCTTTGTTGAAAATCAATCGACTGTGTACGTGTTCAGTCTATTTCTGGATTCCTGGATATATTCCATTGATCTTTATGCTAATGCCACACTTTCTTGATTATTGTAACTTTATAGAAATCTTTAGTAATGTAGAAGTCCTATATTTTTGTTCCTTCTCAGAATGGAGTTAGATATTATAAGTGATTGTATTTCCATATAAGGTTTTTAATAATTTTGCTAAATTTACTCCTATTTCATGTATTTTATGCTATTGTAAACAGTACTTTTTAATTTCAAATGTCTAATTAATTATAGCTTGCATATAAAAATACAATAGATTTTTATATACTGCCTTTGTCTGGTGACCTTTTTATTATCTGTTTGTTTGTTTTTTGCACATGATGTTTGTAGAAGCTTTATCCATTATTGCCAAAAATCAGAAGTAACCAAGATGACCTTCAGTGGGTGGATGGATAAACAGTGATATGTATATACAATGGACTATTATTTATTGCAACAAAATACATGTATATATTTATACTTAAATATAGATACATTGTGATAGGTGCACCTGGGTGGCAAGTCAGTTAAGTGTCTGACTCTTGGTTTCGGCTCAGGTCGTGCTCTTGGGTCATGGGATCGAGCCCCGAGTTGGGCTTCACACTCAGTGACTTTCTCTCTCCCTCTCCCTCTGCTCTCTCTTTCTAAAATAAATAAATCTTTAAATAAAAAAAAATACATTGTGATAATGGTAAAAAGAAATGAGCTATCAGGACAGGAAAATACATACATGTATTTGCATGAAAATACATTCATGTATATGCATATTGGTAAATGAAGGAAGCCAGCCTGAAAGAGCTCCATTCCATATGATTCCAACTCTAGGACCTTCTGGAAAAGACAAAATTAAGGAGACAGTAGAAAGATGAGTGGTTGCTCAGGGTTTGCACGGAGGGGAAGGTGAATTGGTGGGGTACAGAGCATTTTTAGGGCGACAAATCTATTCTGTGAGATACCATAATGGTGGATACATGTCATTATGCGTTAGTTCAAATGCCCAGAATGTACAATGCCAAGAATGAGCTCTAAATAAACTATGGACTGTAGTTAATAATAATACTCTGGCGTCTGTTCATCAACTGTAACAAATGCACCTCACCAATGTAAGAGAACAGTAGGGGAAATGTGTGCATGTAGGGATCTGCACATGGGAACTCTGTACTCTCCACGTAATTATTCTGTAAACCTAAAACCACTCTAAAAATAGCCTCTTAGGTTAAATAAAAACAAAAATTACGCTTTCTTGAGATTGCTGGCTTCTGCAGCCATTAATTTCCCTAACCAAGTAGGAAAAACCCTCCAAGCTTCCCTCCCTGGCTTTAAGGTTATGATGTTGCTGTCATCTGTCACTCACTCAGTGGCCACGTACAGAGAGCCGGATGTGGGGGATGCAGCAGGACAGAGTGAGCTGGGTGCCCGTCCCCACGAGGGGCACTTTGTGGGAGGACAAAGACATAAACCGGTCGTTAGAATAATGTCAGACAATGATAAGCAGGGAGAAGGAAATTAAAAATAAAAGCGTGGTCGTGGAAAAGAGAGTGATGGGGTGGGAGATGGGGTCAGTGTCAGGTGGGGGGTCCTCCCCACCCCGCCACCCACCCACCCACCCCAGGAGGCTGGTTTTCGAACTGAGCCTTGAATGTTGAGGAGGAAGCTGTATGGGGAGGGGCACCAGGCAGGGCAGACGGCAAGCTTATGGCCCTCAGGGGAGATCATATGTGGGATGATTGAGGCTTTAAAACGATCACGGGTCGCAGAGCACGGGGCCCCGGGTAGTGAGGGGCAGAAGATGAGTTTGGACCCATGGGCCAGCAGTGGGTCCCAGGGATGCTTGCTTCTCTTTGTTCAAGGAAGCTTCTAGAAGATAAGGTTCCGTAGCTCATTCTCTAGCTTGTTTCGTATTTCCTCCACATGTGATCAAGTCATCTATAAGTGAAGACATTTTTCTTCTTCCATTCCAATCTGTGTATCTTTTCTCCCCTCTCTATCCCTAGTTTGTAGGGAGTTTTTGTCATAAATGGGTATCAGATTTTGTCACATGCTTTTCTGCATCTACTGATATGAGCATATGATTCTGTTGTGGTTATTTTAATCTAATAAGATTTTGAAATGTTAAATCAATTTAGTGTTCTTGGTCTGTAATCCATGTGGTCAGGATATATCATCTTCTTTTATTAATTGCTGCGTCCGATCCACTAACATCAGCATAAGGACCTTGACGGCTGTGTGTGTGGAGTGTGGTTTCCTGGTAAGGTCTCTGCTGCTCTCCGACAAGCATGCTCCAGGCCCTATGAGCGTATTCAGGAATTTCTGCAGAGCCGGGGTCACCCCGTCTCAGGGTTTGACAGCATCCCCAGGAGGCCGTGCGGGAGAAGGCGTTAGAGTGTGAGCTGATGTCTGCAACCACCCAGGCCGAAGCAGATCCTCTGTCTTCTTCAGTGAAATCCAGGAGTTTTTAAGGACTTTGCCTCTTTCACCCACGTTGTGGAATTCATTGGCACGAAGCTGTTCATCAATCCCCTCGTTTTCCTCGCCATGTTTGTAGCGGGTGCTCCTCTCTTCCTGACTCTGGGCTAGGGGCGCTGGGTCACAGTATTTCCTCGCCTCCTCCTGTGAATGCCTCTCAGGGTCAGGCTTCCCATTTCCAAGTGTCTGCAGATGGCAAGAAGCTTTTCCTTGAGGTCCCCTTTCAACTTTAAGAACCTGCCTAGGAGCCCCCACACTTCCCTCTGTCTGTGTAGTCCACGGGAAGCAAGAACTGACGTGGAAATCACAGGTAGAGGAAGACCTGTAAGGCATCCAGCTTTGAGCGTGGCACCTGAAGCACGGCAGGGGCTCAGGAGATGCTCCCGGGGTGAGTGATGGAGAGTCACCGAGGAGGCAGAAGCTGACCCGGGACGGAGACGGTGTACGCCCCCGGACAGAGGGTTCAGGGACCTTCCCACCCTCATACGTCCTTCAGTGTTCTTTGCTCAAGATCAGGGTCCTCTGTTCTTGTGTTCATGTGGCACGCTTGAAGAAGGGGGACGCAGGGCTAGCAGGGACATTGCTCCAAGAGCCCCAATAAATGTCACTGGACAAGGTGGGAAATGTCTCAATGCTAAAAGCAAAACAAAAACACAGAAAGCCCTTGATCCCTGTGGCTTTCTCCACACATCTCTGCAGTGGGGCAGTTAGATAGAAATGCATGTCTCCAGTAACAGCAGAACCACTCGGGATCGATGGGCTCATGTGTAATGTTCTCACCTCCACCACTGGTGAGGAAATAGCCATAATTGTTGAGAGTCTGAATGGCAGATTTATTTTTGAAAATTCGCCTTAATGAATTAAACAGTAAACATTAACAGCTTCCGGGGATGTTGGCCCCTTGTTGGATCATCCCATACTCGAGCCCTTGGTAAAGTTCTTCATTGGAATCTCTATATATGCTTGAAAAACCATGAGCTGGCTGTCACTTTTATCCTCATTGAACAAACAAAGCAAAACAAAACCCAAACCGCGCGCTCGGGGAGACTGGTGTAGATGTCACGGTGGGTCGTTGGATGACTAGGGCATGAGCCAGCCACGTGCCACCGCCGAGCACCCAGGCTTTGCTGGAGCAGGTACAGGCGATCTGTCACTATCGCAACTGTTTAATTAAACGTGCCTGTTCTAAGATGCTCGAAATGTTTGGCTTGTGATTCTAATGGGGTGGGGGGATTATTGGGTAGGCTCCCGGGGGAATTGTCTGGAAAAGGTTCAGAGAGGTGGGATGCTTGCAGGTGAGGTTGAGCTATTGTCATCCAAAGTCCGTTTCCTCTGAGGTCACTGCTTTCCAGCCCGGCCTCTGCCGGGAGATGACTGGAGATGCAGCAGGGACGGGATGAAGAGGTGCTCACATTGAGACGCCAGTGGAGGGATTTTAATGCCTGTGTTACAAGTAATTAGCACATCTATGAAGGAAGAGCCTGTTGTTAGTCTTAGTGCAGCGCTCTTCATTTGTCTCGTTTGCTTTCTAAAATAAAGCACCAGTGATTGGGAGTAAATTTAAATGTGTTTTGGCTTCCTGGTGTGTTTTAATTTCCCGTGCATTGCTTTTGACGGCAGGGCTCACGGACTGACACAGCCTCCCCAGTAGCTTTGGATGTTATCACATGCCTGAGAGTGGGGAAAGTGAAACATCCCTACACAGAAAGGACAAAACAGAACAGAAACGCAGTAAGCAGAAACAGCAACAAAACTACGCAACTCCCAGGCCCCCAAAGACTTGTGCGTGGCCCGCCGTGGTGCTGGGCTGTGTTCCCTTGGGGATCTGGTTGCAGGGACAGGGGCGCGGGTGTGTCCTGCTGAGGAGTGGGTGCGGTTCTGTGGAGGAGGAGGTTGTTTTCATCTCTCTCCAGACACAGCCCTTCTTCGCTGAGGTAGCTGCTTGGACACCGTGTCTGCTCTGTGACCAGCCGCGCCTCACTGTCCCCGGGAATCCTGGACCTCTGCGGGATGGAGTGGGCCTTGCAGGAGAGACGCTCAGCCACGCCCGCGCCTCTGGACATGAGGCTCGCTCTCAGGGCCGAGGCCAGCACTGAATCCCGACGGAGTGTCCCTGCACCTCTCTGACTGACTTCCAGATCTGTGATGGGTTTCGGATCCTCTACTCCCCAGAAGTCCGACCCCTGGATCTGCCAGGAAGGACTTATTACCCAGTGACATAGGGAATGACTCATCTGAGCTGGCCAGAGTCAAGAGTAGGACAAACAGTGCGGAGCTTCTAGCGTTTTCTATAAGCGGTGGTGACAATCCCAGAGCACCAAGCAGACTGACTCCATGAAGCAGCACTGACCGCACAGCTTCTATGGCGTTGTGCCCACGATGCAGACTTGGGTTCGATACTGTCAGATCCAGCTGGGCCTCGGTCTGTCTGTGCCCACCCCGCATCCCTGCTTCCCCTGGGGGCCGCCCCCATGGCTCCACCCAGACTCCTTCGCCCGCTGGTCTCTGGCGCCTCACGGCCGTGGGTGGTAGACACCTGGGCAGGTGCAGGAGCGTGGGAGGAAGGAAGCGCTGGGATGTTTCTCCTTCTCTGCTCGGTGGTACCTCCCGCCGTCATCACGTGCCCCTTGTCTGGGGTCCACTGGCGCAGATGGTCCCCCTTTCCCAGGTCCCTGTTCCCCGATTCTGCAGCCCCATCAGCCCTGGGCTCTGGCAACATTCCCTCCCCCGTTTCTCCTCCCAGGCAAAGTAACCAGAATGCTGTTATTAAATTCTGGGTGCTTCGATGGTGGACTCCCTGGTTTTCCCGGCAAACGGGACCTTTGCAGCTAAGCTACCCCCACCGGCTGGCCTGGGTTCTTTTGCATGAACCAGGCTGGGACCGATACAAGCTTTCAGACAACCTGCTACATTTAGAGTCTATAATTTGGATCCATAATGATTAAATATTCATAGGGAGATTACCTAGAGCCAGAGGAAAGGGAAGGTCAGTTCTGTCAACTGCTCAGAGCCTTTGTTTATTCTTTAATCCTTCCATAAATGGGCATATCCGTCGGCTTGCAGAGGCCCCAAATCCAATTACTTCCCAAGTAATGGAGGCTGGTGGGAAGGTCTACACGTTTGCGGTGATCTCCTCCACCACACCCTTGGCCAGGAGCATGGAGGGGACAGCGTGCGGACACGCCCACGCAGGGAATGCCACGAGGGCTGCGACATGCCACGTGTGTTGGCTGAACAGGAAGGCCACTGGGACCCAACGATGCACCGCCGAGCTCCGAGCGCCAGAGGCCCCTCCCTGCACTCTCAGATCCCCACAGAGGTCCAGGTCAGAGGCCAGTGGGAATGTTAGGGGGGATGCTTGGCGTGATCGAAACTTGGACAATCACAATACAACACTAGAAAGAAAGCAAGGATTCACCCAGAAGGTTTAAATTGGAGTCTTGGCAAATAGGAAATATGAACTCAATACTGTACTTTTCACTGGAATTTCAATGCTTTAGTAAATACCAAGGCATTTATTTGGACTTTTAGGCAGGTAAGGCAATGGGCATCTTCATGGCGTATTTATTGAATTTTTAAAATCCCATATTTGCCTCGGCAGTGAAAATAGTTTAAAGAAACGCAAAGGAAAGATCTTGCTTCGTCTGTGGTGTAAATCATAACCCCAGAAGGCCCGGGTGCCCGGGAACTGGCCGACGTGTTATGCCGCCCTGATGTGTCGTAAGGGAACGGGAGGAGATTCACGTCAGTGATCAGCAATGACGCCATTTCCTGTGAGTCTACAACCACGGAAATAACCACACACGCAGATTGAATATCCCATGTTCACGTGAAAATAGGGACTCTCGATGTTTTAATCCCTGTGAAGCATCAAAATGCTTTAGGATCATATATTGAGGGGTCCACCCGTAGCGTCGTTGAATGAGCAACGGCAGTTGCAGTGACGATGCCTTTATTGTGTTTGGAGAACCGTCCACATGTGTTTGAAGAGCCGATCATGTCCTGCATGGGCACCCAGCTCCAAGCACTTCGTCCCCACAGCATGCTGGCTGTGCGTACCCATCCCCTCGGGTCTGAGGAGCCCCGGCCCCCACCAGGGCAGTGCCCCATTAGCAGCAAGAAGTAAGGAAAATATCGCCAACCATGAAGTGTCTTCTTTTTCTTGTGTGTCAGTTCTGATCGTGTTCCAGCCTTGCCCCCCCCCCTTACATGCAGAATCTTAGTAACAACCCAGTAGTGTCCACTCACTCACACCTTTGGTCTTCCGCTGTCTTCTTCTGCAGGAGGGCTCTTGGCACTCAAGATTCCCTAAACTCTCGGGCTTGTTACAAGGCTTGCCACTGAATAAGCCCCTCGCCTCTGTGTCGTGAGGTGCTGGGGGGGCAGCCATGGGACCAGCCCCATTCAAGGCACAGGCCCTGAGCGGACGGTGAGTCTGAGACCCCTCCCCACCCATCACTGGCTTGACGTGAGCAGAGGCTTTGGTCTTCACTCCAAGTTCCTGGATAGATCAAAGCAGCAGGAGCAGAGCCCTGAAGCAAAACCACCATTTCGATTGATTGAGCCTCACCCGGCAGCATTAGAGAGGGTTTCCATTTCGTAATCAGAGATATCTAATCTTGGCGAAGCACGGACCCTTGTGCGACTTCCCTCTTCTGCTGAAATTTAATTCCATTCAACAATTATGTACAACCCTTTGCTGCTTACAGTCTGTACTGATATAAGCGTGGGGCTGGAAGAGGTGCCCTTCAGAAAGGCACAGAGACCAAAGGACAAGGCTCACAGGCTGGAGGTGCAGGAGGGGGTAGGAGTCAGGGTTGCAGAGACACAGCTCCCATAGCAGATCATATACGTAGCTTCTGCAGGAAACAGCTGTTTGCCAACGGGACCAAGAAAGCTGGTGCCCTAGCTCCAGTCTGTGTCTGAAGGCCCAAGAAGCAAGTGTGAGCCAGTCCACCGTCAGGTGCCATGTCCCAGCTGAAGAGATCAGGCAGAGATGGTGAATTTTCTTTCCTCTGCCTTCTCTTCTGTTCAGGCCCTCCGAGGCCTGGATGAGGCCCACCCTCATCAGAGAGGGCTATCTGCTTTACTGAGTCTACTGACCCAGACATTAACGTCATCCATAAATGGCCTCACAGACACACCGTGCTGAGTCACGTCTGACCAAACACCGAGGGTGCCTGTGGCCCTAGTTGACACGTACAATTGACCATCACAGGTTGCCAGGCCCTGGTGGGTATGGCTGGCTCTCCATTCCCCTCATTGGGCCAAAAGTGATGCAGTCTTTACAGGCTTCCAGAAGATGGGGTAAGATCCTTCTCTGTGTTCTCCAGAGTGGTAAATAAGACTGTCTTCCAATGTGACCCACGGCTCCCCCAGGCGCAGGCTGTGAACCCCACTCTGGATATAACCACAGTGAGAGTGGGGAGCAGGTCCCATGGGGTGCCCGAGGCTCAGTCTTGTCCCCAGTGAACACTGGGGAGGCATGTGGCCCGAGCTGCTTCTCAGATCTCGGTGAGAAAAAAAGAGCCAGTCCCATTCTAGGAGGACATGTAGATGGAGGGGACAAGGATGAAATCACCCTCCTGAAAGTACCCCATGCTGGCTGGTAAGGTTATCAGCTAAAGAATGCCATCCTACCTGAACACAGCCCGCCATGGCATCACACAATAAGGAGCAAACAGGGTTTTGAAAAAAAGAATACCTGACCCCCATTCTCACAGGAGTTCTTCCGTTCTGGTTGGAGTTCCTGCCTGCATTGAATTCGATTGGAAGCTGATGTATTTCAGCACATTTTCACAGAATGTCTCCCCTTTGACAAAGTTCACATGGAGAATAGAGACTTAAAAGAACAATCTTCCCGTCTTCTGGGAGGCCATGCTTCTTGAGCACTGGGTAGAGCTCTACACCGAGCAGGATGCTGAAGCCCAGGAAGAACCTGCCTTTCACGTTCTTCTTCAGAACTTTTTATAGGACAAACTTTCTCCTGCCTCAAATAATTTGAAATTTTGTAGATTCTCCCTTATTTTGTTTAAACTGAGATGCCTACCAGTTGGCTGGGGAGCAACATGACTCATTAGAGTCTAATGAGTTTGGTGTGGAATAACAATCTTTGAGATCCTGTAACATTTCAGACTCCACCCCTGAGTAAGGTTTTCCCCTCCTGGAGAGGACGTGAAATAAGCCCTCTGAAAAGCTGCACGGTCAGGAGGTCGCAGGTCCCCAGGGCCGGCACAGGCCGCGGGCTGTGAGGGCGCCCACCATGCCTCACGGTCACGAGGTACGGCTGGCCTGAGACGGTGCAGCCAGGCCAGGGCCACCCGGAGGAATAGAGGCTGGGTGTAGGGCTCAGGTAAGGACACAGCAGCCTGCACTGTGCTCCCTGAGATGGTGTTCCACGCGTTTTAGATTACGGGGCTTAAATTAGCATGTCTGATAAGGGAGGCTGCATCTTTTCTTGTCAGAGGGGCAGCAGGGCCGGCCTCTGTGGCCAGGACCGTGACCTCCGAGCAGTAAGGCGAGTCACCACTGGAAATTATTTATCAGCCAGGCAGGTCATTCCGTTTCAGCCTCCTGGGCCTTTCCCATCTAATTGACACAGCAATAATGGCCTATGAACTTTTGATCCAATTAATTGTTAATGAGAGGTTTGATCAGCAAATAAAGGGGCTATTAGGTTGGCTGCTTGTCTTTCATAATAACAGGGGCCAACATTTTGCAAAGGGAAAAATAAAAGTATTGCTGGCTATCCACTCCTTTAAATAAGCCACATGGTCTTTGATCTTTGGTACAAAGTTTGGCCACCCCCAGAAACTCACACGTGAACACGCACACATGCTATATATTTTTTTAAACTGTGTTTAGGGGTGCTTTTTAAAAAATATAATAATTCCTGTGATTTTTATATTTGCCCTTTATGAAAAAAAATAGAATTTTACTGATCCAGTATAAACTGCAGAAGAAATCATAGTTTTATCTTCTGTGATTGGTTTCCTTATATTTTCTTTTCAAAATGAAAATGAATTTATATCTTTCCGGCTATAAAAGTCATATATATGTTCATAGAAACAGATCGAGAAAATCAGAGAGCACATTTTAAAAAGTGCATACCACCCATGATTCGGCCGCTGAGAGGTAGTAACTGCTGCCTGGTTCGGCGGGCAGGGCCCGTTCCTGCGCTGGGCACCTGCAGGGGGCGCTGTACGTGCCCAGATCCGCCTGAGCGGCTCTGAAGCTGGGCTGTGAGCACCTGCACCAGCCTGGTCCAGCCTGCTCGTTTCTGTACACGTGCTATGTGAATGCGTGTCTATGTCATTCTAAAAATCAGCTAATTTTGTTCGAATCCTTCATTTTTAGTACCATACATTTGTAAATTGCTTTCCCAAAGAGATACTTTTTGTCATGTTCTGAATCGTCCCTGAAGAGCGGAAAGTCTTGGAACTCCTCTACTACTGTCTCTAATTGGTACATAGACATCGTTTCTCTACCAGTCAAGTATGCCTGTGGGGTCACTGTGTCCACCCTGATGAGACCCACAACGATGAGGACTATTGTCCTGCTCTGCCTGAAACAGAGGTGTGCAGGAAGAGTCGGTGTGCTGGGTCCTCACAAGGATCACTCCCAACTCTCGGTGTCACTTGCTAGGTGACATGATTACAGCACGCCCGGGGAAGCTTCTGCTGAGATTTCACCTTCAGAGCTTTGCATATGTGATGCTAATATATTTTTGAGAGTTAACACATCCAGTTGTCAATCAATGCAGCCTACAGATTGTGGCATCCCAGCTCCCTGACTCATTAAGTGTGTGCCCTTCTACCGGGATCTCAACTCCTGGGAACCCCATGACCCTTCTCTGTGTGAAGGATGGTGATCATGAGTGAGCCTCATAGCCAGTGTGTTCTGAGGGACTGGGACCCAGACAGCATTTGGGAAATAATGACCGTTAGTGTTGTTCTTATTTGTAGCACTACTCCAGTAACAGAAGTCAGATATCTGCATGCAGGTGTGGTTGAGTTTAAACAAATGGCCCTGTACTTAAATGGTAGACAAAGTGGATGCCCTGATAACACGGAGCACAGGACGGAGGGTGAATGGTTGCAGCTGCCAGGCATGGGCCACCTGAACTGAATGTTGGTATGGACAGTCCCATACGCTGAGGGCGAAGGTGTGTAATCACACTTTTACACTTGGTCAGGTTTGTCCTCAGCAACAGGGCATATTTTTGCTCCATTGCTCCATTGTATTGCTTTTGCTCCTTTGTTGAAGATCAATTCACTATATTTATGTGGACCTATTTCCGGGCTCTGGATGATGTTCCATTGATCTATGTGTCCATTCTTTCACCCATACCACACTGCCTTGGTTACTGTAACCTTTTTTTTTTTTTTTTAAAGATTCTACTTATCCATTTGAGACAGAGAGAATGAGAGAGAGAGAGCACATGAGAGGGGGGAGGGTCAGAGGCAGAAGCAGGCTCCCTGGCGAGCAGGGAGCCTGGTTACTGTAACCTTATAGTGAGTTATCGAGTCAAACGGTTTCAGGCCTCCAGCTTTGTTCTTCCATATTGCGTTAGCAATTCTGCCTTTTTGCCTCTCCATGTAAACTTTATTTTGTTGTTGTTGTTGTTTTTAATTTTATTTTATTATGCTATGTTATTCACCATACAATACATCATTAGTTTTTGTGTCCATGTAAACTTTAGAATCACTGTTTTGGTATCCACAAAATAACTTGCTGGAATTTTGTTTGGGATTTCATTGAATCTACTGACCAAGTTGAAAACAACTGACATCACAATGTTGAATCTCCCTATCCATGAACATGTGATATCTCTCCATTCATTTAGTTCTTTGATTTCATTCATCAGAGTCTTGTAGTTTCTTCATCTTCTTTTACATATTTTATAAGACTTATGTCTGCATAGTTCATTGTTCAGGTTGCTAATGTAAATTGTATTGTGTTTTTTAATTTCAAATTATACTTGTTTATTATTGGTATATAGGAAAAAATCGAATTTTGTATATTAACCTTGTATCCTGAACCTTGCTTTAATGTTTTTTTTTAATAATTTAATAATTTTTAAATTATTTCCTGGAGTTTTGGTAGAGTCTTCTGGATTATCTACATAGACAATTATGTCATCTGTGATCAAAGTCAATTTTATTTTTTCCTTCTCAATCTGTATACTTTTGTTTCCTTTTCTTATCTTATTGCACTAGTTAGTACTCCCGGTACATGTTGAAAAGGAGTAGTGAGAGAGGACATTTTTGCTTTGGTCCTGGTCTTACTGGAAAAGCCTCAGGTTACCTACCATTGAGTATGATGTTGACTGGGCTTTGTTTTTTTGTTTTTTTGTTTTTTTTTTTCTGTTTTGTTTTGTGCTTTTTTGTTAATATTCTTTTTCAAGTTGAGGAAGTTCCTCCTCCAATCCTAGTTGACTACGTTTTTATCATGAATCAATGTTGGATTTTGTCAAATGCTTTTTGTGCATCTATTGACATGATAGTGTGATTTTTTTTTTTTTAGGTTGTTGGTGTGATATATTACATTAAATGATTTTTGAATGTTAAACCAGCTTTGTGTAACTGAGATAAATTCCACTTGATTGCAATGTTAATTATTTTTATAAATTGTTGGATTTAACTTGCTAATATTTTGTGGAGTGTTTTTTGCATCTGTGTTTGGAGAGATATTGGTCTGTAGTTTTCTTTTCTGGCAATGTATTTGTCTGGTTTAGTATTAGGGTAATGCTGGCCTTATAAAATGAATTATAAAGTAATCCTTCTGCTTCTATCCTCTGAAAGAGATTGTAGAGAATTGATATAATTTCTTCCTTAAATGTTTGGTAGAATTAATCAGTGAACCCATCTGGGCCTGGTGCTTTCTGTTTTGAAAGATTATTGATTTTTTAATCTAATTCCTTTACAGATGTAGGCTTATTCATATTATTTCTTCTTGTGTGTTTTGAAGACTGTGTTTTTGAAGGACTTGGTTAATTTCATCTGGGGTATCAAATTTGTGGGTATAAAGTTATTCATAGTATTGGCTATTACCCTTTCAATATCTATTGGATCTGCAGTTATGTTTCTCTTTCCTTTCAGATATTAGTAATTTATATCCTCTCTCTTTCTTAGTTAGCCTGGTAGAGACATTGATTTTATTGCTTTTTTCAAAGAACTAGCTTTTGCTCTCATCGATTTTCTCTATTGATTTCCTGTTTTCAATTTCATTGATTTCTGCTCTAATTCTTACTATTTCTTCACTTTTGCTTACTTTGGATTTAATTTGCTCTTCTTTTTCTAGTATCCACATTAATTTTAGATCTTTTTCTTTTTTTTTAGTATGTGCATTTAGTGCTATAAATTTCCCTCTAACACTGCTTTCACTGCATCCCACAAAATTGGATTAGTTGTATTTTCATTTTCATTTAGTTCAAAATATTTTTAAATTACTCTTCCTGTGTCTTCTTTGATCCATGTGTTATTTGGAAGTGTGTCGTTTAATCTCCATGTATTTGGGGATTTTCTAGTTATATTTCTGTTATTTATTTCTAGTTCAATTCCATGTGGTCTGAAAGAAGACTTTGTATGATTTCTGCTTTTTTATATTTGTTAAGGTGTGCTTAAGGCCCAGAATGTAGTCAGTCTTGGTGAATGTTCCATGTATGCTTGAAAAGAATGCATTCTGCTATTGTTGGATAAAATAGTCTACAGATATCAATTATATTCAGCTCACTGATGGTGTTCTTCAGTTCAATTATGTCCTTACCGATATTCAGTCTTCTGGATCTATTTGTTATGGAAGGATGTTTAAGTCTTCAACTATGAGAGTGGGTTTATATTTTTCTCCTTGCAGTTCTATTAACTTTTGCCTCATGTGGTTTGATGCTCTATTTTAGTTACCTATATGTTACAGATTTTTATGTCTTTTTGGAGAATTGGCCCCTTTATAATTATGTAATGCCCTTCTTTATCCCTGATAACATTTTGTTTTGTTTTGTTTTGAAATTTGCTCTGTCTGAAATCAATATAGTTAATCTTGTTTTCTTCTGGTTAGTGTTAGCATGATATATTTTTCCCTATCCATTTACTTTTTAAAAAAATCTTTATTTAAATTCAATTTGTTAATATATAGTGTATTATCAGTTTCAAGAGGGGAATTTAGTGATTCATCAGTTGCATATAACACCCAGCACTCATTACATCAAGTGCCCTCCTTAATGCCCATCCCCCAATTACCCCATTCCCCCACCCTCCTCCCCTCCAGCAACCCTCAGTTTGTTTCCTATAGTTAAGAGTCTCTTATGGTTTGCCTCCCTATCTGTTTTGCTCTTACTTTATTTTTCCTTCCCTTCCTCTATGTTCATCTGTTTTGTTTCTTAAATTCCACATATGAGTGAGATCATACGGTATTTTTCTTTCTCTCACTGACTTATTTTGTTAGCATAATATTATTCACTTTTAATCTATTTGTGTCTTAAAATTAAAGTGGGTTTCTTATGAATGTTATATATTTGTATCTTGTTTTCTGATCCACTATGATAATCTCTGTCATTTAATTAGACTATCAATGCTCAAAATGATTATTGGTATAGTTGGAATAATATCTACTATATATGTTGCCCTTATTTTTTGTTCCCATTTTTGTCTTCTGTGTGTGGGGTTTTTTTTTTTTACTTTTTGTGGTTTTAATTGAGTATTTTATATGATTCTGTATTCTCTGTTTTCTTGGCATGTCAGTCATACATTTTATTTTATTTTATTTTATTTTATTTTATTTTATTTTATTTTATTTTATTTTATTTTA